>NC_085962.1:18542021-18884521 GCF_910591565.1 Cydia splendana
AACAAATCTAATGTATTAAATTAAACTTTATTGATCTATACAAGACAAACGTTTAAAAAACTAATTCACAGTTACACATTAATTACCAAGCTTACGACGTGAAAAGTTTGGAAAACACTGCGACTGCTGACACTGAGCGAGAAGGAAATAACAATTAACACGCGTTCGACAAGGATGACGATCAGGGCATGAAGTTATCTAGATCCGAATTGTCAAATGTGACAGCGCTATCCTGTGTTGCCAGTAATGTAAACAGAATTACCCGAACGTCTGAAATTTCTTTCGTGAATCGGAAGATATTGCTAACGAATAATTAAAAATGACGTTATTGTAAAATTTAAGATAAAATACATTATAAATGAAAATTATAAAATTATAAAGAAATATTTTAACTTATTAACCATAGCTATAATGTACCCATGTAACATGTTATGTTGAAATAAAGTGGCAATGTTATTGTGACGTAGGCCCGTGTCACTCTGGGAATAGAAGACCATGTTTTATTAGACCATGATGGAGACTAACAAGCAACACTAAGTGGTTTTCCTAGTCTATGGATGTTGCTATATTAAGGGTGTCACATGCCCGTTTCTGACTTATGAACCAATTGTTTCTACTATACAACCTAAAATAATTAATTTGAGCTATGGTTTTGTTTCGTCCTCTTGATCGCGGCGAGCTGTGATTGGTCAATTTCATTATAGTTGACTAAACTGTATCAAAATGAATATTATAGTTGAGTTGGGAGCCCATACATTAAAAATACCCAATTGCAGTTTGGTATAAGAAATCTTAATTCAAGAATTACAGTCGACTAGTAGAAAAAATTCACAGATTTCGTGCCTCACACGACTATCGATCACATTGGAAATGAATCTATGGAATTCGAAAAAATATTGTCGCTGAGCGACGAGAAAGTCTGGATAAGGAAAAAGTTACAAAATAAAACTACAACGTTGAATGATAATTATTTTATTCTTAAATTAACACAAGTATCCTGGACATAACGCATGTGAACAAACAAATTGCAAAATTCCCACACGCGTATCGAAGTTTGAATAATTGTCGCCGTGGCGCATAAGTATAGGTACATATTTCATTTTTCGATTAATAAGCAGAATATATTAATGTTCAAAGTACAAGAAAATTATTACACGGCAAATCCGTAGTCAACTCGAGAAGTGGTAGCCACATCGCCGTTATCGTCACTCGAGTCTTGATCGGCAGCGGCCCATTTGCTGCAAGATATGAAATTTTCTTGACAGCAGTTTGACGCGACGAGAGATGACCATAGCAGCGTTTGTCTATGTTGCACCAAACCTGAGTTCCAATAGGTACTACCAGGGTTCAGCATCAGCTATCTTGGATAATGCTCTACCATGTGATCATCATGACGAATCGGATGTCCAAAACGGCGCGTGCCTATGTTGCACCAAACCTGAGTTCCGCTAGGTACAACCAGGGTTCAGCATCAGCTCTATCTTGGGTACTACTCTCCTAAGTGCTCATCGAGACGAGTCCGATGACCAAAACAGCGTGTGCTTATGTTGTATTAAACCCGAGCTCCACTAGGTACTGCCAGGGTTCAGCATCAGCTATCTGCTAGCAGCCGCTAGCAACATGCTGAGGTGAGACCATTTCGTGGCACTTTCTCTTTTTTATGTCTCTCTGTATAAGTTTTTATTTTGTGTTTGTGCTCACGAATAAAATTATTTCTATTTCTATTTCTATCTCTACCTCTACCTCTACCTCTACCTCTACCTCTACCTCTACCTCTACCTCTACCTCTACCTCTACCTCTACCTCTACCTCTACCTCTACCTCTACCTCTATCTCTATTTCTATTTCCACCACCACAAGAATGCATAGATTGTCGAATAGTGAACACGTTATCTACGCCCGTCTCAAACAGGATAGATAGAGTTAGACCAAGAAAAATCTGCAGCGATTTTGATAGCCCACGCAGTGCAAGTGTTATTCTGCCGTCATAATCCCGATAATTCACAACAAACACCGACAACGAACTCTGCGAAACATGAAGTCATAAATGTCATGTGAAAAATGTCGTTCTTCTGACTTTTTGACTATTTTAAGGTTAGGCTACAGGGCAAACCCTTAACCCGATCGTCTTTGTTTTAGGCTCAAATTGTAGCTGACTAAATTGTCCAGAGCCGTTTTTCTCAAATTTTTGATATCATTCTTTGTTTCCAAATTATCGAGCACCAAAATCAAAAATTCGGAAAAAAAATAATTTTATTTTCACTATTTCGACCATAACTTTTTTTGTTTTTGACTTTCTCGAATAATTATTTTTGCAACTTACAGCTCTCGTGATTATGCGTCTTTTGAGCCTTTTTTTAATATCATATCTTCACAACTTTCCGAGATATAAGGGGATCGCACTTTTTCGTGAAATCGGACCCTAGACTGGAGCGAACGAAAAGACATTTCCAATGTCAAAAATATATGGACTTAAAATTTCGCGATTTCGGGGTGGTCCCATAGTAAAAGTTGCTCAATATAATTCCAAAACCTCCCTGGCAACGGGAATGCACTTATTTTTAGGCCACCGTGTATATATTTTCAGACTTTAAGGTCTGTGCGGAAAGAGAAGAGTTGTGGAATGTATGGAGCCCAATACATTCCACGACTCTTCTCTTTCCGCACAGACTCTAGTCACAATAGGCAGTTGAGGAGTTTTCCACATAATCAGAACACGTGAGCTATTACTGGTCATCGTAAAGTATGAGATTTATTACTGCTATAAAAGAAAAAGTGACAAAGGCCAGTGGCGGAGGCCGGATTCCAACCCGCGTATTCGGCTAATGCCCTAGAAATCTAGACTACCCGGCCACTACAGTCTGGCCGGCCGGAGACTACTTAAGAAACATAAATTTAAATGTTTAATTAAATAATTTTACTTGTTCCTTAGAGTGGTATTCCATCTGTCCAATAAACTGGTCCAATGTGTATTTGCGTCTCACGTTTTGCTTAATGAGAGAGTGAGATGCAATGCACATTTGCGACTCGATTCGGAAAATGAATTAGATTTCTACTAGACTTCAACAAGTTACGATACGGATAATTTAAAGATATTTGTAAGATAGATATGTCAAATTTTATGTTTCCGCGATTCTGGAGGTCATCCTGAACGATTTCGACAAGTTATGACTTAGATATCCAAGTCACATCTAGTCGATATCTAATGTAAATCTAGTTGATCTCTAAATCGTCTCAAGATCTTGTGATTATCTCGAAATCCGAATAGGCCTGTTGATCAAGTACCTATTGGACAGGTGGAATACCGCCCTTAACACATTCAACACCAAGAACCCGACTGTCGGGTACACTGTTCGTAGCGACTACGCGCTACATACGACGAAACCGTGGCTACGCGCTACGAGCGTAACCCGTAGCACTTAGTGGTATTGAATGTGTTAAGTTACAGTTAAGTACTTATTTTCGTTAACGGCGGCTACGAATGTAGCTTCGCTACGAAACGCTACGCCGTAGCCCGTAGCTGGTACGAGTAGGTAGATCCCGTAACTTAGGGCCAGTTGCACCAACCACATTTGACAGACTGATCAACGTCAGCCGGCGCGCCCCGACACTTTACTATGAAACTTTCCATACATAAAAATTTAGCGAACTCTTTAACGATACGAACAGTTTGGTGCAACCGACCCTTACAGGCCTATTCGGATTTCGAGATAATCACAAGATCTTGAGACGATTTAGAGATCAACTAGATCTACATTAGATATCGACTAGATGTGACTTGGATATCTAACAGGCCTATTCGGATTTCGAGATAATCACAAGATCTTGAGACGATTTAGAGATCAGCTAGATCTACATTAGATATCGACTAGGACATATCTATCTTACAAATATCTTTAAATTATCCGTATCGTAACTTGTTGAAGTCTAGTAGAAATCTAATTCATTTTCCGAATCGAGCCGTTAGGGCCAGTTGCACCAACCACATTTGACAGACTGATCAACGTCAGCCGGCGCGCCCCCGGCACTTTACTATGAAACTTTCCATACATAAAAATTTAGCGAACTCTTTAACGATACGAACAGTTTGGTGCAACCGACCTTTAGTCTCGGACCAAGATTACTCTGTACAGATATTGCAGTGATATCAGAATCACATCTAACTGATGTCATTCAGTTATCGTGCATGTCGCTCGTACTTGTCCGTACATGTTTTGAAGCGGGCCGAAGCGTACGAGAAAAAATAACATGATTCAAATATCATTCTGATTTCAGTGTACGTTCGAATTGGCCTATAAGTCTTGCTCATTCATTTCGATTCATTTATTCCTTCATTTACAATATACATTGGGCCCGATTCGGATTTTGAAATAGATATCTTTTAGACATCACCAAGATACGATAACGATATGTTTAAGATCTAACCTGTCAAATTTGACATTTGCACGATTCTGGAGATACTCTTGAACGATTTCCACAGCATATGACTTAGAGTTCCAATTCACATCTAGTTATTAATTTCGTTTAGTAGTACTACTGTATATATATTGTATGTAAATAAATGTTTATTAATAGATATCTTATACTATCTAACGTAAAAGTGACATTGGTTGCCCGAATTGCGCTGCAAAAGAGAACTAGTTGATATCTAAACTATAACGTATCTATATAGAATGGATCTAGTACGTGTCGTCTCTTGTGAATATCTTGTAGTTCGAATACGGCAGTTAGTGATATTGATGAACTTAAACACATTGTTCAATCACAAATTAAATAATACACACCTCCACGTGCAAAGAATACACGTGCCGCGAAGACTCCTTACTTATGTTGGTATATTTAGATGGCATTTCCGGTAACAATTACATATTTAGTAGAGCTACAACCTACTGCCTGCAACATTACGAACGAACGCTCCAATAATAATAAATGAATGATATAGAATTTTAATAATAGTTTATACCTAAGTTTTGTTATTTAATTTGTTGATTAATAGTACATTACTACAGAGGCCGGGACGAAAGGGGTTGCCGGCCGAAGACATTGAGCGCGGGCAACCCCATTTCCCGCCGAGGTATGTATAGTGCTTTTCTCAAACATGCAATGAAATAAATAAAATAAAAAATCCACGAAACCCAAGTTTTATTTATAGAAAAAACTAAAAGTAAAGTACACCCAAAATATAACCAACACGTAGGTACCTATATCATTATCACGCGTATGTTTTACACGAGTCGTGTATTTTTACTAACCGTATATTTTCATGTATCTTTGATTTTTTCGCCTTGTATCCGTCTGACTGTCGTTTTCGTCACATAAGTTTACATAGTCTTTCATGTTGATATCATGTTTCACATACATCGTTGCTTTATGCACGGAATAAATAAGTATAATTTCCACAGTGTTGACGAATTTGTAGTTACATCCATTTAAAATATGCCACAAAACTGTTTCTAATAAACTGTAAGCCATTTTTCTTAGTTTCTCAAATAATAAAATTGCCATAAGCAACCATATACATACTTCGTCTTTGACTTGGCGGCAGAGGCAGCAAGTTATAGACCGGGAGATAGTGACACATTTTACTGGGTCATTTGTACCAGTATGGCGGTTCGTCAGGGGTCTAAGTACGTAAAGAACGAAATAAAAATGATGGTCATAGCGCTGGTACCGGCGGCCCAATCGCGTGGGCGTTAGTCGAACGTGTCGAATAAAATACGAGTGTCGAACGATTTGTTCCACAAAAATCCTCGTATTATTCGATAGTCCATAAAAAAGAAGTAGACGGTAGCGTAATGCCATACTTCTCCGGTGTGACTTACAGCCCGCCATACTGAGGCGAACACATTAATTAAAAAAAAACAATTCAATCATTTGTGCCAAGCTAATTTTTGCACAGGTGATCATCGTCGAGCAGCCATTCATGGACATCACCATGCCATACTTTTCGGATGGTTCCAAATGGCCGCCATACCGCCGCAAAGGAGTTATTTTTTTTTTTATTGCTAAACGATTTGTACCATCTTGTAATTTTTTTTCAAGACTCTCTGTGTGATCATAAATGGAAATCTCATAATGCCATACCTGTAGGAGGTGGCAAATGTGTACAATATTTTTTTTTTATTTCAAGTATGGTGCCCCTTTTTCCCCCTATTAGAAGTATGGCAAATATAATAATGGTCACATTGCATCATATAATTTCCAAAAATCCAAATGCCATACTGGTACAAATCGTCAAAAAATTGTTTTTTGTTTTAAGTCTTGGCTTAAGTCTCACAGTCGTCCGCCCCGTAGTTATAATCTGAAATATATTTTTTTAGGTACAATTGTATCCAAACAAACAGAATATGATGATGCCATGCTGTAAAAAAATATTTTACGTATACATAGTCATATTTTTGAAACGTGGCGATTAAATAAGTTTTTCAAGTATGGCAGCACTTTATCCCCCTACTATAAGTATGGCAATTATAATAACGGTCACATTTTATCAAATACTTTCCAAAAATTTAAATGCAATACTGGTACAATTGTTTAACAAAAAAAAAAAAAATTAACTCCCTTGCGGCGGTATAGCGACCATTTGGAACCGTCCGAAGAGTATGGCATGGTGATGTCCATGAATGGCTGCTCGACGATGATCACCTGTGCAAAAATTAGCTTGGCACAAATGGTTGAATTGTTTTTTTTTAATTAATGTGTTCGCCTCAGTATGGCGTCCTGTAAGTCACACCGGAGAAGTATGGCATTACGCTACCGCCTACTTCTTTTTTATGGACTATCGGAATATACGAGGATTTTTGTGGAACAAATCGTTCGACACTCGTATTTTATCCGACACGTTCGACTAACGCCCATGCGATTGGGCCGCCGGTACCAGCGCTATGACCATCATTTTTCTTTCCTTCATTACATGCTTAGACCCCTGACGAACCGCCATACTGGTACAAATGACCCAGTAAAATGTGTCACTATCTCCCGGTCTATTATTAAAATCAATTCTGCTTACGCTGCCAATTCCAACGCCTACGATTACAATTAATATTAATTTCATTATTTCGTCGGAACTCATATTAAAGTCAAAAAATCAACAACGCACCATAAATCCAATAAAACAGAATGAATATTTTTTAACTTTACCTCCATAACAATTTAAAAAATATAACTACGCGTGTTTGAGTAGACCTTTTTACCGCTAACGTTTAGATGAAATATTTTAAATGTTTTTATTTGTGTAGTTAAATTTATAATTTAAAATTATAGAATGTATTATTTATTAAGTTCATGTTGATTTTATACAAATAAAACTGCAAATTATAGCAAACATTGTTTTTTGTTTTTTTTTTTTATAGGCGTAGTGGCAGAGTGTCATTACGAACCTTAAAGCAAATACTGCCTCTAATTTTTTTTAATGGATGAATGCCACGATGCTGTGTCACTAATATCTGTGAAATGAAAATTAAAAAAGAGGACTTTGCCGGCCTAGGCCTGCAAGATGTGTATGAAATTCCATTAACGACCTTTTGTCCTAGCCGCACCTGAAACGTCATACTTCGCAGCCTATTATAAGGAACATAACATCAATATTTCATTGCATGTTTGAGAAAATCCTTTTTTTATATTTTAATGTTACGATATGCAAGAAATAGGGGTTTCTGAACGAAACGATGTGTAATCCTTTATTTATTTATATATATATATATTTCGGAGATCTCGGAAACGGCTCTAACGATTTCGATGAATTTTGCTATATGGGGGTTTTGGAGGCGAAAAATCGATCTAGGTCTCATCTCAGGGAAAACACGCATTTTTGAGTTTTTATTTGTTTTCCGAGCAAAGCTCGGTCTCCCAGATATTATAAAATAATGATAGCCGATCTGGTAGTTGTTTATTCGGTACAAGTCAATAATGCCGCGGGCCCGACCGCGACCTCGCCCACATCCGATGCCGATTACCTGATGTTCCGGCCCATCAGAAATCTGATCAAAAGGTAGATAGGGAGCGGGTTTCATATATTTGTTTGCGGATAATAAACCCAACAAACTTAACGTCACGGTTCTGCGAAACACCTGCTTAATACTAGTTAGGTAAATGGATGCATGTCACCAGCACTCTTCAGTGTCTTCATGGATGGGCTCTCACAGGCCTTGACTAAAACCGGGGTCGGCTGCTCCATCAACGGCATAATGGCCAACCACCTAGCGTATGCCGATGATATGGTCCTGCTTGCTCCATCAGTAGCCGCTATGCGAGACTTACTTGCGGAATGCGGAAAATACGCCAGCCTGCACAACATGAAGTATAATCCGGACAAGTCAGAGTTTATGGTCATGGAAGCGGCAAATATGCCGTTGAGCGTACCGCCACTGTTACTTGATGGAGTTCAACTGCGGAGAGTCTACGAGGTTAAATACCTAGGCCACATCCTGCTGTCTAGTTTGAAAGACCACAGGGACATTGAAAGGCAAAGACGAGCTATTGCAGTACGAGCGAACATGCTAGCCAGAAGATTCGCCAAATGCAGCGACGACGTGAAACGGCAGCTGTTCCTAAGTTTTTGTACTTGTGTCTACACAGTGGAGTTGTGGTCAGATTACACCTGTGCAGCAGTGGGAGACATGCGCGTACAGTATAATAACGCATGGCGGGCGTTGTTCCGGCTGCCGCGCTGGTGCAGCGCGAGCGCCATGTTCGCGAAGGGGCGCGCGCCGGGCTGGGGCGCGCTGCTGAGAGCGAAGAGCGCCGCCGCCAGAAAGGCGATAAATGCATCCGCCAATACGCTGCTGTCCGCAGTGAGGGAGTGGGACGGTAGCCCGCTTCATGAGCGCTGGAGGACCTACCACAAACCGGTCACCATAGGGTCGGGGTGATACGCCCCTTGGGCTAGTTAATATTAAGTTTTAATTTGTATTTAGGTATTATTTATAGACGTGAATATTTTAATTTTAATTTTATTGTACAGTCGAATAGTTTAATTTTAATTTAATTTTATTGTAATTCTATGGAAGTTTTCTGGAATAAAACAATTTCATTTCATTTCATTTCATTCATTTCATTTCATTTCATTCATTTCATTTCATTTCATTTCATTTCATTTCATTTCATTTCATTTCATTTCATTTCATTCATTTCATTTCATTTCAAAGTGTTTTTTTTTTATTATACAGCGCATTGGCTGTAATGTTGTGTTGTGTTGTATATAATAGGTATACCAGCTGCCGAGGTGGCTGAAAGCAAAAAGTTTGCCAAATATCGAGGTCTCGGCCCCCAATACCACTTTGTGGCATTAGGTATCGACACACTTGGGCCGTGGGGTCCAAGCGCACTTGTTCTATTTAAGGAACTAAGCAAATAGCTCGTCGCTACTACCGGTGTCCATGTATTGCCATTTAGCGAGGGAATGCTGCCAGCATCTTTGGCACAGGAGGCCTTATTTAGATGTATCTTAATTTAGGTAGTTTTATATACCATTAAATTAATTAATTATTTTCGTGATTGTGAGTAGAAATGAAAATATATAATGTATGTCATTAATTTACTTATATATTTAGTTTTTTTACCAATGAATATTCACTCATAGTCATGCGTATTCATAAAGATATACATATTTCACAAAAGGGAATTTCCGTTTTTTGAAGAACACAATTATCCTACCCAAGAAGAAGTTTTTTTTAATAATTATAATCACGAGGAATTTTAAGTGCAAGCATTTTCGAAAGAATAAAAGCTAAAAGAAGTGAACTACCTAATACAGGTTGCGTATACAACTGGGCGAATTCAACATTTAGCTCTCAAATGCGATGCGATGCGATGCCACAGTTGTTTCGAAGCATTAAGCTCTGAACAATACATCCTTAGTGAGCAAAATGCACGTTACGCGGCTCAGCACACAGGGTACGGTTTATAATTGAACGAGTTAACCAATGTGACATACGGTTGTTATGCGAATTGGGGGGACACTGGTAATAAAATTGTTTGCTTTTAGCGACAACTATTTAATTAATTTTGTGACACATTTCGCTAGCCCAATATTACAGGGTTCTATGTTTCACTTTTATCGAACTGAAATTTGAACATTGTCATAGTGACATTAAGTCGAATTTCAACTATCTGGAAAATGTTACATAGAACCCTGTAATATTGGGCCAGCGATTTGTTACCGGTAGCTGGTAGGTAACCTTTCCGATACAATAGTATAAGTACGTTAAAAGTAAGCCTAATCCACATTTACAGCAAAGTACGAGACAGGTACCTACAGCAAACAAAATAAACTTATAATATATTGAAGTACTAGATAGCATTACAAAGCAAGGCTGTCATCATTATCTTTGATTTGTGTCAATATTATATTCTTAGTGAAAGGGTAAATGATGGCCGCTCGCCCTTCACAAATAGTTAACGTCGACCCTGGATGCGTGTAAACACGACCACTTATTATAGTCTTCAAGGTATCGATTACAAATTATTAAGTCGACTTTTTTATGGCTGGGTCGCTGGGCAGCTTGACATGAAAAACCGGGCAAGTGCGAGTCGGACTTGCGGCCCGAGGGTTCCATACTTATACCATTTTCTGGGTCGGAACGACTGAATCAAATGACCTGGCCTGAACGACATGGCCTGTTATGTATAAGGACTAGATCGCAAAACGACCACAATACCAGAAACTTTATATCTCAAAATGACATGGTAGTAAAACGACCACTAAGCAGAAGGCATTCATTAATGGCTTCGTATCAAAACGACTAGTTCGCAAAATCTTTCTATCTAAAAGCGGAAGAGTTTAAATAATCTCAAATTGGCTCAGCAGCAAAAAATACTTGTTATTGAAATGGCATGAAAATAATATCATCATCATCCTTCTCCCGTTTTTCAGTTGTATCCGAAAGGGTCCCAGTAAGGTCATTTATACCCTATTTTTTTAATGACTTCTAAACTAATTATTGCGGCGCTCGCAGTTGAGACCTTGGTCATCCGACATGAAGGCATTCATGAAGGCTTTGTCGGCGCGGCTGGTCGACTCCACAGGGGACCGTAGGGCTGGCGCGTACCTCTCTCAGCGTATCGCCCTAGCGGCACAGAGAGGTAACGCCGCCAGTGTAATGGGGTCCATGCCGCAGGCCGAACTTTTAGACGGGGCATTTCTCTTATGATTGGGTCCTTTATAGGTTTTTTATACTGTATTTATAGGTAGTTTAAATTAGTACTAATTTATTTATTTAATTTTTAATTCTAGTAATATCTAGTTTAGTTTAAGTTAATTTTAATGTAATTTATTAATTTGAGAATATTTAGAATAGCGAATTTATAATGTATTATTGTATCCAATAAATCTTTAAAGTATTCACTTTTAAAATTCCATTTTCACAATGAGCCCTTTTCTTTGATATAAGTATAACACGAAATAGTTTGCAAACCTTTTTTTAACTTTCTCATTTACCCCCAAAAGTATGTTTAAAATTCATTTGTTTACGTTACCCGCCGATCGTAGGTACGCCCGTCTCGTCTTTGACACAGACTTAAATACATTTATGCGTAGCTCAACTTAATTGGTTTCGTAATTTGATAATTTCGCTACATAAGGTAAACGTACTGGAGCTCGATGCGGTCCCAGTACATGTCATCTTGAAACTACAATTACGTTTACCTTTACGGCTACCACCAGTTTTGACATTGACATGACGCTCACGTTTACGTAACTTACTTTCTATGCATCTCGCCCGTACTGGCATATTAGTGCAAGCGAGATGTACAGAAAGTAAATTACGTAAACGTGAGCGTTATGTCAATGTCAAAACTGGTGGTAGCCGTACTTATGTACCTACAGGTTTTCCCGTGTAAAATATCGGTTACGCTCATAGCCCGTACAAGCAATGTGTTAAATGAAACGCTTTCGGTTTCCTTAAAAAGGTTAATATATTCCGGTACTCAAGTGTCGCGTAGCCAAGGTTGTAAGCGCCTTAAATAATAGACATGTTTTTGTTGCCTGTAAGTGCACTGACGTAGTTGTTTTCAGGGTTCCGTGCCCGGTGATAAGAGGCACTCTGTTGCTAAGCCGCTGCTGATCTTTTGTCGAAATTAAGATACAAGTGTAACAATTTCAGAGCGTGAATTTCTGTTCGCACTATTACATCGCACAACACATAGGTACTGTTAGTAGTTATGTACATAATGAAATCAAAACACATTTATTTCAGATTCCTGAAGATCCATATGTTTAAATAAAATTATTATTTAAAATAAATTGAATACCACTATAAGTATAACTAAAATAAACCTTCACGAAAAGAGCGTACTCCCATCTTAAATGCCGTCAACGCACTTACAACCCATCTGGTGTTGCAGTCCATGGGCCAGGGTAATCGCTTACCATCAAGCGATTCGTCTGCTCGTTTGTATATAACTATCACTTACCAGTCTTAACTAAATTAAATTCTGCGGTTTAATTGTAAAAGGTAACATCGTGTATCTCGCTCGCGCCAATATAAAAATACACATAAGCGTGTAAAGTACCTACATCAGGAGGATTTAATTTATTGGATTTTAATGTTTCATCTTCCAGGGTTGTTCACCTTTAGGGGCCACCATACTGTACGTTAACATTTTTTATTCTTTTGTACTGGAATGTATTTTTTTATTTTATTAGAAAGGTGTTTAATATTACTATTTATTATGTAATTTGTTAACAATCAAAATATGGGATATTAAAAATTGTCTCAAATGTAATTTAATGTGTAACACATAAAAAAATCTAAAACTCAATCTAAGTTGTTCGCAGAAATCGCGAAGCGTCTGGTTGACGTAACTGGTGACCGAAGAGCTGGCGGCTACCTCGCACAACGTATCAGCATTGCGATACAGCGAGGAAATGCTGCCAGCATCCTTGGTACAATGCCTCAAGGGCCTATTTTAGATTTAAGCTAGTTATTAATTTAGTTTAGTAGTACCACTGTATATATATTGTATGTAAATAAATGATTAAAAACTCAATATAGTTACTATTATCCACTCTTCTGCCGCTGAAGAAACTGTTGTGAAGTGTGCAATTTAGTGGAGCTTTTAGATTCAACCAGCTCGATTGTTAGCAACTTGGCACCTTCACACGAGAGACCATCTTGAACATGTCTGAAGTGCGCCCTTGAAATCTGCAACTCTGCGGCATTGAAATACTTATTGGTTTTCACTACAAAGTTAAAAGGTAGGCGGCGGTGGCTAATTTCAAAACACACCGATTTCCTTGTGTTTACGCGATATGTACCTACAATAGGGTATTTAACTGTATTTAAAATAAACTATTTTACACCATGCATGAAATAAAGCACCAGGGGATTAATAGAGAAACGTAAATAGCAGTTATTTTTAGACATAATTTCTATTTTAAAACCCGTATAAAACTATAAAGAGTAGGTAATTTGATTGGGACGTCACATTCTAGTGTTTCATATTTAAATTCCATAGTAGCAAAATCGTTTTGACAGTTCGAAAAATGAAACTGATTTGACTAGTAGTTAAATACCCTATTGTACAAATGTTCAATGTAGTGTTGTTTGAATACGTGTTCAAATCAAGAGCTGAGCGGTGAATGCCAAATGGCTCAAACCCGATAAAATATAAATGATTAGGTAATGGGTGCGTGTGAAATCATAAAAATGTTCTCTAATTTAATTTAAATTAACACGATTTTCATTAATTATATAAATTGAAATGGGACCTAAAACGTAATAGTCACGTTCAAAAATGATAAAAGTTATTAAGTGCACGCAATACAGTATAGGTATTGTTTCAGTTTAAATAATAATCAGCATGTATATACATAGGTATGTTACCGTAAAAACCCATTCTAAGTTAAAACGCATTTTCCCTAGTTAAGGTGCAGTAGGTTCAGAAAACGGATAAAAAAAAAGTCGTAGCGCTTTTTTTGTAGCTTATAGTCTTTTAACGTAAGTTAAAAACCAGTTAGGTTATATTATGTGGGGCTAAATCGTAAGAGCGCTGAACTTAAGTAACTTAGTTATTTCTTTATTACTATAATCGTATCAAAATACGCCGTTAGCGGAGATCAAAGTATGTATACAAATATAGTTAGGTGTCTCCTTTTCGAGTCCGTGTATCCCGAAATCTTATTATGTTTCTCACAAAGCCTTCCCCTCTATGATAATAAACTGTGATCTGTGATGGATAGGTAAATTAAATGTAGATGTTATGAAAATAACTGTTGAAGCACTCGGTTGGCTTTTTGATGAAAATACATGGATTAATAGATTCAGTGACCTGCCAAATATTTCCGCTTGCTGCACGAAATTATTATACCCCCCGTGTACTAATTATTATTATTGTTGAGAAATAAACATAATGTACCTATAAATTATATATTTCTGTCTCGTATGAAACCCGGTAAATGTAACGAGCATTGTTAAAATTAAATGTACCGTCAACCGGGGTGAATAGGGAGGTCTGGGGTGAAAGAGACAAAACTTAAAATGTGATTTCCCTGACAGTTTCTTAGAAAGTACCCACACAAATTGTATCATTCGATTGGAATAGTAGATTTTGTGTGATACAATTTGTGTGGGTATTTATTAAAAAAAATGTCAGGGAAATACACGTTTTAGGTTTGGTCCCTATTCACCCCGATATTGTATTCTACGTTTTGTGCTCGAATGGTTGTGAGAACCTAATGAAAGCGATGAAAGCTCGGCAGTGCGACTTCGCGCGGCGAGCCAGCCGCCCGCCCTACGCCCGCCGCCGCCCAACCGACACCTAAACTTTTACTATTTACTTTACGCCCAAAGTGTCTTTATTTATTTTATTTATCGAGACTCGTAATCATTGTTAATGTTTATACACTTTATTGAATTGAGCGCGAGTAGGTATTCTTTAAGTAAACTGAATAGTTAAGTGCAGTGAGTTGTTGATTTGGAGCGGCATTGTTGATTGGTTAGTTGGTTAGTGTTATACAACTTAAAAGAGAACCTTTTTGTGGAAACGATGTTTGCATTTATTTTACATTGAGTATTATTACTTGTATCTCCTTAGATATCACGGGCCTATAAATCCCGGTCTTTTGATAGGCTTGCGTGGGGATATAGATCCAACACGTAGAGGCCCTTTGGAGAGCTTTAATGTCATGTAGAACGCCTGCTGGAACCCGTTCACAGGCGCAACAATAGACACCCATGAACCGGTCTCAGCAGGCATTGGGACTATTGTAGAAAAAGTGAACAGTATGCCGGTCTATGGATTGATGTTTGGGTGGACAATGAGATTGGGCTATTGTAAAAGAGGTCCGGACACCTGCCATAACAATGTTAACACTGTCATCGAGGCAGGCGGTGACTCGCCGCTGACTAGATGGGCCCCTGAAACTGCCGTCGTAAAGACGACCAGGAGCAACATCGGTGTGAGCGGCTCAGGGGTGTCGAGAGGTGTGCGCCGCTTTCTACCCAGTGGCTGTTACCAGCCACTGTGCCAACTCGCGTCTTATGCATCTTTCACTTCCACCCCTGGAGCATATAGCTCTAGCGACTCCTCTCTGGACGGCCAATGAAGGCAAGCCAGAGCTGAGAGTCCTGCGGGTCCCCTTGGGGTCCACTCCGACCGACGAAGACACGCCGGAGACGGAGACCCTGACCGATTGAGTATTTATTATTAAATGACATTTATCTTAAACAAAGTAGGTAATGCACAAGTTTCACAATTATGTATTATGTATGTAAGGAATATTAATTCCAAATTGAAACAATGTGCCATATTCGAGTATGTATAACTAATTGTGCGGTATATAACATTGATAGGGTTATTATATTAACACTTATATACCTAGTATTCAATCTATGATACTTGAGGAAAATAATAACTAGTGGCTATGTTGGGTGTAAACCTCGCGTCGCGAGCATAT
Organism: Cydia splendana; assembly: GCF_910591565.1. Taxonomy (NCBI): domain Eukaryota; kingdom Metazoa; phylum Arthropoda; class Insecta; order Lepidoptera; family Tortricidae; genus Cydia; species Cydia splendana. The sequence continues at coordinate 18,557,917 of NC_085962.1, forward strand.
TTAGGTACCTACTCGTAACTTAAAACTAAATAGATTTCAAAAAAAAATAACGACGAAAACTTTATATTTAATCATCGATTCTGCTCTCAAAATTTTACGAAAATCGGTTGAGAATTGTGACCTGCAGAAGGGAACATCCGGACATACAAAAGCATTATTGCCCAAGCTGAAACGGAGACATTCACTAACGCTCTCAAAGCCAAGTTAAGTAAAAGTTTTTCAAAAAAGAAAAGTACTATGTGGTAGATATCTTTCTATATATGAGTACTATCGTACCAAGCTTAAGAGTGATAATAATATTGATAGAAAAAACAAAGAATTTTTTCCTGTATGGTCGCCCCCTTAATTCTTTATTTAATTTTATTTTTATTATTTAGTGTTATAGTAGTAATAGTGGTATAGTAGTAAAAAGCGCTGGTGGCCTAGCGGTAAGAGCTTGCGACTTGCAATCCGGAGGCCGCGGGTTCAAACCCCAGCTCGTACCAATGAGTTTTTCGGAACTTATGTACGAAATATCATTTGATATTTACTAGTCGCTTTTCGGTGAAGGAAAACATCGTGAGGAAACCGGACTAATCCCAATAAGGCCTAGTTTCCCCTCTGGGTTGGAAGGTCAGATGGCAGTCGCTTTCGTAAAAACTAGTGCCTACGTCAAATCATGGGATTAGTTAGTGAATAGAATCAGGCGTTACTTTGCGGAAATCCATACTAATTAAAACCAAAATATTATTTTGCTAATCCGCGAAAAGATAACGTGCTAGTCAATCAGTGCTAACCCGTTATACTTACTTGCGTATTTTTACATGCAATTAATATTCCCACCCTCCCACCGCAAAAATAAATACGCAAATAAATATAACAAACCACCACCAAAAGAATAAACCTCGACACGTGTTTCGCCTCTCTACGAGGCAAAGTATTATTTGTCTTAAAGGCCACAGGAATGTCGTTAGACTTCAAAATTTTGTAAATTTTGTTGTTTTGTGTATTAGATACAGGTCACACTTTATCTGAGAATCATTCTTTTGATATTTTACATGTTTGCGAAAAGGGATTGCGTTTGGGTGTTCTGGAACAACTGGAAATAATTAGGTACAACAATAGGGGCATGATTCTTAACGAACAATTGAATGTTGCGTCATCGCCGTTATTACGAATTTTTCCATCTCACTCACACTTGCACGGTAGGGGGAGTGGTCAAGGTATAAATATGGCCGACCATTCTAGACAGGTCATTCCGTTGCCGGGCGTCAGACCGTCAACAACTCCTGAGGATGCCTCGTAGAGAGGCGAAACACGTGTCGAGGTTTATTCTTTTGGTGGTGGTTTGTTATATTTATTTGCGTATTTATTTTTGCGGTGGGAGGGTGGGAATATTAATTGCATGTAAAAATACGCAAGTAAGTATAACGGGTTAGCACTGATTGACTAGCACGTTATCTTTTCGCGGATTAGCAAAATAATATTTTGGTTTTAATGGGATTAGTTGTCAAGCGGACCCTAGGCTCCTATGTGAGCCGTGGCAAAATGCCGGGATAACGCGAGGAAGAAGAAGAGTGTTATAGTAGTAATAGAAATAGCAGCCACAGCTCGCCTGTTGCTTTCAACTCGGTAATACTTTTCCTGCTTTTTTAATTGAGTTTGGAAAGTTGGGCATCGGGGCTGTTCAGCAGTCGTAACTTGTGAGGTATTTTCAGATTGTTTATCACTCATTTTAAGTTAAAATGTATTTTTACTTTTGTATTATTACCTCACTTTTGTTACGTAAATATGAATACATTGATTTATTAGAGTTCCGTATCCAAAGGGTAAAAACGGGACCCTAAAGACTCTGCTGTCCGTCTGTCTCTCTGTCTGTCACCAGGCTGTATCTCATGAACCGTTGAGTCTCATGAAGCTAGGCAGTTGAAATTTTCACAGATGGTGTATTTCTGTTGCCGCTATAACAACAAATACTAAAAACAGAATATAATAAATATTTAAGTAGGGCTCCCATACAACAAGTATTTGATTGATTGCCGTTTTTGATTTATTTTGCCGTTTTTACGTAATGGTACGGAACATTTCGTACGCGAGTTCGACTCGCACTTGGCCGGTTTTTATAAAAGTAGACACTTGTTTACATGTTTAATTACACACATATCATAAACCATCTAAGATGCGTTCAAAAATCGTAACCATAGAGATAAACTGTTTTGTTACAACATATTTCTTATCTGTGAAAATGTTATTGTGTTATACAAACAGCGACGATATCGATTTATATTGACATTCAAACTTCGAACATAATTTCTAGAGTCAGTCGAGATCAGTGGGATCAAATGCCGCAGTGGCAGTCGTAGCATGCGGTTTTTGAACACATCACAGAGAACTCGAAATATGTATGAGTTTATGTAAACGTACATAATTAGGCATTAAAACACTCGTGTGAGGTTTTAAACTCACACTCTTATTTTAATGTCTTTCATTATGTATAGGTAGCAGTCACATAAACTACTATTATGAAGGCCAAGGCCAAGTGAGCTACGGAAGCTTACCAGAAGCAACCAGAAGTATGCAAATCTCTCCATGCCTTCTCTTTTTTTTTACATGCCTAATTAGACGCATGAAAATTCCGGAAAAAATATAATCTTTTTTTCGGGAATTTTACAAAATTTCGTTTTTTTTTTGGGATTTTTACAGTTTTATTCAGAAAAATTAAATACGTCATACACAATGCCACTGATGAGTGATGATAGTGTTAAAGCCCATAGGATGCCAGAAAGCCCAGAAACTAACACATTAGACATGCAACCTTAACCTACTACAGAATACTAATAAAATCACAAGTCCAAAAAAACTTGGTTTTTTCGCCTTTATACGTTTTTTTCGGAAATATTGTACTTTTTAACTGAAATGTGCATTGTTTTTATTTTGAAAAAAGACGAGCCGTTTTGAAATTTTCCCGTATTTTTCCGGGTTATTTTCATTGGAGGCGCATACGCAGACGGACAGACGTATTCTGCTTGACAAAAATTAGTTTACGTCAATACTTTTACGATTAATGACTCGTAAGTATTATTAATAGCCTATTGTCAAAATATCAAAAGCACTCGCTCATTATCCGTTTCAAAATGGAAATGTACCATTCATAGTCAGAGTAAACATGCGTTTTAAACAACAATCGCGTGCCTACAAGGCCCGCCGACATACATTTTATTTAACAATTTATGCAAAGGGCTGAAGGTATTGCCATTGCTTGCGCAAGCGATGGCGTGGCAGGGCAAGTTTTCAGGGTAGCCTGAAGTTCTGGGTCCGTAGCCAAGACGTCAATTCTGCCCTGTTTATCGTACGTGCAGTACTTGCATGAAAAACATCGTTTAAATGAAGAACTTATTCAAAGAGAATAAGATAAAAAAAATTGCATGACATTTCAACTGCGATTACTGGATATGTTTTTAGCACGGCAGAATTGTTTATCGACACACGCCAATAGAGGGTATTACTGCAATGTTCTGCCGCCAGAGTGCAGCGCTAAGCTAGCAAGTAAACCATAGAGTAACTTATACATACTGTGCCTTAAATTGTTGTTTGACAAGTTTTCACAGACAGTAAAATATGACATTGATGCATAAAGGCGAATTGTTAACAAGGGCCTACCCGGAAACGCGAAAATTGAAATTTAGTTATCTGCCTCTTTATCGCTCGAATATGCAAGAGTGATAGATAACGATATTTCGATTTTCTTGTTTCGCGGTAGACCCCCAGATTGTGATGGATTGTGGTGGTAGCGCCCCCTACGTAGAGTTTCGCGTAATATTCCCCATTGAAAAGTAAAAATATATTGGAATAACAGAAACGAACGAAGTCACGTAATCATTTAACAACTATACCTCCATGAGACACAGACAGTCAGACATATTAAATATAATTAAGATTGCTCGACATGTTTCGCTCGCTTCGACTTACCCTGTTTACTCGTTTTAATATATCTAACACGTACCTAATCATTTCCATACATTAGCAAGTTTCTGTTGGGATTTTCTACACACGATTCTAGGCTAGGCTCCCTGGTTAACCTGAAACCTTGCCCTACCTGTGACCTAAGATGACCTTAAAATATGATGATAAACACATGTAAAAAATACAGTAATCTAAATCAGTACAGAAGTCAATGAACCCTACCAAAATTGTGAACATATTTATTTCACCATTATCCTGAGCTTTTAGGGAAGTACGGGAAAAATAAGATAGAAATTAAATCTGTGATCCGATCAACTATGTACCTACATGGAACCAAGAAAGTGATATATGTATTACATATAAGCGATTGAAAGTTTGCATTTGCTCAGTGTAGGGTCCCGTGGCCGCTATTACAATAGTAGATTGTTAACCAAGGGCTGAAACACTCTCTCTCACTTCGTTCGAGCGCCAAACTATCTCGTCAGAAATGGGTGACTTTCACCCGAGTTAAACACTCTACTTTTCATATCGAATACGAGGAAAGTAAAAAAAAACACAGACGGAAAATGTAACAATATGTTTATTCAAAGTATACAATTACTTGAAATTAATGGAAAAATTAGAGCAATTTGCGAATGTAAATGTAACATTTTTGCCTGGAATATTCACATTAGATATAGTTTGTGAAATTTGACTTTCATTTTGAGGTATATCAGTAAACGTCGGAGAAGGCATTCTTATGTTGGTCATTGACGCTCGTAGATTGTCTTTTACTGGGTTCAAGATCTCTTCTTGACTTATATATTCGTAGTTATTAAAGTCTTTTGAACTACCTGGACGCGGCGTAGTGCAATGTACGTTTATTTTATTAGATGTTTTTTCCTTATTCTGCACTACAGCAGGCACAGTTTGCGAGACTTGAGTGTTGCTTTGAGGTGCATCAGTAAATATTTGATAAGGTATCCTTGCGTTTGACGCTGGTTGATTCTCCTTTACTGGTACAAATACTTCTTTGGTATGTAACTCTTGGAATTCAGGATAGTCTTTTGAACTACCTGGACGCGGCGAAGCGCTACGTAGGTTTATGGCATTTGTAATTTTATTTGATATTTTGGACTTATTTTGCACTGAGTCCTCTATATAACTTTCTGCCACTGTGCTCGATTTCCATCCGCCGTGCCGTTTCACCATTGTCAAGTCGGCCCCAGAATCGGCTAAAAGCGTTGCCGATGTTCTGCGGAAGCAGTGCCCTGAATATAGATCCGGGTTTGGCAATTTTAAAAATTCTGCAATTGTTTTGGGCATATTTGAGATTTTGTTTCTCCCGATATTTTGTCTTAGACATCTTCCTCGCTGATAATTAAGAAAAAAACGATTTGTTTGCAAATTATCGGGGCGAAGCGCTTGATATTTTAACACAATTCGAACGAATTCTTCCCTCACAACGAATGCTCGGTCGATTTTTGTTTTAGTGTTGGGAAGCTTGACCAATAATAATTCACCGTGCTTTTCTATGTTGTCTACTGTAATGTTTGTAAGTTCAATGCCTCTGCAATAGGGAATGCAAATCGGTTATTTTTTGTATGGAAATAACCGCGGTTTCGGTTAATAACCGATAATTTCCATACAAAAAATAACCGATTTGCATTCCCTACTCTGCAAGCACCGCATATACCCAAAATTAGCGCCACCTGAAAACAAAACAATTATAATTAAGACCTACTTATAAAACTATTATTTACGATTTCTATAGAAATTTAGTTACATTTACAACAAAAATATGATTATTTTATTACCTTTGTTGCCAAATAAACATCATCAGGAGCTTCATTTAAGAAGGTTTCTATCTCATTTGCAGAAAAAATCTTGGATTTTTTGCTTTTAAAGCCAACCGACTGCCTTTTTAGAAACGATGTCAGCTTATTGTAGTTTTTTAAATTTACATCATGTTTGGTGTTTAAAGTGGTTTTAAGCATCGAATATATACTCCACAGCGTTGATGGTTTTAATTTCTTCGATAAATCGCTGAAATAAGTTATCATCACACTTTCCGAGAAAGATTTTACTTTCTTTTCGGACCGCCATTTTATAAAATCCGTATATGATTTCATATATCTTTCTTTTGAAATTTGCGGTAAAAGGCCGTCCACGATAGATTGGGCTTCTGTTCTGATTAAATCAGGCGTTAAGTCGGTTTCAGAATCACTGGATGAAGTCATTTTAATCGCGAAAATGAATTTAACTTAAATTCGTTGAATAATACAAAAGTTCACACTAGTTTAGCTTCCCCGCCCTTTTACTTTTTTAAGCGTTGCGTAACTTTTTTTCAAGCACTATAATGCAAGTAAACTTAGCGGTGAATTCGATGTCTTAAATAGCATACAAATTTTATTTCTTCTTTTTCTAAAAACGTAGCTTTCGAGTGAGAAAGAGATGTCTCTTTCCCGCTCTCACTTATGGGTGCAGCGCACCGTGACCTTGGTGCGGTGCGGTAGTCTGTAGCGGCTATTAAATATTAAACGCTTGTTTTTTTGTGAAAAACTACTTATAAATATTGATATATGTTAAAAAATTTATAATTACCACTGTAATTATAATATTTTCACATTATTTGTATTTATTATTAGTATTAGTTGAAGAGTGGCAGTACGCGTTTCTGCCTTAGCTCACATGCACAAGTTTAAGTAAAAAAGTTTGTAGGTGTATTCCATTTGTCGCCACCTCATACAGCCTAGTGAATATATCAGCTAAAATAAAAGTAATGAATTTACAACATAAACTCATTTTATATTTAATAAAATAAATTCCACGAACTAGTAAGAATAAAATTACCTATTTCCCCTATGTCAGTGGCGAGGTAAGTACCTATTGATATCTATTAGAATTAGCTCCCGCATAATGCTTATGAGACGAGCACTAATTGGAACGCAATTTTTTTTCTGCACTAGAGCATAAACGTATCACTTTCTGCACACCTTTTAGAACAACAACGACCCACTTTCAGAGCATGAGATATGAAAAGAAATATACAATACACACCTCAATAAAAGGAAACGATACAGAAGAAACCAGAAATACAAGCAGAGGTAAAAAAACCGGCGGTCTTATCGCTAAACCAAAAGTTTCGTTTGAATATACCATTGAAACGTAACTAGTAAGCCGTGCATCAATTTTATTTTTAAATGGTACCTACTTCTTTTATTATAAATTTATCAGTGCAAAATTATAGCTATTTAGCACTTATAATATGGTCACTAAGCTAAGCGTGGACGGACAGACAGACAGACAGACGGAAGAAGTCAAAAATGCGACTAGTTTATTACTGTGAAGAGACGGGCGAGACTTAAAAAGTAAAAATTGATTCCAGAGGCGCGTGCAATATCAGGGGAAATTTTTATCATAGACCAATATTTGAGCTGAAGGTACCTAATCAGAAGTTGGGATATAATCCGAAACCCGTCAAAGGCCGCCATCAGTAGTTACCGGCAGCTTATAAAAGCCCGTACCTTGACGCACTTAGGTAATATATGATTATAATATGGCTTAATACGTCATGTTTAGTCAATGCTTAGGCAATTTTTTTGTTAGCAATTTATTATATGGGACCAGCCCCAAAGACAAAGTTTACCTATACTTAGAAAACATCGATAAATATCTGATCTGATCAGACAAAATAGTAAAAATTACTCAGCATGGCCTTGGTAATATACCTATAATTATATTCACCTCGGAATATATGGCTATGATGAAGTATTGGTATTAGTTACAGTAGATTAGTTTCACTTCTCACATCGTGGAGGATTAACTTATACGACGTCTCTCGAGAGACTCTCATCTCGAGTCAATACTCGCAGGCCAATTCGAACGTGAAGGCAGGTTATTTTTTTTATATTGTCTTCGGTTACCGCGATAGTTATTCACGAAATAAAACCACTGAAATGGGTTATATCGCGTATAGTAAAAAAAAGTTTTTTTTTAAAGAAAAAAGTAAATCTGTTTTCCTAAGTCAATCTGTGAATTAAGTGTACACCACGGACTAAAAACCTCATAGCCGATTGTAGTGAATGAAGTGTCAATCGATTTGTATGTATGGTGCGAGTGACATCGGCTGGCTCTTCAACCAACTTTTAAAGAGGAGGTTATTTCCGAAAAAAATAGTAGGTAGAGTTCAAATTTTTCATAAGACATATTGATTGCAATCAATGCGAACTGAATAAGACGCAAGAATACGGTATCAGCAGGCACGAGTACGTGGACTGCAATCTAAAATAACGCGGAATAGTCCGCTGGTTTTATTCCATATGAATGTCGTATTACTTGAACAGAGTTAGACCAAGATAAGTCTGCAACGATTTTTATAGTTCATGCAGTGCAAGTGTTATTTTAAACGTCAAACTTCTATGAAATTGTGACGTATAAATAACACTTGGACTACGTATTTTGCTATCAAAATCGTTGCAGACTTTTCTTGGTCTAACTCTAGTATGATATTATTTTATAATAGCGGAGCAATTAATATGAACTTCCGCAATGTCGCCTGATTCAACAAATGACGTACGTGAATGAAATTCTGCAATTTCATCCGCATACGAAATTGCATATCAAGCCAAAAGGATTGAAATAATAGCTCCACGGTCGTCCAATTCAATTAGTCTCGTGTCAATCACGAAGCTTACCGCCATGCCGTGACACAATCAAATACTACCGAACAAAATTTAATCACTGGAAAAAATAGCACATTTCATTAGTGTCCGGCGAAAAGCGTGTCCAACCGAAATAACGGTTATATAGCGGGTGCCATTCCTGTCGTTTGGCGAGTTGATCTTGTACGGCGAACCAGTCTAATAACTTTTAATCTTTATAATATTTTATCTTGAGCACATTATATTAAAATCAGCCTAGGTTAGGACACTAAAATAACATACTACCTACCTAAAAAAATCAGTCGTGGGATGACTGATTGTTCAAATGTAAATTCATACCAGAAATCAACTTGTAAATATTGGGCGAGTGGTAGGAATTGCTTTTACTATTTTTATGATATCTTCGTACTACATATTTCTGTTCTATGATTTATTTTTATTAGAGGAGAATTCATAATGGTTTCAAGAACAATAAGAAGTGTAAATTACAAACCGGTTTATTGTAGGTATGTAGGAGGTTTTCACAGATCTAGGGCAAGATGGCAACCACTTCTCGATAAACGTCAATTGAAAACTGAAAATGTTTCGGGATAACAGATGCGAACGAAATATATATAGAAAAAAACGTGACTTCAAATTGGTAATACAAAACACTTGATTGTGGCACAGTTAATGCCAAATAGTCTACTACATTAACCCCGATGTTAAAATTAGCTGAATTTAATTATAGCTAATTTTCTTATAAAACAAATAATTAATTACCCATGACTTTAATTACCCACATTATATGGTTATATAGCATAATTTCTAAAATCAAATTTCCTAAGTACGAAATTCCTAAAGATGCATGTCCTAATACACTTTTAATCGAACGATTTCATTTTCGAAAATCAATATTCCTTTGTACAAAATGCCTAAGGACAATACTTTGAACTACTTTGAAGGTCAATATGTCTAGTGCTCAAAATAGCTACGTTCAAAAAGCCTAATGACAATATATTGAAAATCAATATTTTCGAGAACATTTCCTTCTTACCCTGATTTGACGGAGCCCATCTACGCGGGGCTCCTATTTCTGGTCGGTTTGCCCTTCGGGCATCTGAAGCTACCTAACGAACCTAACCTACCTACCTATTGATTTAGTTTAGTGTGACGTCCGTGAAAACAGTACACTTTGGGGGAAAAAGCGTAGGGAGGTAGGTAGGTTAGGTTCGTTAGGTAGCTTCAAATGCCCGAAGGGCAAACCGCCCAGAAATAGGAGCCGCGCGAAGCGAGGCTCCGTCTAGTTAAGTTGTAAAGGAAATGCTTTTTGAAAAGAAAGTTTGAAATTTCGCAATTTATACAAATGTCGTTAGAAATTTCGCAATTTTAAACTTAGGTCAACTGAACGTAGGAAAAAAGGTCGTTAGTATTTTCGTGCACTAGCAGTATTGTACTTTAGACATTTAAAACATAGGTTGATTAACCGTAGGACATGCATCTTTAGGAATTTCGTACATTAGACATTTTGATTTTCGATGTTCTGTCTTTAGGAATTTCGTACTTAGGAAATTTGATTTTAGAAATTATGCTACATAACCCATTATATACCTAACTGTCATACTTGTCACTCTTATTTTCTTTGACAAGTGGCAATTACCTACTAATCAAAACACGTTTACTTCCAGTGGCAGGTAACCAAAGAGTGAAAGTGTTCATGTGAAATTCATTAAACTTCTTTGTTAATCGTTATGTTAGGATAACTATGCGAAGCCTAAAAAATGGGATAAATTAAAGCTTGAAAAAAAATACTTTTGATTATTTTAAAAACATGAGACTTAATTAATTGAGGGGCTTAGTTTAGAGAAGATGTGTGTAAAACAATGATTTTGTGTTACCAATTTGACGTCACCTTGTAGTTTTGATTGTTGTTTTCTCAAAACCATTGTTACTTAGCAACGTGCCCAGTTCAGTCTTCTGTTATTGCTCTTGATGTCACGTTTTACTGGCTGATCTGAGAACTCGCTAGCTCGCGCAATCGTTTACTGGCTGATCCTGGCTGATCTGAGAACTCGCTAGCTCGCGCAATTGTTTACTGGCTGACCTGAGAACTCGCTAGCTCGCGCAATCGTTTCCCGCGACCGGACAATGCGTGGCTTTTGGCTTAATTCGACTCTGGGTGCGGCCCTGATGGTAAATGTCAGCAGCAGAAACGCTATCTACCTATGCATAGCAAAGGCTTACTTTTGCATTCGGATAGTTTTTATCTGAAGTGGATTATGTATAGGTATGTATATTTAATTAGACACATAAGTAGTTCTCACTGGTTCTTTATTTTGTTCTTATAAAATACGTGCTTCTAGTAGAAATCTAAATCGAAATTTCACATTATTTTTATAATGTCAATGTTTAAATATGACAATTCAAACGGAATTCGAGTTCAAACCTAGCATCGAGTTATTTGGAATTTAAATAATAAGTATTATGTGATACATACTTATTTCCTCAACTGAATTGGTAGGGCAAATATCGATCGTCACCCTAAAAACTAGTGGCTGGGCCAATTCTTGGGATTAACATGCCATAGTTTCCCCGGCCCCCTTTAGAATGCAACCTAAGGTAAGATAAGGTAAGGGGTAAGGGGGTATAACATAGAGCATGTACCTACCTACTATTTTATGCATATCGTATTTGTTTCCTTTGGTTCCGAGAGCTTGCACGTTGCAATTTCTTGTTAATCAGTAAAACGTGACTATTACGAGATCTCGTTGGTAACTATTATGCACTCCCAGTCCCACAGTGTGTTGATTACTAACTAGGTACCTTTATTAATATATTTATTTTTACTTTATTGCACAACAGAAAAACTAAGTGTACAAAAGCCGAACTTAATGCCATGAGGAATTCTCTACCAGTCAACCTTAGGGCAAAGCAGAAAATATATTTACAGTTGCGGGAAAGAGCACTTTCTGTGCGTATGTCACAAGTTTAAAGGGCCATTGTACTGTAAAACGTTGTACGATACACGTACGAATAGGTAATTCGCAACTCGTGTCGATTTAAATACTCCCTTTGGTCATGTTTTAATTTATCGCTACTCGTTTCGAATTTCCTCTTGCATCGTAAATAATTATTTTCTGGGAACGCTGCAGCAGGAAGCCGAGTTTTGATTTTACAGTGTTGTTACCAACTTAGAATTATTCAGAGACTGCCAGGAAGCTGAGTTTTGGTTTGATACTCTTCAATAATATTTGTGAAAATACTCTATTAACTTAATTTTCTTATTATTCACAAGCATACATTTATTCACGTTTACATAAAAAGTCTCATTGCAATCTTCATTGCACCTATTTTAAGACACCACAGACATGTGATTAACTAATAAAAAAGACATAGGTACAGACCATGTGATTAACTAATAACAAAGACATATGTAACTTCGCATAAGATGAATAAAGTCTAAGGAAAAAACGTGCCTCGAAAATCAAGAAAAAGTCATTCTCGGATAGATGGCGCACACACCTTTAGCATATGCTCGGCTAGATGGCGTGACGACACCGTTTCATATTTAACGATTTTAACACATAGATATCAATGAATGAACATGGGTCAAAATGATATAAAAATAATAAAATCATTTATCCATATATTTACATTTTTTTGGTAATTTTATACGTTTTTATTTTGAGTTTTAGTCGTGTGTCGATAGATGGCAGTAAATTTACTGTGACTACAATATTTACTATGACAGGACCCCTCTATACTATCTATTATCTTTGCTAATAATAAATGAAGATAGAATTCTTCTTGGACCTATTCTTCAACTTCTGTATCTGCCTAACTGGCGCAGTTGGTAGGGTCTCCCCTTTTCCTAACTAAACCTACGACTACCTACTCTTTTTATATTCGTAGATTTGTTAGTTACATAACTATTTATCGTTAAAGTGAAATAGGTAGGGCTTCATCGACTAGTTATTACTTAGTTAGGGACTCTATATAACAAATTGGATAACACAGTTTGTCGATAACATTTATTTTATACTCTCGGAACACGTTTCCGAATATTAATTTGTATGGAATAAACTGTATTCCTAGGTTTATGCTACATGTCACGCGAGTGACTAAAATATGTGAGTGAAAACGAAGTGAAACATAGAAAACGAAGCGCCGGAATCTCCGGTCCGACCCCTGCCCGGTCTAGCGTGAGTCATCCTCAAAGTTAGTATCACCTCACGATAGTTTAAATTCGATTGTATTCCTAGCTAAAATATTGAATTCAATTTCTAACATAAATATGTTCGATGTTTACGGTTTAATGGTACAGTATTAGCAATTAGAATATTATCCATGTAGTATATAACAACTATCTTCTTCTTCGTCGAAACCTCATGACTGAGGGTCGTGATAACAACTATACTAGTTTGGAAATGTTATCGGCTAAGGGCTAAAAAACGGATAATCCGCAATAATCCCCGCTAACAATAAATACTACCTGCAATGTTATGTTACCGTTCGAAGGCCGCAAAAATATGTGACACGCTCTTATGGGTCTACAAATAAGATTGTGTCAGATATTTTTCACCACACCAACTGGTAAAGGCTTTCTTGATTGTTCAAAAACTGATAGCAAAGTTGCATTTTATTCACATGTGCGGCAAAGTAATCAAATGCAAATTTTGAGTTGTTTTCTTAAGTTTGCTGGTAGAATTGATTTGTAAATGATGATTTTGAATGATAAATATTTCATAACATTCATTTGGATTTGACTTGGTTTGGTTTTGTTTGATTTCTTACAGTTATTATTTTCTTCGGGTTGCTGTGGTGAAAAAATTTGTGCTTCACTCGGGGGCAAATTTTGTTAAACCCTCGTGCTTTGAAACCCTCACAACGCTCGTGTTTCAATATTAGCACGAGCGGTTAAACAACAACTTTGCCCCCGAGTGAAACAAATAACTATTAGCGGGCTTTGTTGTGTAAAATATTATTGCAGGTGACTACCTACCGCCGATTGGTTTGACCCGCGGGTGATAACGTTTGGATTGCGACGTCAGCTATATTCCTGTTGCACTGTTACTGCTGCAGCGTTGAAGCGGAAGTGGTGTCACAGTTTGTTTTTCTTTTTATAAAATAAGTGACGATTGGTGTTACTGACAAAACTTTAATGTCTAGCTACTTACTAAGAAGTGAGACAGTAACGCCGTTAACTACTAGGTGTGTAGATTTTCACATGGCAGGGAAGGCGCGGCCTGACGCAAGCTGCCGTGATTGCCGCGCCCGAGCGGCGCACCTCGCTCTGCCACCCTTCCGGTGTGTGTGTGGCCTATTCGAACATCAGAAACCTGTCTTAAGGCCCTACAGGGGCCTTTATAGAAAAGCCAATACCTATGTAAGCTGTAAATTTGTGTTTATACATTTCTTCTTTTTGATTAAGGTGTGTGGATCGATATACGATTGTACGGCTACGGCCACAGTGGCCTATTTTATAAAGCTACAAGTAACACATAGGGTTAGAAAGAGACTTCCGCTTGTAAATTGTAACTTGTAGCTTTATAAAATAGGCCACAGGTATCGGCAACAGAGTTGAAGCCACGCGCACAACCACATGTCAAGTCATGTTATTTGAATAACTTAAAGTAGAGCAGAGTAAAGTATATTATACTGTTACTTTTATAATATAGCTGGAGGGTATAGTTCCTATTTACAGCGACAGTCAAACTTAAGTTTAAGTAAAATATAGTGAATGAAGCGGAGAAAATACAGAAAAAAAACGAGAAATAATGATAGATTTGCACTATTTTGAACTGGGTCTAGCTTCCAGAAATAAATTTATGGAGGAATTATTTCCGAAAGCATTTCGGTCTTTAAATAAACCTCGTGTAAGGATATATCAAATTTGTCTCTCAAATATTCAATGATTACAAATCTACTAGTTAAGCACGAAATCAACTTATCAACTAGCGCAAAAAGTTTCTTTAAGGAAATGTCCCAGCGCCTCATTGACACCTCAGGTTTCCATTGGCCATCCAAAAAGGTAACGCTGCCAGCCTTCTGGACACCATTACGCATGAAGGTGACCTGGGGAGCATTTTTTACTTATAAGTTTTGTTTAAGATTTGTTTTATTTTAGTTATAATTTTAACGCTTAGTTTCTTTTTTTCTCCATTTTGTTTACTTATATTTATGTATTGCCTATATTGATATTTGTTCATCTCTATTGTATCGACACTCAAGTCCTCAGTTATTGTGAACTCACCGCGTACAAATATCAATAACAAATTAACTTCAGAATTAAAAGTGCGAATAGGCCTCCAGGGCAGGCCCGATATGTCATGCTCATGCCTGTCGTTTAATACAGGTAAAAGCTTAATCTCCACTGCGGATTTAGCCCTGAAATGTTTGTGCCATTTTTAGGGTTCTGTTGTGAACAAGGAACCCTTATTTTTTATATTCGGTGTCATTGGATAAATACGATACATAGACATATGATACGACTTTGAACAAGGATCGGTCAGAAATCGGTGTTTTTGATATTGTCGTTTTTGAAAATGTCCTCCATAGGGTGGAGTCCCTCGGGGACCCGGAGCACATTGTATACCTATTTAGGAAGCTAGCGAAGCGTCTTACTGATGCTACAGGTGACCAGAGGGCTGGTTACTTCCGTGCAATGCCACCAGCCTTCTGGGCACCCTACCATCCGGCGCCGGGCTACCTCCGATTTTTTATTTGTATTTTATTTGCAGTTTTGTTTCTTTTTAAAAATAAAGGAATGTCTCCTTTAAGTAAAATGAGCCAGCTTAAGGATTTAAGGTAGTTTCCCTCCAGGGCCCGACTTATCTTTCCACCCTGTATAGTTATTGAAGTTTAGTTTTAATTTTAATTTTAATTTTATTTATTTTGTTCATATTTTATTTTATTAGATTAGATTGACTAGATTGATTTTATTAGATTGACAAACTAAGTTGAATTTGGAAATGTCTGCGCCCATTAATGATTTGTTGTATGGTGCTCGTTTCCCAGCGTTAGTTAAGATAGTCGGGACGATCGATGAATATATAAGGATGACACACGCTCCGACTGTCCGGGTCCGGGCCGAGGCGGCCGACATTTCAGCTTCTATAGAAAGCATCAAGTGATCACCGATCGTCGTTAAGACGTAGGGACTACTAGGTCCAAATCTCTCTCACAACTTGTTATCTGTCAGAAAATTATTAGAAAAAGGTTTTGATGTCAAGTTTAATAGATACAATGTGTCAGTTTACAACAGAACTTACAATATTATGGGAAATCTGATAGGAAACCTGTATGTTATACCTTTGCAATTAGACACTCACAATTTAGGTATGCTGACTGCAAATGAAAACGTTTGGCACCAGAGACTCGGTCATGCTAACCGAAAACATCTGAGCATCATGAAGCTACCCTACAGTGAGACACCGTGCGGGCCCTGCATGCAAGGTAAGTCAACTAGATTACCATTTTATCCCACTCCAAAGCCACGTTCTAGACGAATTGGTGAGCTTATTCACACTGACATCTCAGGTCCAGTAAGTACCCCTACAGCTGATGGTGAAGTTTATTATCAAACCTTAATAGATGACTACACACATTTTTGCGAAGTACAACTACTGAAAAGGAAGAGTGAAGCTACACAGAAGTTAATTGAGTACATAAACAAGATTGAAACACAAACTGGTAACAAAGTTCAAAAGATTAAGTGTGACAATGGAGGTGAGTTCAAGAATGAGATCCTTAGTAACTTCTGCAAGGAGAAAGGCATCATTATGTTATACACAATACCTTACAGCCCACAATCGAACGGTGTGGCGGAACGTATGAACTTAACTATCTACAACCGAGCCAGGACTCTTTTGGTTGAGACAGGACTCCCAAAGACACTATGGGGTGAAGCAGTCAGGTGCGCAGTTTATCAGATCAACCGTTGTCCTTCCTCAGCTATCAATTTCCATACTCCAGCTGAAATGATGATTGGACACAGAGATTTAGCCAAGCTGAGAGTATTTGGATCCAAAGTGTGGGTACATATTTTACCAAGACAGAGTAAACTTGAAGAAAGAGCAAGAACCATGATATTTATAGGATACGCCCCGAATGGCTATCGTGTATGGAACCCTGAAACAAATGAAATAACAGTAGCAAGAGACGTCAGGTTTGATGAGACTCAATTTAAATATGAAGAAATAAAGCCAAAGAAAAGAGAAGAAGGATATAGGTACTACGATGATGATGAATAGGAAGAACAAGAAGATGAAAATAACAGAAAAGAACAGCATGAAGATGAAAATGATAAAAAAGAACATGAAGAAGATGATAAGTATGAAGACAGTATTCAAGAGATTCAAGATGACAAAAATGGAAGCGCAGAAGAAGATAAAGAAGAGAATAACGAAGAACATACGGAAGATCCAGTTGAATATAGAACAAGGTCAGGAAGACAAATAAAGAAACCGAAGATGTTACAAGATTATGACTCAAACTATGCAGCATACTGCTTACTATCCGGAGATCCTGAAAATTTTGAAGAAGCTATAGAAAATGAAGAGTGGATAACTGCAATCACCAAAGAACTAGACTCACAAAAGAAGTTAGAAACATGGGAAGAAGCAACATTACCAGAAGAAAGCAAAGCTATAGACACAAAGTGGTTTTTCAGAACAAAACAAGATGGAACTAAAAAGGCAAGACTCGTAGCCAAGGGTTTTCAACAAAGTAGCTCTTACAACAACTATGCTCCAGTAGCTAAACTGTCAACACTGAGGCTCTTACTGAGTATTGCTGTTCAACTTGATAAACCACAACAGCTAGATGTGCCAACTGCATTTTTAAATGGATACTTGGATAAAGATGTGTACATCAAATGCCCAAAAGGTTTAAAAATAATGGAAGGAAAGGTGCTCAAACTAAAGAAAGCATTATATGGACTAAAAGAAGCTCCCAAATGTTGGAATAATAGATTTCATGAATACATAACAGGAAATGGGTACATACAATCAAAATATGACTCTTGCCTATACCGGAAAGGTGAAACATGGCTTTTACTATATGTCGATGACATTTTAATACTTGGAAATGACAATGAAACACACAATCTATTGAAGAAAGAATTTAAAGTAAGAGAATTAGGAGAAGTGAAGAACTACTTAGGATTGGAAGTCACAAGAAAGAAAGACAGATTGGAAGTGAGACAGAGTGAGATGATACAGAAACTTTTAGAAAAATTCAAGATGCAAGACTGTAAGAAAGTAAATACCCCCATGGAAGTAAACTACAATGCAGATGTCAGCGCAGAGGTAATAAGTGTTCCTTTTAAAGAATTAGTCGGTTCACTACTCTACATATCAACCAACAGTCGACCTGACATAACCTATGCTGTCTCCTATTTAAGCAGATTTTTGGACAGACCTACGGAAGACTTGTGGAAAACAGGTAAGCGTGTCCTACGTTACCTCAAGGGTACAGCTGACAAGGGCCTACTCTACGTGAAGTCGGAGAATCCTACTCTTATAGCCTACTCTGATGCAGACTGGGCTGCTGATAAGGTGGATCGCAAAAGCACCAGTGGCTGCGTTATCTTTCACGGTAAAAATATTATTTCATGGTTCTCTCGCAAGCAGACTTGCACAGCTCTTAGTACATCTGAAGCAGAATTTATAGCGGGTGCACATACTGTAAGTGAGCTCATGCACATCAAAGGTATTCTGTCAGAGTTCTCACTTGGTGCAATTAATGTTCCCTGTTTGCTCATTGACAACCAGAGTACTATAAAACTGATTCAAAACCAAATTAATACAAAAGCCTCTAAACATATAGCGATTAAATATCATTATATTAAAGATATTGCCAATAAAAAACTTATAACAATTTCATATGTGCCTACTGATGAAAATGTGTCAGATATTTTTACTAAGTCGCTACCAAATGTCAAACATGTTTATTTTGTGAACAAGTTAAATATCATATAGATATTGTATGAATATATATTGCATATATTCTGTGTTTCATGCACAAGCATAAAGTATATGCATAATTGTTTTAATATGTTGTTATAATATAGTGGTCGGCAGACTGATCCCAAGACTTTAGTCGTAGGGCTATATTATATTGTATTCTAGCACAGAAGTATGTGATTTTAAAAGTTGTTTAACTTATTGCTATGTTACTTTAAGTTGTTTAACTTATTGCTATGTTATTACAAGTTCTATAACTAGAGTTCTAGACTTGAGGGGGTGTGTTGAGGTTATATTGTTTGTCTGTGGTAAAGCTGCCACCACAAGATGTTCCAGATTCGAATATTTGAATTAGGAGTATGTCTACTCTATATTATCTATGGTTGTAACAATTGCCTGTTGCTCTGCGAATAAAATGGCTAACGAACAAGACGCGTTTTAATTAAGCCTAATTTTAACAGATTTGTGTATGATTATCCCATAATATTTATACAGAGGTTAGACAATATTTTCTAACTAAATTGGACCTTATTATACCTAGTGCTCTGGAAACTATGCAGATCCATTTAAATATTTATGCAAACACTGCTTGGAACTCAATAAGTTATTCATAAGTTGTCATCCATAATCAAATTTTCTAAAAGTGGATTAAAATGATATTAATATTTGGCGGTTTTTCATTAACGAACTTTATCAATGAGCGGCCTCCGTGAAATATAAATATATAAAATCTCTATACGATACCTACATACACAATCTATTATTATTTGACGACCGGTCTGACCTAGTGGGTAGTGATAGTGACCCTGCCTATGAAGCCGATGGTCCCGGGTTCGAATCCCGGAAAGGGCATTTATTTGTGTGATGAACACAGACATTAGTTCCAGAGTCATGGGTGATTTCTAAGTATATAAGTATGTATTTATCTATATACGTATGTATATCGTCGCCTGGTAGGCTCATAGACCCCAACTTTGCTTAGTTTGGGGCTAGGTCGATCTGTGTAAGGTTGTCCCCAATATATTTATTGTCCTCAAAATATTTATTGTCAATCACATGCTACAATTTGTGTGATTAGTTTTTAAGAAATTACCGGTAAATCTCTTTACAAGTTTTACCCCTATCATCCCCACCATCCATATTCAGCACGATTACGGAACTTACTTTATTACCTACTTCTATTATCACGTATCTTTTTTACTGATAAAATGATATTATTTAGAAGCAAGTAATACTAATATCCTCGAACGCCTTCCTCCTTATCGCCGGGTTACAGTTATGTTATCTTATCTTATCCTTAATGCTATCTGCTGGGAACTCCTTTAGTTGCCGCCAGCGTTTAGTGTAGTATTGTCGTGATTGTATAGTGTATTTATACGCGGGTGTAATCAAATTGTCGTTTAAATGAGACGTACCTATGCGCGAGTATAGGTACTATAACTTAATATTTTTTGTAAACGAGTCAAGTATGTTCAATCAATAAAGAGAACAGTGAAAGTGTAAATAGTTTTTAACAAGGATAACGTCGTGTTTTCTTTTACTGAATAAGGACTATAAAGTAACTACATTAATAAAATATACTATAAAAAGTACACAACTTGAAGTGTTCACAAAACATTTGGAGAGTTCCCTCGATTTTTCTAGGATCCCACCATCATACACCCTGACTTTATGACATTAGGATTGGTCCTAACGAAATAAAATTATTTTTGAAGTAGGTAAATAATTTGTAAACAAAGTCTAAAACTGGTTGATATATCGGAGTACAAAAAACCGACAAATTCGGTATTTGTAGTCTTAACAATATGCACACAAACATATCGCTGTTATGTTAGGAAGCGGTTAGCGTATATACTACATATAAGCTAAGCCCGCAAGCGTTTGCCTTGTTGAGTATGCAACACTGTCCGGTTTAAGTTTAACCAAGCTTCTCGGCTCTGTCTTGTATAGTAGAGCGAGCTGGAATATTGTATGGACACGTTGTAGATTTATTTACGTTTAGATTTACATTCATGATAAAAAAAGTTCACTAGTAATTTGCATGAATTGCATACTTATGTTTCTCTTCTCGTCATGATCTTGTCTGCAAGCCAGCTCTAATATTCGATGGTAGATCATTTACAAATAAAAAATAAGGTAGGTATTTCTGAGGGACGAGCCTTGGGGAATAAAACTTATGTAAGTATCTTTTAGTGCATGCAAATCCGCCACTGCCTATTTCAGTCGGATGAAATTAACAAAAGGCTCTCTTTACTGCTTAATATTTTAACTGAAAATGAAAAAATAAAATTTTCATAAAACGCCACTATAATCAAGCCTCGATGTCGCTCTAATTTTTAAAAGCCACTTATTTTATCGTGAATGAAAGCTACTTCGAAGTGTTCAAGCAACTTCCACCACAGATCAGAGTATGGCGCGTTAATAGCGCTTGTTTCACATCCATTGCACGTTAGGAAGTGGAGTGTTTTAGTGATGAGTGTGTGGAGGCAGTGATGGAGGATGGCGTGGCCGGGCGGCTCGCCGGACACGGTGGAGCTGGCGCTGCGGCCGGTGGACAGTCGCGACACTCTCGAGTCGCTGGGCACGCCGGGGACCGTCTTCGTGGATCCGCCGCATATTGACAGTAAGTGGATTCGTCATTTTCGTCCTCTTTACTTATACTTTAAGGAATATTAATGTCAAAGGTAACATGGTAAGTTGCATTACATCCTAAACGGTAAGATTTTATTGGCTCACACCAGGGGGGCGAAACTTAAAAGGGGGCTTTTTTACATAGAAACAGAGGGGCTACCGCGAAAACCGAAATTCGCATATTGCGGGGATCTTACTCTTTTACTCCAATGAAGGCGTAATTAGAGTGACAGAGAAAAATGCCCGCAATTGACGATTTTCGGTATTGGCGGTAGCCCTACAGGCGACGTCGGTGTCATATTAAAGACAAAATTTGCTCACCTGATGCTTCCATATAAATCAACTAGATGGTGTCACCGCAGAAAAACATGTTTGCTCCTTTGTCTGTAGTGTCTTAAAAAACACGCATCAAGGCCATAATTGTTAAAAAGAAAATAAAACTTTGTCTTTGCATTTTTATCACAAATTCCGTTTCAAGTATGAAACGTTTAAAATTTTCTGTAATTTACTTCACATTTTTTAATCGTTTTAATATAATTTTATTTATATTAAAATAATATAATCGTTTTTATTAACTAAATAGTTTCGCCAAGTGCCTTACGTGAAAGGAAACGTTAAAACAAAAAACATAGTAACCGTCAAACTATAAAAGACAAACAGAAAATTTAATTTTTTTGTAATTTTAATTAATAATTTAAAGTATAATCACTATAAATTGATGAAAATGAGTGCGCCTGGGAGAAAGAAACGCCTTTTCGGCTGTGCGAATCAAAACAAAATGACTCCAAAACGCATCAATGCTTCGTGGCTCGTGCTAGCTACTCAAATTTACGTCCAAGTTTTAATAGTGGATTTATTTTGTATTATTTCGAACTAATTTACTATAATAAGTGGAAACCTTAGAAAATATTTTTTGGTTTGTTACGCATGTAAGTAATGAAAAATAAATGACGTTTTTACACATCGTGTTTTTACTTTTGCGACTAAAATATTCTTTGGTATGAACATTCATTTATAAAATACTGGTCTAGGTAGTATATCGTCACTGAATGAATAGGTATTATAGTATATAATATATTGGCGCCTTTTTCCTTGTCCGTGTACAGTGCACTACAATGAGGTGTATTCATTTTTCACGTGATTGCTTTGCGAGAAGGTGAAAGAATGGAACCCTCATTGTAGTTCACTGTAAACGGTCAAGGAAAAAGGCGTCATAGTTTTTATTAGTATGCATATGTGCCACGCACACATACGTAAAGGTTTGTAACAAAAATCCGCTAGGAGCGTTAGTGTCGACGTTTTTTGACATTTACTAGCGAGTTGGCTCTCTTTTACTATACATACTTATTATACTCTTTGGCTCACACACCTGTTTCCTTGTAACCAGCTCATATTGATAGTAAAAGAGGATCAGTCATTTTTGTCTTGTCAGGATCTGATGATGGGATCCTGGAGAAATCGAGAGAACTCTTCAGCTATTATGGGAACTCTGATCTTGCAATAGTGATCAGCTTGTGGATTCTCTCTGTTTCTCCTGCGGGCGCAGCACAGTTCCATTTTTATCGCTTATCTATATATGCGCGTCCCTTTCGCACTTACCCACTTGTTAGAACGTGACAAGCGATAAAAACGCGACCGTGCTACGCCGCCTGATAACGAAATATATTTTCGGAAATATGCGCTCCGAAAGAAAAATAATATGTGTCCCCCCCTCTAACTTTTTAACCACGGGTCCAAAAAATATGAAAAAAAATCGTGAAACAAGAGCTTAATAAATACTTTCAATGAAAAGTTTATAGCGAACATGATCGGTCTAGTCGTTTTTGAGTTATTGCAAAAAAAACATATTTTCTTAGTAAAAGACGTAAGTACAAAGCGCTGCAAAGGTTTAGCCCCCGTTTGGCCTATTTTGACAGGCCCTGAGCATGGCCCGACATGCTCTTGATATTTTTGATATTTTTTGTATACACGCTTCGAATATATTTTTCTAGGTATCATGACGATTCTAATGAGGTATCACACGTATTTTTAAGACTAGTATCTCTATTTTTCACCGTTTTCAGTTTCTCGAACAGACTAACGACTACCTATATTAATGAAATCTTAGGACTACTATTATTTTAATTACTAAATATAATTGTATTATGCTATTTTTACAAGCTTTTATTTAGTTTCACCTGACCGTTGTCTGTCTGTCTGTAATCAAATCTTGCATGTTAAATAAGTTAAATTTGATCCACTTTGCGGTTTCCGATTGAGCTGAAATTTTGCATGCATGTATAAATCGGAGGACAATGCAATATTATGGTACCATCGAGCTGATCTGATGATGGAGATAGGAGGTGGCCATAGGAACTCTGTGATGAGAAACAACGCAACCTAATTGTGTTAGGGGTTTTTAGAATTGTCTCGATGAGTATTAGTTGTCTGTCGTAAGAAAAGTACAGTCAGCGATAAAATCTTGTACCAAAAATGAAATTTTTGCCAGAAACTTTTTTAACTCTATTCCAGCTCCCGTAATCCTTTCTCCCTTCAAATGCCCTTTTTATCAGATTATCTGATCCTTATGTCGGCCCACGCCACGGGCTTTTACCTGCGATTACTAAGCCTACGAGGGACAATGCGTGTCTGGATCATATTTTTATCAAGGTCTTGATTTATTCCATAGTTGTTTGTAAATGCTCTGTAACAGATCATGTCATTATTATGTCCTTCACAAAATTCTCATAATAGAAATTGGTGGGTGCTAGAAACGAATTACAGGACTTGGGGAAGGTCGACTGGAGCCCTATCACTAATAGTAGCGATGTTAATACGGCAACTAACTAGGGTAAACCCTCCAGTGAATGAACACCCCCCAGTGAATGAACAAAATCACGGTTTTTGTCTAAAATAAGAAATATAGCAATTTCTACCCATTGTCGTATTTTTTTTCTTATTAACAACTCTATTTCCTATGCAATTTCAACCCCTGCTAAATTTATTTTCGACCAGTTTGAACGTGGCTGGCGTTTGAAGTTTACGTATTTCTGGTTTTGAAATTTTGTATGCAAAAATTATATCCCAGATAAGAACAGTGTACGTTTGGAGCTACATATGAAGTGCTTATTTAATGTTTACCTGTACAAAGTTTGGTTATTTGGTTAGATTAAGAGTTAAACCTTCTATAAATGTACACTTTGTCGGCGTATTATGTGATTAAGTCTTTATTTTTTATAGTTCCAATACTGGCTTATCAAATGTTCTGAAACCAGTAAATGAACGGTGTGTTCATTTACTGGTGTCGTCTAGAATTTTTTTTTTCTAAATTTATGTGTAAACGAATTGGTATTGAGCTTGTTTTTTGTGACCCTGCATAGAAAACGATTCTGATTGTTTCAGCCAGTATTGGAACAAACAAAATTTCTATAGTCCATTTACTGGATTTTTCATGCCTATGTATGAACAATACAACATTTGGGGTGTTCATTTATTAGATTTCTACTAATTCTATGTATGAACAATGTAACCACGAACAATGCAATGACAAGTTTATTATTTTAAGCATTATTTGCTGATCCTAACCTTTTTTCATCAGAATATGCTCGTTGTTTCTTGTTTTAAAGATTGATTCTCTTTTTCTTATTAATATGTAATGGTTCTGGTGATTATCCATCATTTTATTACAATCTAATCTATTTGAAATCAATATGGAGGGGATAAAAATATATTAACGCTTTCGCTATACCTACTAAAATAGATCTGGAAACGTTTTTTGTCTTAAAAATGTTTTTTTAAAGCTGATTAAAAAGATCTAAATGATGTTCATTCACTGGGTTTTGCGGTGTTCATTCACTAATTTTTATGTTCATTCATTAGGTTTTTGGGTAGTTTTTGATAAATTCTGCTATAACTCAAAAACTATGAAAGTAATAAAAAATCGCAGAAATTACTTTCTTATTTATTAAATGAGGATTCATTAAATTGCAGATAATTATTGAAATTATTAATGAATGCTGAGAAATGATTTTTCAAACTTGGATAATTCCTTAAGTGTTCATTCACTGGAGGTCTTACCCTACTTCAACACTATCCTAAGCTCGCCAATTAAAAACAACACGAAAAAGATAAAAATTTGCCGTACCAAATTCAATATTAAGCCATGGGTAATTACCTAGATGAGTTAAGGAACGCTACCCACCTATCCCCGACCTCCAGCAACGCACCGATGGCAAGACATTAAAGATTATCTTCAGCGTTGATAGAAGGAATGCAGACGCACCTAACTAATGGGATAAACAAACTCACCCTCTGATACAAGTACAGGCGTATGTAAAGTACCACCTATTTTATGGCGGTTGTCAATGCGGTTCCCACGGGATCGACTCTTCGTTATCTTAATGGCAGCGACAACACAAACGCTCCAGAAACTTCTCGTGGCCTACGTGACTCCAGACCACGCATCCCCATATCTTCCCACGCTTTCGGGATGAATATAAGCAGCAACCCTGACCGGCGGAGGGCAGTTCTCATCCAGCAACGATTCAGTAACCAGGCTACACGTGAGCTCCAAATCGCTCGGTGTACCGTTACGCTTCTAAACTATATATTGAATTAAGCTCGTAATTGTAAAACCAAATAAAGTAAATACCGCCTCATCGGTGTTTTATAAGAAGACCTCCGATCTCTCAAGACACTTAACTGATTTTTAAATTACAGAGATAAACTCCATATTAGTAGACCGGCCAGCGAAAGAAAAGTCTTCTAGTAATCGATTTTCGCTCATGTCGCCTCGGATATGGGTGAATATGGTATCGATGTATTCAGTGTAATGCCCTGAACCCAAATATATGAGATGACAAGCGCGAAAGTGGTGGGGGTAGTTGCTGTGACGTCATAAAGTCGGCAGTACAAACTTTTTTTTTTTTTCGTTTAAACATACCAAGTGGGGTACCAAATGAAAGGGATTTGTGAGTAGATCACAAATATATAACATACTGTAACGTTTTCAATACTTGGTCTAACAAATTATTAGAAAACGTTCAAAAATTTCACAATCCACAGTTGATTTCGAACTACTATAAATTGAAAATGGCTGAATGGATTAGTCTAAAATACATACCAAGTGACTGTGTATATCCTTTACATAATGTTAAAAAATAATTAACCAGATATATCAAAAAATAAGAAACATACGGCGGCTAGACGGTTATTGACATGTGTGGTTGAATTCGTCAGAATTGTGGTAGTGACACAGGCTATATAAATTTTGAAACTGACGCCCGCAAATGAAAAAATGGAGGGAGGAGGGTTTTTTTCTTACTATAGCAATATGGGTACCAAATGAAAGCTAGTAAAAAGACCACAACAAAAATATATGTCAACAGTCGGGTTTTTTGTAGTTTAATGTAACAGAAAATTATACTTTTTTCAACTTGATGTACTTTTCTTATTTGTTGATATATTTGGTTAATTATTTTTAATCATGATATAGAGGATATTCACAGTCACTTGGTATGTATTTTGGGCTAATTCATTCAGCCATTTTCAATTTAGAGTATTTGAAAGTCAATTGTGGATTGTACAATTTGTAAACGTTTTCTAATAATTTGTTAGACCAAGTATTCAAAATGTTACAGTATGTTATATATTTGTGTTATAATATGTGTGTGGTACCCCACATGGTATGTTTAAAAGAATATTAAAAAAAAGTTTGTACTGCCGACTTGATGACGTCATAGCAACTACCCCCACCACTTTCGCGCTTGTCATCTCATATATTTGCTTAGAGGATATAACCAGCGGAGACGCCATGTCTAAAATTTTCGGTA
This sequence comes from Cydia splendana, assembly GCF_910591565.1. Classification (NCBI taxonomy): domain Eukaryota; kingdom Metazoa; phylum Arthropoda; class Insecta; order Lepidoptera; family Tortricidae; genus Cydia; species Cydia splendana. Next base: position 18,584,887 of record NC_085962.1, read on the forward strand.
CAAAATAGTCTGCCGTTTTTTGCGGGGGAGGGGCACATCAAATGTATAGGTGCGTCATGTCAGATAAACGTCAGTCCATACATATGGTTGACATGTGGTTGACCATTGGCCGCCTATTTTCGACAGTGTGGAACGCCTGTTAATGGCGGCTCCATTGTTAATTACTCAGAGTATATTTGTGTCCAGGCTTTAGGTTAGTTTTCGTTCATGTCGTCTCGGATATGGGTGAATATGGTAACGATGCATTCAGTGTAATGCCCTGAAGAGCCTCACCGAATGATCCGATCACACATAAAATATAATAGCACAATTCTGATTTTATCTTTCTTATACCTTTAAACGAGCAATTGTTATTTATTTATTTATGTATGTATATATATTTCGGGGATATCGAAAACGGCGCTAACGATTTCGATGAAATTTGCTATACGGGGGTTTTCGGGGGCGAAAAATCGATCTAGCTAGGTCTTATCTCTGAGAAAACGCGCATTTTTGAGTTTTTATATGTTTTCCGAGCAAAGCTCCCAGATATTTTATTTTAATGTGACTCTATTCAGCTCGTCGAAGATTAGGATTCGGGAACCGTTAAGGCCAGTGACGATATTTTATTGGCTTAGACTTAAACCCGCGTACTGACGGATATCATTCGTTTATTTTATTGTACATATTTTCTTTATTCATTTGATATCTTGGGTTAGGTTATTTATAATAATTATGAATATATGAAATCAAATCAATATAAAAGTAAAATACATATTTTTATTATTATATTATTTTACTATAAGAGTCTAGTTTTCTTTTACTACCGCACTAGTTAGCCGGCTGCAAGCACTAATAGGCTGGGTTTTGTACGGCGTTGTTTCTAGCAAAACGAAGTTCTTATCTTATCTTATCTTATTGTTTTCGGGGGCCCTTGCGGATACACTTCGACCCATAGGGATCTTTTGTGCAGTTACCCCCCAGAAGAGATCCGTCAACTACTCAAGAGCTTTTCCCACCATATCCATGTGTCGGATGATGGAGCTCATGGGTAGCGTTTTGAAGTCCTTTGGTTCCAGGTATCCTGCTCCAAAGTCCTTCATTCTTTGTCTGGCGAGGGCGTGACATTCACACATTAAGTGTCTTACTGTCTCTTCCTCTTCGCCACACATACGACAATCGGTGTTGTCAGAGTGTCCCATCTTGGCCAGAAATCCTTTGACCCCGTAATGGCCAGTAAACACCCCCGTTATGATTTGGAGCTGTCTTTTGCTAAGTTTCCAAAGCTTTTTGCTCCAGCCGGAGTCTATTCCTTGCATAAAGAGCTTTGCATGCTTTAGACCCGTCAGACTATCCCATTCTTCCTGGTGTTTGGTCTTGGTATGGTCTTTAATAGCCGTTGTGATGGTTCCCTGTGAGAGCCCCACGAATGGTTCCGGACCTATAAGGTTACTTACAGATCCGGCTCTGGCGAGTTCATCTGCATTTTCATTGCCTATGAATCCCTCGTGCCCTGGGATCCATACCAGTTGCACTCTGTTTTGCCTTCCAAGCTGGTTCAGGGCTTGGACGCCATTATATACCAGTCTAGAGTCCACTCTGGGAGCTTCGAGCGCTTTGAGAGCGGCCTGACTGTCGCTGAGTATATAGATATTCTTCCCTTGGGTTCGCCTAACTATATTCTCATGCACACAGGCAATTATAGCGAATGTCTCGGCTTGGAAGACAGTGGCGTAATTGCCCATGCTTATACTACTACTAAAGTCATTTGCATAAATGCCTGCCCCCGTACCAGATTCTGTCTTAGACCCATCTGTGTACCATATGATGTCGTTTTCATCAGAGATTGGTGCTTCAAGACCTTCGGTGCACTCAGCCCTTGTTGGAATTTTAACGTTAAAATTCTTATGGAACACAAACTTGGGTTGCATCTTATCGCAGCCCATGTTCGTAATCCTTTTCATGAAATTGTCACATTCCATGTTTGTGTGTTTGGTCTTTGGCTTGCTATCGCTCCAGAGGCCTGTTAGGGTCAACCTGTGTAGCGATTTCCGGGCCTCAGATTGTATCACTAGGTGTAGCGGCGAGAGGTCTAGCAGTACCTCCATCGCCGCTGTTGGCGTCGTCCTAAACGCGCCAGTAATAGCCATGCATGCCGTTCTTTGTATTTTCATAAGGGCATCCCTGCATGTGCTCTTTAGTGTCCTTGGCCACCATGCCAGGCATCCGTACAAGATGATTGGTCTTACCATCATGGTATAGATCCATCTTAGTACCTTTGGGTTTAGACCCCACGTTTTGCCATAAGCCGATCTACACATTCCAAACACTCTAAGTGCCTTGGTGGTTGTTAGTTCGACATGCTTTCTCCAGTTCAGCTCTTTATCTAGTGTAACGCCTAGATATTTCACTTCATTGGACATTTCCAGTACCCTTCCATAAAGCTTCAGCTGCTTCATGCCATTAAGGGTCTTTTTCCTGGTAAACGGTATTACCACTGTTTTGCCTGGGTTTATGGAGAGTTGATGACAGTTGCACCATCTCTCCACTTGCTTCAGTGCTTTATTCATGATTTCCGATACTGTTCCCGGGAATTTCCCGTTTACAAGAATCACTAAATCATCTGCGTACCCTACCGTATGTATTGGGCCTTTGTTTAGTTCTTCCAACAGTGAGTTAACTACCAGACTCCAGAGAGTTGGTGAGAGAACCCCACCCTGTGGACAACCCTTCGTGGCCGTAGCTAATATTTCATCTCCCATAAGGGAGGATTTTATTAGTCGGCTATTTAGCATAGTACCAATCCATCTACAGATTGTTGGTTCTATGCCGTGTTTAGATGCTGCAATATTGATTGCCTGATGCGTGGTGCGGTCAAATGCCCCCTCCACGTCTATAAAAGTGGCCAGACATAGTTCTTTGTTCTCTATCGCCTGTTCCGCTCTGGTTGTCACCAGGTGTAGTGCCGTTTCAGTCGATTTACCCGGCTGATACGCACACTGCAATTGGTGCAGCGGATGCCTCTTAAGAGGACCATCCCTTATGTGTCTGTCTACCAGTTTCTCCAGTGTTTTGAGGAAAAACGATGACAGACTTATCGGCCTGTATGATTTGGCTTCTGTGTAATCTGCTTTGCCCGGTTTAGGCAAGTACGTTACCTTTACCATCCTCCACACACGCGGTACGTGTCCGAAGGCTATGCACGCTCTGTACAGTCTACCTAAGTGCGGTATTAGTACATTGGCGCCCTCTTGTAGTAGTATGGGGTAGATTCCATCTGGCCCCGGGGCTTTGTATGGTTGAAATGTGGATAGTGCCCATTGTATCTTATCGTGATCTACTACCTTTTTAGACGTGTCCCAGTTGTATCTGGTCGTGCTGATGGATTGTTCCATTGCACCGGTTCCATCGTCCGTTACGCTCTGATGTATTATCGAGCCTGGGAAGTGTGTGTCACACATAACTTTGAGGGTTTCTAGCCCCGTTTCAGTCATTCTTCCGTCACTTCTTCTAATGGAAGTGAGTGGAACTGACTTCGTTGCAGCTAGTGCCTTTGTAAGTCTCATGCCTTCCGGTATGGACCTGATTTGATCGCAATGGTTCATCCATGCTTTCCTTTTTGCTTTCCTCACAGCTTTGCTGTATTCCGTGAGTTTTCGCGCGTAATGCTCGAAGTCGTTGGTCCTTTTAGCATCATTGAAGACAGCCCTGGTTTCCTTCCGGAGTTTTGCAATCTCCGGGTTCCACCAGGGCACCTTCTTCGCCAGGATTTTCTTTTCCGGGCAGTTGTTTGTCCAAGCTGTATAGACAGCTTGTGCTATTCTGTCTGTTTCAAGTTCTATGTCAATAATAGAGTTTAACTTGCCTTTAGGGTCTCCCAGTTCCACCTCCAGGTCGCTTTTGAACGCTAACCAGTCGGTGTTCCTGGGATTCCGTTTGCGTATAATTTCTAATTGGATTTTAGTCTTATACCTGAAGCATATATATCTGTGGTCCGATAAAGAAATCTCCCCAGAGACATGCCATGAGCTAATCTTATTACTCGCGTTGTTGGACGCTAGCGTTATATCAATAACCTCCCCCCGCCTTGCATTGACGAATGTCGGTTCATTGCCTTTATTTAATAGTTGTAAAGTAGAGCTTACCAGAAAATCCAGTACCTTCTCTCCTCTTCTGTTGACATCCGAGCTCCCCCAGATGACGTGGTGAGCATTTGCATCGCAGCCGATGATCAGGTCGGTGTTCGCCTGGCTGCCGTAAGCAGCGAGATCCCTCAGTTGCCCAGTGATTGGATCCGCTGCCTCGTAGGGAAGGTAGGCTGATGAGATGATTAGTGCCTTACCCCCCCCCCCCTTGTTTTGGATCTTGACCGTAGTCAGATCCCTGGAACAGAAAGCATGTAGAAGCAGAGCGTCAATGCCATTTTTAACATAGATACATGTCCTCATAGTACTCTCAGGACAAACATATAACAATGTCCCGCCAGTACCGTTTAAGCCTCTTATCTCGCCTTTGTAAATGTATGGTTCTTGAATAAGAGCAATATCGAATTTATCGCTTTTTAACAGCTTAGCCAGAAGGGCAGTGGCTGCTTTATTGTGCTGGAGATTAATCTGTACGCACCTTAAGCCCTCCATTGCGGCGTTTATTGTTTGGTGGTGCTGAGATCAGCAGCCACCTCCTGGACCGTGTCGTCGAAGGACATGGGTGACATGGTACCCTCCAGGTAGAGTTCCGCCAGACCACGCAGATCCTCTGAGCCCGCCATCGATGAAATCGGTGACGATGCTCGAGACATGCGCGGTCCAGCATGGTCCTCTCCTAGCTGCACCATGCCCCCGGCCTCCTCCGACAGATCCTCCGCCACCTCCACAGGTGCGTCACCGGCTGGTGGCGCCTCCCGTTCCGGGGCCCCCCCTGTCGCCACAGCGACCGTAGCCTTCTGGGCTACCTCCCCCCCCTCTCCCCCCTCCCTACACGGCTCGACCTCAGCCCCCCCAGGCCCCTGCTCCCGCGCTTCCTCCAGAAGCTTGAAGTGGCTGGTGTCGAGCCCTGTGTGCAGAACGTAGTCGGCCTCCTTGATGACGGCGGCCGACACCCGGTCCATCAGTACGATTCGCCTGGTGCTCGGCCCCGACCCCACGGTGTCGAGTACCTTCCACTCGCTCGTGCGCAGCCTAGGGTTCCTCCTCTGCAGCACCCTGAGGGCTCTCGCCATGTCCTGAGTGCCATCGACCACCGTTCTCCAGGCCATCTTGACCGGTTTCGGCAGATCTTTGGCACTCACGACCTTCAGGCGCAGCCCGGCAATCTCTCCACCTCCGATTACCGTGCTGAGCCATGCCGCGGATTCCCTCCCCTTGCAGGTGACGTTGAGCGCGCCCCCCACGAGATTGCCGAGTGTGATGTCGGGCATTGGTTCTTCGGCCTCGTCAAGAGATCGTAGCAGAGCTCCTACGATGGCCGGCATATGCTCCTGCACCACTTTCTCGGCAGGAAAGGCCACTGGGACGATGGCCATCTTCTCGCTCGCCGTGACTTCCGCGAACGATCCCCCTACCTTCGCTCTCTTGGAGTCACCAGCGAGCAGAGATGAGTCGCCACTGGCCCCCAGTGGCCTCTTATTCTGTGGCCTTCCCGCTCCACTTGTGGAGGGTCCGGCCACCGATTCCGCGTCCGTTCTAAGTCGCGCCTTCGCACGCCTCTTCTGCCTCCTGGATTTAGCGGCTCCTCCACCCGACTGCACGTCCACGCCCTTAGGCATGGCCGCGCTGTCGAGGGCGCCCGGAGCAACGCCAGCAGGATTTGGAAGCGGTGCTCCCGTTTGCCTCTTGCAGTAGGCCATCGTTCCGCTGCCTACTCCTCCGGCACCTGCGCTAGTCGGTCCCCCTGGGGGAACTTGCTCGGCGCGAGTGGTACCTTTGGAGTGGCCTGCTCCACCATGGCCTCTGCCTTTCGCGCCGTGCGCGTCCTCCGTCCTCGCGGACCGCCAAACCTTACCGCTACCTACTCTCGCGTTCCTGTCAGGGACAGGCCCACTAAGTGCTGGTACAGCAACCTTTGCGCTATGCGCCTTTGCCTCATCCCGTACGGGTCCGGCTTTTCCTCCTTCCGTCGTTTTTGGTATTATGTTGTCCATAAACCACCAGTGAAATTTTCAGCAGCTTGGCTCCCCACCCTCCTCGGAGCCTCACATTTGGGATGCTTTGACGCATCAGGGATACCAAGCTGATATAGCGTCCCAAAGTGCGTTGCCCATGAATCCGCACGGTGCCAAAACCCTAGTCAGCTCCACAGCCGACATGGGAGTCGTGCTCCGCCGATTACAGACCCCTACACCCCAGGACACTCGCCATGCGGCCATCTGAGTGGACACAACAGCCGATTGATCTTGACTGGCTAGGTCTAGACCTCCCGTGTGAGATGAATCTAGAGCCAAAGGAACTTCTTCTAACGGGGATAACGACAACAGACCCCCGCTTCGCGCCCGCTCCCAGGATCTCCTTCTCCACCCGTACGGGTCCCCGCGCACGGCACAAACACGCGGGTGGCATTCTACCGCTAATCATCCTTCTTTGTGGATGAAAAGCCCGCTGCGACATGCCACATCATCGCTTACGGCTGATTACGTGGGATATGGATCGTTATTTGCGGCCACCAATCTTCCCGCCCCTGCATGCTCGCCTCCGTCAAAGAAGACGAACCTACAGTGGCTTTTCGATGTTGGCACACCAATACAGATCCATCTGAGGGATAGGGATGGGTTGGGATTGCGTGAAGGGTGCTCTTTGCACTGGTTCACTTACCTGGCCCCGTTATAGATGAAGTCATACGGATGACATCATCGACTTCCGAGCCCGGCGTTCGATCCGTTGCAAAACTCACCCTGAGATAGTTCAACTGGTTGTTTCCGTTCTGCCTGTTTCTACGGTAGAACCAGGCAGTTAACAGGCAGTAACCTCGGGAAGGAGCACAACCAGTTTTGCCTCGAGGATCTCCGCAACTTGTGCTCCCCCCGAGACCATTCACCATGCCAACTACCGGACAGGTAGCTACCATAGAGACAGACCCATCGCAAGCAGCGACCGGCCGCAAATTATTCCTTGCATATGGACCCGCCTCCGCCCGCAAAACGAAGTTAGTTGAATTTATTAATTACACACACCCTGACATAATTAATGATGAGAACTTAGAGTATTTAATCAAAGAACAGTATAAACTCGACTCTATAGGAATGACTAAAACTGAAACGTTGCATAGCAAACAAGATCAGCGCGCAGTTGACATTTTGGAAGCAACTGCCAAACGATTGCCATCTGGTCGATTTGAAGTAGGCATGCCTTGGCGTGACGGCATACAGCGTATCCCTGATAGTTACCCACAGGCGATGTCACGTTTTTAGGTATTCGTAGTCACCTAGAAACCCTTATACTTAGTTTCGCGATGTCTGTCTGTCTGTCTGTCTGTCCGAGGCTTTGCTCCATGATCGTTAGTGCTAGAAAGCTGCTGCAATTTGACATGGATACATAAATCATGCATTGCGACAGAACGGTAAAATAAAAATATAAAAAAAATTTTTTAGGGTTCCTCCCTACAAAAAGGATAGGAAGGGGATACTTTCTGGTATGTATATTTTTTTCTGAATGGAACTGGCGAATATTGGGTATTTTCAGAAAAAAATATACATACCAGTATTTTTTCTGAAAGTATCAATTTGTTTTGGTTTGAGATTTCTATTCAGAATTGCATACAGTACTATATATTTAAAATACGGTATAATATTTCAAGAAAAGGAAAAATAAAACCGTCTTGGACGTCATCCGTCGTTAAAAAGAATACTCTCAAATGCAAAAATTTAAACATGCACATTCTGGCCTCGAATGTCCAATTCCTGGAATGTCCATTGCAATATCGAATTCTAGTAAATATAATACGATACTACTAGTACGATACCTAACTTTCTTACAAGGACTTACCCACCTTTGCAGTGCAGGAGCAATCCTATTAACTGGCTTACTTAGATGAAAGTTTCGTCCCAACATGTACAATATACTTACAAGCTTTGTATCTGTAGAACGGAGTTGGACAGGATGTGAAACATTTTGCAAAGTTGCAACGTTCTATATGAATAAAACTGTGTTGGGAAAGGAAGTTTGTGCTATTAAGTGAATTAATAAATAAAACTAATAAGAATCCTGCGAAGGTAACTGTGCACCGATTTGGAAAGAAACTTAAATATCGGCCCGATTCGAACTTTAAGATACGTCAATCAATAGATCTAGAAACGATATGGATTAGATATGTCAGTGTCAAATGTGACGTTTCTTCAAACAAAAATGTCTCTTTTGACACTGACACATCTAATCCATATCGTTTCTAGATCTATTAATTGACGTATCTTAAAGTTCGAATCGGGCAGTACCTATGACCTTTCTAGTCGGCGCAGAGTTAGTTTAGATGGACTCTATAAAATGAAACACTCAAGTATTAGAGGTGGACGCTTAACTACTTAGGATAAGTACTTAACTGAAATAGGATACCTATCACTAGGCACTTTAGGCCTTATTTTAATTAAAACGACATAAACGCGACAACGTAATGTGACAAAACGACACCGACAATATCAAATAACAAATAGTAGATTGTTAACCAAGTAGTGTAGTAAAGAAAGCAAGTTGTTGTATGGAGACCCATGCATTAATTTCTCAGTCGATGAAATTTAGCTTGGTTATTGTATAGTATGAGCCGAGACTAACATTATAAATATCCAAAAAAAAAACACTCCTAAGTTAGGTAAAAACACAAATCTGATTATATATTGAACCGAGTAATTCCTCAGTCCAAAATTATTTTACAAAATAAGTTATTTGTATCAGTATGTGATACTAGAAAAAAATCTAAAAGTTTTGTCAAACATGAGAATATTTTTTTATAATACTTCCTTTTTTTGACGCTCATTTTCATCGGAAAATTGCTCTGTCATTTTTTTCTTCTTATATGTTCTTAGAATATAATTTGGCGCAGTGGGTAAAAAAATCCAAAAAAAATGCGTATCCAAATGTATGTATTATAGAACTATTAAAAACTGAGAGTGGAAAATTTTTAGATTTTCATTTTGTAGGTATAAAACGGCAATAAAATGGCATTCCAGTGAAAAAAATAGACTGAGCAATTTTCCGGTCCAAGACACGCCAAAAAATTTTATTTTATTAATACTGGTATTTCTGCTGGGATATTTTTTTGATATTTCATATATTGTTGTAATACGTTACATGAATATGTCTGGTGAAGAAAGTTTGAACGGAGCATTTTTCCGTAAAAAGATATTAACGATATAAGACTTTAGGTATTTACTTTAATTCTATTATTATTATTCTTTGGAAATTTATACAATACTTTTTATTTATTGATACTTTATCATACTGTAAAGTTTTTTCTGGCTGAGGAATTACTGCGGGGTCCACTACCTTTATTTACTACACTAAAGGGATGAAATGATGTCTTTCACCCGAGTAAAATACTCTACTTTTCATTTCGAATACGAGGAAAGTAAAATGCATGTGTTTTTTTTAACAACATGACTAAGTATACATTTTTATGGTATTTTTTGAGGGTACTTTCAATTAACAATTTAGGCAAAAGTAATATAGTATAATAAGTAAAATGGAGAGTCAAATATGTATCAGAATGGAAATCATTTATGTATTTAAATACAATAATATATACAGTGCTACTAAACGAAATTAATAACTAGCTTAAATCTAAAATAGGCCCCTGAGGCATTTTACCAAGGATGCTGGCGGCATTTACTCGCTGTATCGCAAAGCTGATACGTTGTGCGAGGTACCCGCTAGCTCTTCGGTCACCAGTTACGTCAACCAGACGCTTCGCGATTTCTGCGAACAACTTAGGCGCGCTGGGACCCCATGGACCCTAGAGTTTCGACTCCAAATTATATAGCAAATCCATTTATACCCAAATTATGAATTGCTTATCGTAAAAAAATAATCAAATCGTACTTGGAACCTAAAATGCTCTAGTGCAGAAACGTATCATTTTCTGCACACATTTTAGAACAACAATGACCCTCTTTCAGATTCAGAGCATGAGAAATAAAAAATATTAATAACATAATAATACTTGTCTGAGACTCAATAAACGCTGAAGTAGGTGGATATATAAGTTAGATCCCCCCGCCGCGTCTGTCTGTATGTATGTATGTATGTAGGTATCTTTGCGATAAACTCAAAAACTCCTGAACGGATTTTCATACGCTTTTCAACTATCAATAGAGTTATTCTTAAGGAAGGTTTAGGTGTGTAATTTGTTAAGGTTTTGTGTAACCCGTTCGAAGCCGGGGCTGATCGCTAGTAAATACTTAATTACATTCATATGTAATTCAAAAACAAATATTGGTGGTAAAGACACGTATACTTGCTGGAATTCGAACCCAGGACCTTCCGCTCCAGAGTATGGGGCACTTCTGGCCTTTCGGTTTTGCGCCCCGTTTCTAACAAAGCCATTTGAAGCAGAAACTGTACGACCGCTTTATAGTTCCAAGGTAAAAACATGCCAGTCAATTAACCAGTGCCGACCCTTTATACGAGTGCTTTTGTACAAACAGCAACACTCCTAACTGTACATCGGTGGACCTTATTACAAAAGGCATAAGGTCACCGATGTACAGTTAACAGTGTGGGCGATGGTACTTTTGCTTGCAATGAATGTCTCTCCCTCCCACGGCGGTTCGTTAGATGTCTTTAGTCACTTACGTTGCAAAAATAAAAACCGCGCCAAGAAAACAAACACATTATAATATACGGACTGACATGGCGGCTAACCACTAAAGCACCAGACTAGATTTCCACTATCGTACCACAAAAGGAACTTACGTGCGGGTACAATTAAAGCCCAGGACACTACATAATATCAAACGTGCACAACAGGTGCACTCTTTAAACAGTGGCTGCCCACACTGGAAAATATAAATACATTTAGAAAATATTTTGAGCTCACGTTTCAAATGACGCAAATCATAACAGGTCATGGGTATAATAAAACTTATCTTAAAAGGCACCACATCATCGACTCTGATGAATGTCCATGTGATGACATCACACCTCAGACCATGCGACATCTATTAGAGAGCAATTGCCCTCGTTATCAAAATACCCAGCTAACTAGTAACTAACTACCAGCTAAAGAACATATTTAAAGTTTTTTAAACATGTGTGGTTAGTTACGAAACGCTCTAAGTACGAGTTCCACTCATAGCGACGTCAGGATGTCACCAAGTCGCAAAAGTTGGCATGGCATGGCTTCCTTATGTTCATGCAATTTTACAACTGGCTGTGCGTTCAAATGATATTTTATGGTAAAAAGTATTTCAGGTAACAGGTAAGGTAAGGCCATGATAAGTCTGTAATGATTTTGATAGCACACGCAGTGCGAGTGTTATTATAAACGTCAAAGTTCTATGAAATTATGACGTATAAATAACACTTGCACCGCTTGTGCTATCAAAATCGGTGCTGCAGTCTCGCCTCGGTTTAACTCTACTAGTTTGCGCTATTGAGTGCCATAATTCTCAGAACAGGTATACTAGACGTTAACTTCAAGGGAACATTCTATAGTTTAAATTTAGGTCATAAAATTTTCGTTTGTTTCCGGAAATATACAAGCTACGAAATTTCATGACAAATTTATGAATGATATTCAATTTTACTCGCTCTACGTAGCCGTATGCCAAAGTTAGCGGAATTGAACAAAAATATCCTGATGTGTATCATCACTTCCGTTCTATCGTACGTTTAATTTCCGACAAACTCGGGGAATACCGTTGTTAAATATTACAGTAGGTGATACAAGGGGATTTCCACCCAGCGGTCGATAAAGATTAACAAATGCTCCGCGCTAGTTAAATACTTACATAAACAATTGAAGTTTTCCTATTGTAATACCTACCTACTGTGACGGATTTTATGCGTGGTTAAAGAAAACTGTAGGTACAGTTCGCGCGAACACACAAGTTTTCTCTCCTGTGAGCAATAGTTAAAGCAGGCCACTGACGAGCCTTCCAAATGGATGCCGTTACAATGGATTCATCCAAATGGACGGCATCCTAATATTAAACATTGTACGTTTTTGACATTCACGGACCGATTTTGGATTGCAGCCACGCTATTTGGACTGTTGGAAGGCTCGTCAGTGGCCACCTTAACAGCTTGTGGGCATGTAGGTAATGATTTTTCATATTTATCCAAATGAAAGGAGTAGGTACAGTCAAATATGGGTGCACAAATAATCTGAAAAATATGTCCCATAGCTCTTATGTTAGCGAATTAAGAACTATGGGACATCTTTTTGAATAAGTTGGCTACACCCATATTTTTACAGTTGACTGTACCTACCTACCTTTTCATGTGGATAAAGGTTAAATAAGAAAATTAACCTTTATAGCTCTTAACTTTTGTGTAAAGACGCGACAGTTTTGTGTTTGACCCAATTCAGTTCAGTTCAGGTTCAGGTCACTTCAGTTCACAGAGACACTAAAATCATATACGAGTTAAGTGCTAAAGTAACTCTGTCTGTTACGTCTTCTCTAAATGAGATTTAGTGCTGAAATATAGGGGTGACTAATGCAAAATTTTAAGTTACAGTTAAGACCATATAAATTACCAGACGTTACATCACTAAGCATAAGCCAAAACCGCTAAACAGCCGCTTTACACTAATTAGCCCCCAACACAATTTACGCGATGTCTCGAAACAGTCGCCACTGCACGGCTTCCCACAGTCGACTCGCGACACTCCACCATGTTGGTTCAGATTCTCATCATGATGTACCTCGCTACCTGCCTCGTCTTTTATGTAGCTCACGTTATAGACTATTATATAACCGTGCTTTAATTGACTTTTTAAGTGTCATGTGGCTGGTGACAGTTTGGAGGTTCAAGCGGCTTGGTGAGTTTTGACTTCAACTGCCGTATTCGAACTTCAAGATATTCACAAGAGACGACACGTACTAGATCCATTCTAGATACGTTATAGTTTAGATATCAACTAGTTCTCTTTTGCAACGCAATTCGGGCAACCAATGTCACTTTTACGTTAGATAGAGTAAGATATCTATTAGATACGGATCTCTAAGTCATCTCCTGTGGAAATCGTTCAAGAGTATCTCCAGCATCGCGCAAATGTCAAATTTGACAGGTTAGATCTTAAACATATCGTTATCGTAACTTGGTGATGAATGTCTAAAAGATATCTAATAGATGTCTATTTCAAAATCCGAATCGGGCCCCAACTCTTCACCAGAACTCAATTATTCTCTAGCCATCCACTAATCAAAATTTGCGAAGACTTGATTTTGTTGTGTCAAAGTTTATGTTTATTTATTTTATAACATTTTTAAACATAATAATAACACTTATAAATCAAAAATTTTACCTAAGTCGTAGTCGCTCGGTAGGGTGTCCAGATGCCTGGCCGCATTGCCCCGCTGGATTGCCATTCATCCATGCTGAATATTGGCCAGCCCTCTGGTCACCAGAAGCCTCTATCAGGCGCTTTGACAGCTCCTCATAGAGTGTACCTCGCCACCTGCCTCGTGTTTTATGAAGCTCATCTACTTAACAGAATGTTATTTAACGGTGCTTTAACGGACTTTTTAAATGCCATGTATAATAGGGATGTAAATTCGAACTCGAATAATATCCTAGTTTTAAATTGAACATTGGTGTGTGAGAATATGGTACCGTAAAACGGGGTAGTGAGTGGGTTGTATGTTGGGTGAGTAGGTTTCGCGGGGAGAGGTGGGTTATGAATGGGGAGAGAAGGTTTGAGAGGGGGGTGAGAAGGGATTTTAAGGCTACTGCTACAAATAGTTATTTGTTTTACAAGGGGGCAAAGTTGTTGTTTAACCGCTCGTGCTAATATTGATACCCGAGCAAGCGAAAGATTCCAAAATTGAACCACGAGCGTCGCGAGTGGTTCGAAAAATGGAATCTTGAGCGTTGCGAGGGTTTCAAAGCATGAGGGTTAAACAAAATTTGCCCCCGAGTGAAACACAAAATTTTTCACCACACCAACCCGAAGCAAATATGAAATGTAACATATCAAACAAATTCAAACCAAATCAAATTCAAATGAATGTTATAAAAATATTTATCATCCAAAATCATCATTTAATAGTCAATTCTACCAGCAAACATAAGAAAACAACTCAAAATTTGCATTTGATTACTTTGCTTCACATGTGAATTACTAATAGCAAAGTGCAACTTAGCTATCCGTTTTTGAAGTGCAAAGTAAGCCTTTCCGAGCTGGTGTGGTGAAAAATAATGTATTCCAATTTAAAATGGAGCTATAGTAATACGCATAATAAAAAAAATCGATCCAATAATCTTACAAAATCACCTTTGTATGAAAACCCCTCTCACCCCAAATACGAGGCACTACGGGGTGAGGTGGGTTTTCCTCTTTATCGTCAAAGTTATCAAATGGAACTACCCAAAATAAAATAAAAACTAAAATACAAACGTCCGGAACACTTATACACCATTCAGTTTTCATATGTAAAAATAAAATGTTATCGAGGTTTGAATTTCAATTTTGACCCTACTCACCCCATTTTACGGTAGACAATTGAATGAGTATTCCAATGGCGGTTATAATTCGGGCGGTGTAGAATTGAACTTGTTATCTCAGGGCCGTTTCAACGAAAGCTAAGCGCAGGAAATCGACAAATGTTCCAATTCCCGATCAAGTCAAATGCAGTGACAGCCTCTATTTTCCGAAGCGATTCATTATTATTTTCTAAGTGAGTTATCAGTTTCAAAGAATAAAAGTTATGTCGATATGTTTTTACTTTTTTGCCAATCTCTCGTTTAAAAGCGAGAAATAAGTTCTGAGAGTTCGACGTGGTATTAAAATAAATTCAAACGATATTTCCTATACGAGTACACGTTTCCAAGAAACATATTCGAATCTGCTAATACCTTTCGACTACCAATGCTAGATAACATTTACGCTTCCCTACCTCGAGGATATAATACCTCGATCTCTAGCTATTTTGGATGCGGCCGCATATTCAAAGGGTATTAGTTTACAGGCATGAATGAACGAACTTTCATGTTTTATTATAATTTTATGACACGGCCTCATTCGAACTTTAAGATACGTCAGTTAATAGATCTAGAAACGATATGGATTAGATATGTCAGTGTCAAATGTGACGTTTCTTCAAACAAAAACGTCACTTTTGACACTGACACATCTAATGCATATCGTTTCTAGATCTATTCATTGACGTATCTTAAAGTTAGAATCGGACAGTCATTTTTCCTTATAAAATAATTCATCACGTAATGTATCACTACTTTGTTTTATTCAATATTGTCGCATTTACTGACGCGATGTCACAACTGTCACTTAAGTACAAAAACGTAGGTATATACCTACTTTCAAAGCAGTGCACGAGCATGCTATATGCACTGATACACGCGTGGCTTGTTCCGAAGTGCCCCCCCATGCACACGCTAGAGCGTGTGGCATACGAAGCTCCACTGCGACCCACGCTATGGGTGAATGCCGTATCTATGGCAGGGAGACGAGAATCGTGGTGCGCGTTGTTTGTTTTCAGCGCCCTTTTCGTGCGTAGCGTGGGTCGCGTGCGCCGCAGTGGGGAATATTGACACAGGCAGCTAGACCAATGGACACGTAGGTGACGTATACAATATCATGTGCGTGCGTAGCGTGCGCAGTAGTTGGATTCCGGCATTATAATAAGTCAATTTATGTCGATACTGTAACTATAGTTCGTTTTTTTTAGCATTAGAAAGAACTTGAAAGAAGGTAAACGATCTTGACATGTCTTTGTCTTCCTGTGGGCGCAGCACGGTTCCATTTTTATCGTCTATCACTATGCGCGTCCCTTTCGCACTTACATACTTGTTAGAACGTGACAGGCAAGGCGTGGATAAAAACGCGACCGTGCTACGCCGCCTGATCGTATTAGATTCATAATTGTTACATATTTGCCGTGACTTATTTTAAAAAAGTGATTTTCAATAAAAATACACATTGTTTACCTTATTTCTAATGCTAAAAAAGACGAACTATAGTGGAAGTAAGACATAGTACTCTGTTTATTCCTCTCTTTCGGACTGTTTTCTCTTACTCGGTGATAAGGGTCAATTTTGATTAGCAAATAAATGACAGTACTATCCGGTTCTTTGTACATCCGTGATATTATCCGAATAGGAGCACATTGGATGCACCTGGCTAACGATTATTCATTTCAACAGCAGTTTATGGCAGTTTATGCTATTTTCCTTTTTCCTATAGGTGTGTGAAAAGAGGTAAATTCGAATTGTTTTAAGGATTAACTTAATATTAAATTTTATGTTTTCAGGCAAAATTAACACTAATATCGTCCCGATTCTATACGGGGCAAACCTGATCGCCCTAACCAAAAAGGACGGAGGGGTGAGACCCATTGCGGTGGGGTCAACTTTACGACGTCTGGCTTCAAAAATTGCGGTTAGACACATTAGATCAAAATTACAATCCCTTTTTGAACCAATACAGCTAGGTTTCGGCACGAAAGGTGGGTGCGAGGCAGCCGTCCATGCCCTAAGGACCTACCTTTCACTCGATGATTGCGAAATTGTTGTCAAAATTGACGTTAAAAATGCTTTTAATTCGGTTAGTAGAGACACCTTGCTGACAGAAGTTAAGGACAAAATTCCGGAACTATACAATTACCTTTTCTTTTGCTATTCAGACTCATCTAAATTAATGTACAAGTCACATGAATTATCTTCCGAGGTTGGCTGTCAGCAGGGTGACCCTCTCGGGCCAGCAATTTTTAGTTTGGCTATAAATCCAATTATCAAAAATTTAAAATCAAAATTCAATGTGTGGTACTTAGATGACGGAACCCTAGGAGGTGACGTGAATACTGTACTCTCTGATTTGTCTTTTATTAAGAGTAGTTTCGAAAATATTGGTTTAGAACTGAATTTCAGTAAATGCGAACTCTTTATTCAAAAATCTTCTTGTACTTTGACCAACTTACAACCCAAATTTGACGATCTGACTCCCAATATCAAATCAGTAGACAAGTATTCTCTTTGCCTCCTGGGTTCTCCTATATTCGAAGAATCTTTTCCCGATTATATTTCTAACTCCATAACTAAATTCAAAAGTCACACGGATCGCTTACTCGAAATTAGCCCTCATTATGCTCTTGTGATTCTTAAATTCTGCCTTTTTGTCCCTAAATTTACGTATGTGCTCCGCTGTTGTCCTTTCTGGAAACATCAAAATTTATTGTCGCCCATAGATGATTTGATCAAAATTAGTTTAGAGACGATTCTAAACATTCAGCTAAGTGAGCCTTCCTGGTCTCAAGCGTCCCTCCCCATTCGGTTTGGAGGTTTAGGAATTCGCAAAATTTCCAGTGTGGCTTCCCCAGCCTTTTTGGCGTCCACTCATAGCACGTCTGGTCTCATAGGAAATATCTTAAGGGCTTTGCCCACAAACTGTGAGATTGCGGGCTTTGAGGATGCCAAAAATGCTTTTAAAATTGCTTGCCCAGGCAAACAATTTCCAGACAACCCAAATTCACAAAGGAGTTGGGATAATGTTTACTGTGATTTAACTTACAATACTCTCCTAAACAACTGTACAGGTCCAGACCGCGCGAGGCTTTTGGCGGTCGGAGCCCGGGAAGCCGGTTACTGGCTACATGCCCATCCTTCGCCCAATACTGGTACTTTCTTGGATCCGGCCTCCCTTAGACTGGCGACTGGTTTGCGACTCGGGGTTTCGGTGTGTACGCCACACATATGCTCTTGTGGCACGGACGTGGACCGACTGGGACACCACGGATTATCTTGTCAAAAAAGTGCAGGCCGTTTTTCGAGACATGCGTCGCTTAATGACATAGTCCGTCGGTCTCTTGCCACCATCAATGTGCCTGCTCTTCTTGAGCCGACTGGCATTATCAGAGATGATGGCAAGAGGCCCGATGGAGTGTCCTTAGTTCCTTGGAGCTTGGGACGGATGTTGGTGTGGGATGCTACCTGCGTAGACACACTGGCACCGTCCCACCTCCAACGGACTACTGTAAAAGCGGGCGGAGCGGCGGAAAGCGCCGAAATTCTAAAACGTAACAAATATAAGAGCCTCGGTAGAGAGTACCATTTTGTACCATTTGGTGTTGAAACTCTAGGTCCATGGGGTCCCAGCGCGCATAAGTTGTTCGCAGAAATCGCGAAGCGTCTGGTTGACGTAACTGGTGACCGAAGAGCTGGCGGCTACCTCGCACAACGTATCAGCATTGCGATACAGCGAGGAAATGCCGCCAGCATCCTTGGTACAATGCCTCAAGGGCCTATTTTAGATTTAAGCTAGTTATTAATTTCGTTTAGTAGTACCACTGTATATATATTGTATGTAAATAAATGTTTTATACTTGATATCCGATAGTATATTGCTTTTGCAATTTTTTTTTACTGTACCATTAACTATGTAGTCCTAACTGGTAAATATGAGCACCCGTCAAAAATCTATCATGTGTAAAATTGGACTGTCTAAACCGTTATTTAAAAATCAAACCATGTGAACTAGGAATAACATGGTAAACAAACTGTCGAAAGTCACTTGCGGTTGTTATGCGTCGTCTGCACTACAAGTAGGTATTACCTGCGATCGAATTTGCCATACTTTTTATGTAAGCGGAAACCCTGCACCTGGGCTTACGCCGTTCACTTCCCACGGTAAGTACCGCTCCAAGACAAAACGTCATAAAATGTCTCAGTTTACTACTGACTTAGTGCGTTATTCTACTGAGACGGTTGGGGCTGCGTCTACACGCTGCTACGGAAGTGCTACGGCGCTAATAGGCATTGGACTTGTGATCTTGTTATAGTGACACATAGATATTGCGGTTATTCTTTGAACGTATTATATGTTTAATTCATTTTGTTTATATTATATCACTCAAGTCATAAGCCATGCTCAGTGTAGGGTTTCGTAGTTACCATTCTGGCAAAATAAATGACAGTAATGAACGGGGGGCTATTAGTAAGTATCATAAGGGAGTACCTTACCTACCTACTTACGTCTTTTTACTAATAAGAAAACAAGATTTTTTGCAATAATCACTCCTAAACGACTGGACTGATCATGTCCGCTATAGTTTTTAGCTACGATTTTGTTTCATATTTTTTGTACCCAAGGTTCAAGAATTAGAAGGGGGGTGGGGGGGATACATTATTTTTTTCTATCGGAGCGATTATTTCCGAAAATATTAAATATATCAAAAAAATGCTTTTTGGAGATCCGTATTCCTTCTGAAAGACCTATCCAACGATACCCCACAGGCCACACTATTGGGACAAAGCAAAAAATAAATAAAAAACCATTTTGTATGGGAGGTACTCTATAAAAAAAAATAGTTTTCATTTTACCGTTTTATCACAATGCATGACTCATGTATCCATGCCAAATTGCAGCTTTCTAGCACTAACGATCACGGAGCAAAGCCTCGGACAGACAGATAGACATGGCGAAACTATAAGGGTTTCTAGGTGACTACGAAACCCGAAAAAGGCGAATGAGCATTTTGTGAACTGGGCATTTCTCTTTAATGTTGTACTCCCAACTTATGTGTTTAAATTGGGAATATTCATATTATTGTTACTCAGAGTTACGAGCTCCATTCGAAAATAAATATCCCCAATTTTTTCCGGTCTATTTGGTTTTGTTTACAATACCTACATCCTGCTATGTAATAAAACAAACACACAAATTTATGAAATTCGAAATGGATTAAGAAGAAGAAGAATTATTTAAGAATTAAATCTGTTTATTCCAAAAAAAAATATTAATAGCATTACAATTTCTTAAACCTAGTTACAATCTTTAATATTTAAGATTTTATTTACTAGGTAGTGTGGGGGACTTAATCCCTAGTCTTAAATTCTAATATTTATTATCATTAACATTATGTATTTATATATGTGTATGTGTATATGTATTATATTTATGTGCTTATATTTATGTGGATCGAAAGAGCTTGTGATTCTGAGTGGAAATAATAAAAAAATGTAAAATGCAAGTTGGGGGACATAAATGCTTAACTATACGAATATAATTTACGATAAACTACCTACTAATAGCCCCAATTACTGTAGCTCTTCATTTTCTATAATATGACAAAAGATTTAATTTTAGGTATCAATAGTTTTTTTAATAATAAAAACTGTAACACTATGTTTGTTTTCTCGAAACCTCCTGTATGTTAGTTCAATTATAACGCATCGATGTATACACACTATTCATAATATTTTGGGTTATTAATTTATGTTTTAGTTAGAGTTTAGTTTTTATTTTAAAATTAATTAAACGTGTCATTTTTTGTTTCAATGAATAAAGACTATCTAGTTAAAACTAGATAAATCCGATGCAAGTAGAAATGGACCAAGATAATCCTGGCAGTAGGTAATATAATTAATCTAAACCTTCATCTCCGCTGTCTCCGCTAACCGCTAACTCTATTTACCGTGAAGCTTGCAGCCGCCGACAGTCGGTTACTATTTGCGGTGCGAAACGGAAATGTACTTTGATTTGATCGCACCAGATATTTATTCAGAACATAGATCA
Organism: Cydia splendana; assembly: GCF_910591565.1. NCBI lineage: Eukaryota > Metazoa > Arthropoda > Insecta > Lepidoptera > Tortricidae > Cydia > Cydia splendana. The sequence goes on from NC_085962.1 coordinate 18,605,539, forward strand.
CGTTACGATAGATTCAGTTTCTTTTTTAATGGCTTTCATCGAATTAATCAACGCTTAAGTGGCTCCTGTGAATTTGCTTATGTCCATGGGCGACGATGACCGCTTCCCATCAGGCGGCTCGTCTGCTCGTTTGCTAACTATGCCATAAAAATATATATACGTATATAATGTTTTCGCCATTATCGAAAGTGTGCTCCTAACCGGCATAAAAGTACTGAACGAAATCGATTCATTGTGTTCCTATTCGCACGTCTATCCTACAACGTGTACAGTACATATGGCGCTTTAAATTTTCGACATCATTACGTAATGTGCTAATTATCGCACTAGTGCGGTAAAGTACTGAAAACAAAATTATAAAATAGAAAGTTGGATCTACTTTGACAATTTACCATCATCCGTAGGTAATCTCAACTAGAAAACTTCCCTACTGTGCTAGGTTTAAGTTTGTCGAGTTATTTGGGTCCACCGTTTCACAGCAACATTATTATAAATAACATACCTATTAATGTCCCAAACTAAAATACAACTACTAAAATTGGAAGAAAAATACTCACAGTGATAATTTAAACATAATTCTGGGGGAACCAGGAAGGAGTCTTCAGTACCGGTTTTTTCCCGGGAATTTCAGAACCGGGATTTCTCGGAAGCATGCCTTACGTTTTTGTATGAGCCAACAAATAGAACATTGTTAGACACCCAGACACTTGTTTCTTGAGGATCATGCATAATCTAGCAGGAGGTAATCTGGGACTCGGAAACAAGATGCAGCTGCAGCCTGTAAAACAGGATTTACACACGAGCGGGAAATATATTATATAGTAGTTTTCAACACACTAATAGGTACCTAGCTCAAAACGTGGAACTAATTGAACCACTTTTAGGCTCATTAGCCCTAGATATTATAGACGCGTGCTTATTTATTATATTATGAGAGAGAGAGAGAAACCATTTAACATTTATTGCAAATATTGCAACGCTGGTTTTCAGCGCCCTATAAAACGAAAAAAAAATATTATGTATTAAGTAATGAAAAGAAAAAGAAACATTAAGTATTAAGTAATAAAGAACATTAGATAAATGAGTAGAAGAAAGAGAAAGAGTAGGTATTTGAAAGCATGCATTCTGTATTATATATGCGTGGTTGATTGTGTAGTATTATTATAAGTACTAAAATATTACTAGCAAAAAGCAGAGCTTTGTAAGGGCCCGCGGAATTTTTCTACCTATATAGTTATAATTACTAAGACAGTATTTAACAAGAGATTGATCTTTAAAAAAAATATTATGATATGATAATGGCTTCTGTAAATAATAATACGCCGAATCAATTTTCAGAAATTTATTTTATCAATAGGTATCTTACATTAAATTCCTCATACGATTATCTTCATATTTCCAGACTCCATTTCAACACATGTGTCTAGCTCGCCTCATTTTTTTCAACACAGAAAAAGACGGGCAAAACCTCAAAATAAAATAAAAATATTTCTGCAAGGCATCAAGGCCTCTTTTACAAGTCAATTACAATAGTAATTGGTGCTCCGGACTTTTGTAAGGCGTGCGCGGAGTTTAAGCCAACAGGTGAGGCCCCTTTGACATTTTAATGAGATGTTTTGGATACCTACGTCGAGATATAGATGGTTCCCTTATGATCTGCTTATAACAGAATACGTAATATTAAAAAGCTACTGTCGCGGCGCAGTCTGCAGAACGTGACAGTATCATGAAACTGCGTGTGGATCAGCCGGCGAGTCTTTCGATCAGCGCCATAATGAGATAATAAATGTAGCGTCTTGGCCTTGCGAAGCCCTTCATCGATCCGCGCGTGGACGTTTGGCTTGCCTTTGTTATATTTTTTAATGTGTTTAAACGAAAAAAACGGCCAAGCGCGAGTAAAAATCGGGTTTCGTGTCACCAAATATTTTTTTTTAGAAGAGCGACTCTCGTGTAGGTGCATTTAATTCGGTTGTGCGATCACTTAGCACCACTAGGCTCAAGCTGATCAAAACCAATCAAATTGTTAAAACAGAATCGAGCTAATGTTTCATCAAGCTGTTTAGTAAGCAAACGAACTATTTCAGGGGAAATTGCCCAGTTAACGGCGGGTCGCGGTCAGCGGTTACCTCGTGCAACTCCATTATTAGCCAATGTTCCAATATTTGTGCTTCCTACATTATTGAGGTTTTCATTAACGAAAAATTTTGTATAGTAGGTATCGTAAAAGTTAACATCGCATATAGTTACGAAACTTTCTGAAAATAATGAGTTTAATCATAATGTACCTCATCATTGGCCTTTACATCATTTTCAGATGTTTATTACAGCTGCTGTGTATTCCGAGAGTCGCATGTGTACTTAATAAAATAAATTACATATAGAACTATAGGTAACTAGAGCCACAGTACACTAAGAACAGTAGTGAATCTAAGGCCGCTCGGCAAGTTATTTGCCTACACTTGCGTTGGCGCTTAGGGTTGTCACTTTTATTTTTAGTTAAATATTATTTGCGTATTATGAGTAGCACTACGTTTCTATTTATTATAATGTTGCCTAAGTCAGGTACGAGATCGATACGCTTCATTATATCACTATTGTATACAATACTTTTCTACGAGTCAACAAATACAATACTTTAAACTAGTAGAATCATATTACAAACAACCCAAACCAAAAGTATACCTACAGCTAAAAGCGCGAGCAGCCGCGATACTTTCATACTGGTACGCGTCCCGGCGCGTTGGTCAACGACACCTTCTCGTAACTCATGAGGCCCTGGTACTTGCTCCGCGCTAAATTCAATTTTTAGACAGTTGTCTTCTCGATATTGGCCACCGTAGCCTATGGGGACTAACAAGCAACACTAAGTGGTTTTCGTAGTCTATGGATGTTGCTATATTAAGGGTGTCACATGCGCGTTTCTGACTTATGAACCAATTGTTTCTACTATTTTGAGCTATGGTTTTGTTTCGTCCTCTTGCTCGCGGCGAGCTGTAATTGGCCAATTTCATTATAGTTGAGTAAACTGTATCGAAATGAATATTATAGTTGAGTTGGGAGCCCATACATTAAAAATACCCAATTGCAGTATGGTATAAGAAATCTTAATTCAAGAATTACAGTTGACGAGTAGAAAAAATACTATTGTCTCTGTTCGAAGTCATGGTCAAAAAAATTAAGGCCTACCGTCAGAGCAGACAAATGCGAGCGGGCGGGCAGCGTACTCGAATGCACGCGATCACAGTCGCGGTACGGCCCACACTGCCGCCACCGTATTCCCCCGTATATTATGCTAATGTGTGCGTGGCAGCGCGTGCGTACACGGCGCCCGGCGCGCACGCACACATTCAAGCCGGCAGCGGCACATTTCTATGAAGATTCACTACTGTTCTTGTACTGTGCTAGAGCTTGCTTATTAGAAGGGGGCAAAAGGTATGTCACGCCGCGCGCGCGTAACTTGTGACGGAAGAACTATAGCTATCACGGTTTTTTTTTAATTTACATTTTATCTCAGTCACTTTGAAAGACCCCTGAGCTATATAACTAGGTAGCTATTTTATTCTAAAATTATGCTGCTGTGGTATACAGAGTAACGATATAGGTAGAGTTACTCGTAGACCAAGAAAAGTCTGCGACGATTTTGATAGTGCAAGTGTTATTTTAAACGTCAAACTTCTATGAAATTATGACATAGGTATTTGAATAACACTTGCACTGCGTAAGTTATCAAAATTGTTGCAGGCTTATCTTGGTCTAACTCTACCTACAACTACTGAAAAAGTGTATCGAGCCAACTTTAATCTTTTTTTTTTTTTATCGCGGTTACTAAAGACAATAATAATACTTCTATTGTAAACTCTCAACTTTATCCTAATTGAAGTAAGGTATAAACGTGTCTAGATATTTATGACTATGATATTACACACATACACGGACAGGTGCGGGTTCTCACGAGGGCATTAAAAATACAGCCGGCCGCAACAAACACGGACGTACGAATGTGTACGTTTAAAAATAAACTAAGCGGTTTTGAGCACAGTTTAAATGCAACTATCGATTGATGGTACAAGCAAAATGCCCAAGTGGGCAATAAAGTTCCAACAAACTTTAAATACTGGCGACGCCGGGAGCACAACACAACACAACGTGCAATGTGTCTCGTGGTTAATTTGTGTTAAGCACTAACTTGATGCTGGCACGGTGCCTCCGGGCTTCCAACTGTTCACAAAGGGATTTGCAGCCGCACTCAATTGCAATCTGTGTAATGTGACCTTTAATTTATTTATTTAATTTTATTTAAAATTTGATTCAGGCAAGATACTACAAATACCATATCTAGATAGACTAACAATCATATAGGTATATCTATGTAGGTACCTACATTTTAATAAACTTAATACTAAACACTATGTAGGCGACAAAACGGCGTGGCGTGGTTAAATCGGGTGCTCTTGTGTCGGATTCGGCCGTTTGCCATCCGAAACCGAAACACGAACCCTTGTAAGGTTTTAGGTAAGTCGGCTGGCGACTGCAACTACAAATTATTGCATTGCAACTTTACTGCTGCCTACAGCGTTGACGATGGCCAGTTCACTGTAAATTTTCTTAAGAAATTGCGTCAATGTCGTTGCCGCATTGCTGTCTTGAAGTGTTAGAACGTTCAGTTCCACTGTCCCACTCCACTTCTCCTATTAAGGAATCTGGCAAATTATTAATAAAACCAGAAGTTACTTTGCGGAAAATCATTTTGATTAAAACAAAATATTGCTTGGCTGAGCCGCAAGTCAATCAGTGCTAGCCCACGCTCCCACCACAAAAATAAATACGCAAATATAATCAAAACATCCACGTACCTACCTACCTATCTAAAATAATATCAAATAATTATTATTGTTACCTACAATGTGAATGTGCTGGTTCCCAAAATAATAACTATGGGCCAGCTGGTCGCATTTTATTGATGAAGTTTATTCGCTATATGTGCGAAGTAGGTACAATGGTGGGGGTAAGTAAAGCGATCGCAGCGCATGAGGTGGTGAAAATTGGAACTAACAAAGTATAGCGTCTTTAACATTGCATACAAGTTATATGGCTCGAAATGGAACTTTAATTTACGATTACTCCTGAGATATTCATTTAAGATATTTAATTTGATAATTATTAATACTGTATCCGTGTAAATAAATGGCTGGGCTGGGCAGCATATGGGAAGCTGCGTCGAGTCTTCACGTCATCAATCCCACAAAGTCTGAAGACAAAAGTCTTCAATCAGTGCGTCCTACCCGTGATGACATACGGAGCCGAAACGTGGACACTCACGGTAGGACTGGTCCATAAATTCAAAGTCGCTCAGCGAGCTATGGAAAGGGCTATGCTCGGAGTCTCTCTGAGGGATCGTATTCGAAATGAAGTCATCCGTCAGAGAACTAAAGTCGTCGACATAGCCCACCGGATTAGCAAGCTGAAGTGGCAGTGGGCCGGTCATATTAGCCGTAGAACCGATAACCGTTGGGGTAGGCGAGTTCTGGAGTGGAGACCGCGCATCGGCAAACGTAGCGTAGGACGCCCTCAGACTAGATGGAGCGATGACCTTCGCAAGGCGGCTGGCAAGAGCTGGATCAGAGTTGCCGCAAATCGTGCTCAATGGCGTGCAATAGGAGAGGCCTATGTCCAGCAGTGGACGAGAGTAGGCTGATGATGATGATGATGTAAATAAATAGCTTTACAAAAACCACATATTATGAAATCTTATTGTAGAAGATAAGAATGGGTATAGTAAGTAATCCTTAAAAGATAGACATACACCGTCGCGGAATTTTTTGTAGACCGATAAAAGAGAGACGTCCCCACCATACATTGTGTTGTTATAACTCCTAGACAGCTTGATTTTTTCCGACAACATCGTCATAAGTATATCAACCAATTTAAACAAAACCTTAACAAGTTATATACCTAAACCTTCCTCACGAATCCCTCTATTGATCAGGGATGTTCCGAATATCCGCATCCGCATCCGCATCCGCGGAACATCCGCATTATTTTCAACATCCGCTACCGCATAAAATCGATGCGGATGTCGACCAAGTCGGTAACAGGAACGTATTACCGCCGGCGTAAAAGTGCTAGGTAATTTCGTCATTAGGTATATATAACGAAATCGTCTAGATCCCGAAAAGTCGGCCAAGTTACTGTTTATTAAATAAAACGCACCTATATTCTTGCTCAAATACTAAACATTTCGTTTTTTTTAAATAAAAAATGCTAAAAATTTAATATATGACGTTTTTTAAGTACCAAATCTTGACATCCGCATCCGCATCTGCATCCGCGGATGTGAGGCTTTAAATATCCGCATCCGCATCCGCATCCGTGGATGTCAAAAAATCTGCATCCGCAACATCCCTGCTATTGATAGATGAAAATCGTGTGAAAATCCGTTCAGTAGTTTTGGAGTTTGGAGTAGTTTTCTAAGATGAGAATTGACGTTTTCCCCTAGATTTGCGGACGCTAGGTTGCGTGACAGTCGTGCACATAGCGAATATTATACTAATTAAGGATCAAAAAATCAAGTTAAAAATCTAAAATCAGTTGAAAAATTAACTAGAGCCAGAAAACATTTAGGGTCAAACAGATCACTGTGTTATGTCTTTCCTGTAGACATACACAAGAGTTAAGGGCTATAAAGGTTAATTTTCTTATTTAACCCTTATCCACGTGAAAAGATCCTCCTTTTATTTAGAGAACTATGATAAAATCATTGCTTACATGCCCACAAGCTGTTAACTATTGCCCACAGGAGAGAAAAATGTACTGTTCGCGATAACACACTAGTTTTCTCTCCTGTGGGCAATAGTTAACAGCTTGTGGGCATGTAAGTAATGATTTTATCATAGTTCTTTAAATAAAAGGAGGACCTTTTCACGTGGATAAGGGTTAAATAAGAAAATTAACCTTTATAGCCCTTAACTTTTGTGTATGTCTACAGGAAAGACATAACACAGTGATCTGTTTGACCCATTAGTTTTCTGGATTTACATAACAAAAACTAGAGTAAATAACAGGCATCAGAGAACCTACGAGTAAGTAAGTAGGTAATTAGTTACGGGCACCTTTCTCTTTTACTCCAATTAAGACGTAATTAGAGTAACAGAGAAAGATGCCCGCAATTTGCGAACTTCGGTGCTCGCGGTTATAGGTAGTCCAGTTCCAAATTTACTGTAACGTAAGCCTACACAATTACACATACTGACACCGTGACACCGTTATCCCGGCTTATTCCCACCCATCCGTGGCAGTACCTATAGGTTAGATAGATATCTATTAAGGTCGAGGCGGCATAGCCAAGGTGACAATCGCTTGCGCTTCGCTATCGAATCGCTTCGTCTCTCTATCGCTCTTCCATATTAGTGATGTGCCAGTGACAGTTGCGTTTCGTTCGCTACGGAGCGATAGCGATTGGCATGTTGTCTATTGGGCCTGATTTGACGACAATGGGACCAATTAGAAAGAGTAGGTATGTACCTACTTACCTTTCAAAAATATAAATTTTGAAATCGGTCTTTAGTATATTATATAGGTAATCTCCAAGTAATCGGTGAACATCCAAAAAACATATTTCGACTGACTTAAGAACCTCCTCATTTTCTTCAAGGTTGGTAAATTAGTCAGACTGGTCCAACCGCGGGTAGGTATTTTGTGAATCTACTTGGCAGCGGCAAAATGAAGGGAGGGGGTAGGTACCAACTCACCCACGTCCAGTAGGCAATCGAATTTTGCATCAGGCTCCACTGTCTCGTTAATTTGCGCTTTATTGGAAATGGAATACGCTGAATTAAACATATAAAGCAGCTTTAAGTAATACAATATTGCTATTCCCCGGTTTCTTATTATTCTACCTAACAAACTAATCGAAGTAATTCTCAGATTGAAATCAATTAAGATCTACCTACTAAGAAAGATTTAAGAATGTTAAATGAATGAACAATATCAAAATAGCCTGCGCTATTTTGGAGCCAAAAGCTTTTTACGCATTTGAAATGAAATGAGAAAATTATTTTAAGGCAATTATTTAGTGGCACTTAGGTACTTTACGCGTAAAACTAAATTAGGTAAATTAATTAAGTAGTTCGGTTGATTGGTTGTTGTTTGACTAATTGTATTAAATATATTAAGAACGGGACCTACTCACGTATTTTAAGATTTTTAAGTCGATATATTTAATACGTCTGTGTCTCACGGAAGTTTTGTTAAAGCTAAATTATCTTACTAGTATGTTTAAATTAGACTACGACTACATTAAGTTAGGACTAGGTCCTTACCTTACACCATGCTCTTCACGAAAAACTTGGCGGACTGGGCGTCTCTGAGCGGGATCGGAATCTTTACCTAATTTTCATTAGGTTCTTGGGAAAAAAATCTAGACTACTGGCCACACACGTTTATTTATGGCAACCGGATTCAAACTGTCACTGTCAAAGTAGTTTAAAATTACGTCACCTTGGCGCTAGTGATGCTGGCTAATAGTGATGTAGGTTTTGCGCATATCGATACTGAATAGATGTTTATTTTCTACATAATATTTTAATATTTGAATCTTGATCCATTTATTTAGTTGTCTCTTACATTGGAGCGTCATTAAGTTTAACTTATGTGTCTAAAAAGTTTGGAATAAACCTTTTAATGGTAGGTAGGTATTTGAAGACTTTTCAACTGATAAATTATAGTAGGTAACTGTATTTTATTGATTCAATGTTGATGTACAGTCGACGTCAAAGATATGTTTACCTACACTTTTGCACTTTACTCCTTTGTAATAAGGCGAAGAATGTATAGGTACATATCTTTTACGTCGACTGTACATGTAAATTATCTAATTTTAGAGAACAATTCATTTCGATAGGCTCTTACGTTACGATTTTTGCTAAGCGGACTAATTTAAGCTTCGTTTGTCGCCTAAATAATCACTCCACCGGCAAGACTTCGTTTTGAATTTCTTTTCGGCAATAAATTTCCCCACTCCAAAAATATGTTTATATTTCGTCACCCTAAAAATGTTTATTATTATTATAGGATATTTTCATTCTTTTTGCAAAAAAAAAATATCGATAACGATGAATCCCAGCGCTTGTGAAGTATGTGGGCGGCGCTGCTCCCCGGTCGATATCGATACCAAGTGTGTGTCTTCGCTCCGCTCGTATAGCGGTTGTTTGTGATGTCAACATTACGACTCAAATTAAAATTAAAACTATTTCCACGGCCACAATCTAACCGAAATAATTAATAATAGTACAAACTACGCGATACTCGTATTTCGAATAAACTAAAAGACTAGTATGTTGGGTCTAAGTAATTTTTGTAAAAGCTTATTTTTGCTCGTTTTTCACAGTAAGAAAATCGTTTAGGAAGTAAATAATGTGTGTCAAATTTAGTGTTTACGTAGAGGAAGTGATCTCAGCGCGCTGCGCGTGTAACAAGCCTGTTTAGCGGTGAAGTGAACTGTTAATTAGTGATAAATGGATCTCCGGGAGTTGCGGGACCGCACGATGGCGCCCTTCACGCGGTTCTACCGGGCCATGGTGCTCAAGATGAACCAGCGTAAGTCTCCTTGTGTTCTGAAACTCATCTCTTAACCCCCTGGACTTTCTGCATCCCGGCCTTTTGATCTTTGTGAGTGTGACCCAATATCGATATCGCGAGTGACGGTGCGAGGCGCAGGTAATTTTTCGAAGGGATTACTGAATCCTGTTTGCAGTAATTTAGAGTAGGACACTGCTGTCTACTAGGGTGAGATGGTCATACCTACATAGTTTATTTGTTCCAACATATGTCTTCTTCCTGCTCTTGCACGGCTTTAATTAGATTGCCACTATACACTCTATGGGGACACAGGACACAGCTATGCTTCTATAAAAAATACGTGATATCAATGTTGCTTAAAAAGTATAAAAATTGTGCACATTCTGTAATAAAATTGTTGAGATTTGTTTTCAAAACCGAACCGTCTGGACAGTTTCAGAAGTAAAACAGATCTGGGGAAGCCCAGACAGACAGCAGCTCTATCTAAACAGCATAGGTTAATTTAGGAAACCTACTCTTAGGCCGTTGTAGAAGTCTCACTTAAGCCCTCGAATGATGGAATGTAGATCCACTTATCCACTCACATGATTGATATTTTTCAGTGACCTCTATTTTTATACTAAAATAAGGTTGATAGCTGGTAGCAACAGTTACCAAAAGCATGTGAGTGGATATGAGGAAACTATTTAGCAATGTGACAGACAGACGGATGGACAGAGTCACAGCTTCCTTTGGGTAGTTACACCTTCCTTCCTTAGGGTTCCTTTTGTACCTTTTTGGTACGGAACCCTAAAAAATAATCCCGGCACACAAGAGGTTCAGTTGGGTCAGGTTGTAAAATTATATTAATAAAACATCTGAATCTGAATATTGAGAGCTCAGCTAAACTAGGTGGTGTGATACCCTTAGAGCAGCGGTCGGCAACCTTTTTTTGCGTAGCTTTAGTAGCATAGTTAACGATGAGTAAGTTGACGCGGGCCGCACTTTGTTAATATTTATGACTTTATCAGACATTGTCGTTTCTCAATATTACATAGCCAGAGAGGCTCGCAGGCCGCAAGTGACAGTTTCACGAGCCGCATGCGGTCCGCGGGCCGCAGGTTGCCGACCGCCGCCTTAGAGCATTTAATAACTGGAGATGTCATGGCTGTCATTTTCTGTACAAATCAGTGTGCCAATTTTGGCAGGGGAGGGGACGTCAAATGTATTGCTTTCTACATGCTTTGTACATAACATACAAATAGCCATGTCAGTCCATACAAAAGTTTGCACAATTGTTCAAGGTTATCGGCAGAGGGGTAAGCTCTTAAAAGCGACTCCAGTTATTAAATGCTCTAAGGTGATACCCTCTAGTCTAGCAACTTCATTAAAAATTGCAATTGTTTCACTGGCTTCATATCAGTGACTTCTCCGTATTTACAGTGTTCATTTTTATGTTCTCGTTAAACACAAGCCTGATAAGACTTGTGATAAGGAATTCCATATCAAACAAAACTTAAATTGAAACTGTTAAACAGGAATATGGAATACTATTAGAAGTATTAGAACAAATTAAAATATTTTAATTTGTTTTTATTTCAAGTAGAAACACTACTATAAAATTATAAACTGAAATAAATGTCATCTACTAAGAAAAAGTGAACAAGTGAGTTTATTTCAGTTTAGGAATATGGAAGTTTCCAGCTATATATTAGGTTTTTTTTTCAAGGACATTAAACTAAATATTTAAGTAACTATTTAATTCTTCCATTTCCTTTCTTTATTTTCTTTTAGGGGGTAAATTTCCAATAAATATATGTTTTTGTCTAGTATCCACAAAACAAGCCTTATTGAGCTTACTGTGGGACTAGGTACAAATCAACCTAAAGATAAAAAAAACTGATTTATTTGCATCTAAATATTTCTTCATTACATTACATTACTCATTCATGAATTAATAAGTATGTTCTTCCTTGTAAATGTATTTTCCTTGTATTTATTTCCTTTATATGTTCTAATCCAGTCCGAAAATAAATAAGACTAGCATATTCGTCCAAACTCAAATTAATGTAACAGCAAGACAAGGAAAATATATTTATAAAAAAGACGGGAGTAGAGTAGGTATTGCTATTCTGCAGTTTAACACATTGAGCGCCAGGAACCCGCTCGGCGGGTTTTTTGTTCGTAATCGCTTTACTTTACAAAGCGGGAAAATGCTGGCATCCGCTACGAGCGTAATTCTTCTTATTTGTCGTATCCTCATGGCTGAGGGACGTGACGAATGTGGACACTTCACCAGCGCTCTCCAAGCCGCTCTGTCTTGGGCCCAGTGCATGCTAGCCTGCAATGTGGCGTTTGTCTCTGACGTTATTCTGTCCGCCCAACGTGTGGCCATACGTCCACCCCTACGCTTCCTTGCCATGCGGCCAGTAATAAGGAGCTTTTCCAGGCTATCCGGCCCTGTCCTGCTCAGATGGCCGAAGAAACCAAGTACACGTTGGGAGCAAACAGTGGATTATGATTCACTCCGAGCTATCCAGTGAACTCAAACTATCTCCATATCAAAATTCATCTGAATCGGTTCTGCGTTTTAAGCGTGAAAACGTAGGTATTTAACAGACACAGTTATGTACTTTCGCTTTTATGATTGACCGAGCAGACGCAAAGCTTCTTTCTTTCTGTTTAAGCAAAAATAATTCTGTATATTCAGCATTTTTCTCTATAGGTCGCAATTCTCAACCGATTCTCGTGAAATTTTGTGTGCAGCTTCTAGGGAATGCGGTACCGGTACTGTTCCCAAAACCGGGACTGACACTTCCGGTACTGGGAAAGAACCGGGATTTCCCGGTACTACGGTACTTTTAGGTACTGAGTATTTACTGTTATATTTTTTGTTAAATGATATTTATACTTTATACTTGTATGAAACTGAAAATTATGAATCAATTGTGTGTAATTCAGTATAAACACAACTTAGAACAGAACAAAATGATGAAAATTGACACTAGCAAAAATCACAATTTGTATGTTTTCTTACTCTAATCAATAATTTTCTTAAAATGTGTAATTTTATGAAAACATGTCGTAACTATAATTATAATATCAACCAATGGAAAAGTAAATTAATAACCGATAAGAAGAAACAACAGTTTTATAACCTTTCTTAAGAAAAATAGTATATTTTCTATCTTCACTCTTTAACTTTCGTAGATCTTCACGAAGGCGTTCTCTTTTTAGCCGATTTACATTCGCGGCTCGCCTCGGTCTCGGCTCGAGCTCTTAAGCTCGTCGAACTAATGATTACATTCTCGCCTCATGGCTCGGCTCGAGGCTCGTCTCGTGTCTTGGACACAGCTCGTAAGCTCGTCGAGCTAATGTTAAGTGAAATTTCCCTGATTGTGCTTAGATATTTAGGCAGGGGTTGACCAGCTTCTTCAAACAGCTGTGTCAAATCGAGAGATGTGATAAACAGTTTAAAAGGAACTCCGACGAGTGCAATGCGATAAATTGCATTTATGTTATTTTTGGGTTTACCATCAGATTCAAAGTATATAACAATATTTATGTGCAAACTATAATTTCTTATACTGGGTACTGGTTGTGGGTCCTGCAGTCTGCACGTCAAGGACAATTAAATAAACCTTTTTATAAATGCTTGCGTAATCCACTAGGTGAATAGTTGATCCATCTGACGTTTTTAAACTATACCATACTCATACTGTGTGTTTTTTGTCTTTTACTTTTTAGAACTAAATAAAATCATTTAGATATCAAAAAGTACGTTCGGATTCGGATTGGCCCCCTAGTCCTTATTTCTTTATTTTCACTATAAGTATTGTAGCTGTTGTAGATTTATCGTATATATATATATATATATATATATATATATATATATATATACAGGGTGAAATTTAATTCACTGGCCAAATTGAAACAACCGAAAGAACTCGAAAAAATATTAAACACGTGTTTTTTCTTTTAATACCGCTCAGTACATTTTTTTCGAAATAACTCATCATCAAGTTGTCCTAAAAACCTCGTACGTTATGGTGAACCGACAACTACCCACTACACCCGCTTCTCTCTTATCAGTTAAGGTCATTGACACCCCGCCCCTCCCGCGGTTTGCAATCGCGTCACCAATTATGAACCCTATTGCAGCGAGATTACCTACATAAGTTGCTAATTTTTCCTTTCATACTTTAACGGGCTTAGAACCGTCAAAATGCAAAGGCAACCCATTTTTAATCTAAAATGTTATTTCTGACTAATGATTATTAACAAAACGTCCGTGGCTTAAAAACTTGGTCAGGAATCTTTGCATTCAGGCGTATTTAAAAAATTGAATCAACTTACGTACATTTCATTAAAAATCGACGCAATTAACGAAAGTCCCACGAGATGGTACTCTTGGATTCAATCCTTGTCTGCGAAGGCGTGGAACGGATTCCATTACGTATAATCTTTGTGCACCACGTAAACACTCACCACTTAATAAATAACACCGTACCACTTCGTAATATTCGCGGTTCGAAAACATTTTTTTTAACCTTAGTACGCGCGCGATTATTATTTTAAGGTTGGCGAGTGACGAGTGACTAATCATTTATGCTTACCGTTATGTTTACCGCTAGCGCGGAATGGTTTAGTTTAGACTACCCTCGAAATTGATAAACCTGCCTACCATCGCCAACACTAACTAGGTGGACCCTATTGCAACGATTATAAGGTTTAGTGAAGGTCAGATAAGGGTTTTGCTGATGTTGTTGTTAAAACCTACTATTAGGTTTGTTTACATTTGTGGTAATAGGGTGACCACGACTCGTGGAAAATATTTAAAAATTGAAAAATGAAAATTAAAAAAAAATGTACTCTTTTTTTTCGCTAAATAGATTCCTTAAGTGTAACCTAGTGCCGGGAATGAATATGGCCAGTGATTTAAATTTCACCCTGTATATATATATTAGGGTGGTTCAAAAAACATTTTTTTTTATTTTCCTACGGGGCACCCCCTTATTTTGTTACACTTATTATGTTGATAAAATACACCAAGTTTCGTAATTTTATCTCAACTACAAGGGGGTGCTACAACACTTTGAAATTTTTCAAAGTTGTATGAAATCCAAAAAAAAAAGTTTTTATTATTCAGAATTTTATTTAAGTATCTGGTTTCACACTATTTGCACATGTGATTTATAAGTTTTTAAAGTAGAAAAACATTTTTATTTCTATTTTTTATAATTTTTCAAAAGTAAGATTTTTTGAATTTCGCCTAAAAAAGTCATAAAAACTAGAAATAAAAATTTTTTTTTACTTAATAACTTTTAAATCACACTTTCAAATAATGTGAAAACCACTACTTACATAAAAATCTAAAAAAAAATAAAAATCTTACTTTTGAAAAATTATATAAAATAGAAATAAAAATGTTTTTCTACTTAAAAACTTATAAATCACATGTGCAAATAGTGTGAAACCAGATACTTAAATAAAATTCTGAATAATAAATACTTTTTTTTTTGGATATCATACAACTTTGAAAAATTTCAAAGTGTTGTAGCACCCCCTTGTAGTTGAGATAAGATTACAAAACTTGGCGTATTTTGTCAACATAACAAGTGTAACAAAATGAGGGGGTGCCGCTTCTTCTAACTAGAGTTTGAATTTTTCCCATACAAACGTGAACCACCCTAATACATATACAGCTACAATACTTATAAGTAATAAGTATATAATAATATCTGACTACTTTAGCCTGACTGTCAGGAATTTGGGTAGTTATCACTCCCGATGTCGGGTCGCCAATACAACGCCCCAATCGTAGCGCCGGGCAGCCGTGACTGCCGAGGGTACCATTGCCTACACTGTTAACTGACAGTTCGTGTACCTTATTACAATAGGCATAAGGTCCACTGATGGACAGTTAAGAGTGTTGCTGTTACACGGATGCTACGGAGATTACGCGCTAAATTTTAAACTGATTTAATGCGGTTTTCTATACTAACTTTCCAGTACCGAAAAGTACCGAGGAAACGGGATTTACATTACCAAAACCGGTACCCGAAAAGTTGAAATTTCCCGGGATTTACCGGTACTTTCGGTACCGGGAATTCCCGGGAGCATTCCCTAGCAGGTTCGAAATGACCACCATATTTTATGCAAAATAAAGATATTTGATATTTGATATTTGATGTAGATTTTATCGATGATTATTTTAGTTTTTTAGTGTACCGTACAAAACTTTGTTCACGGAACACTTATTTTTTTAAATGGTGGAGCCATAGAGTTCGTGATGTCTACAGCTCATAGAGTAAAGACACTCATGAGACATTATTGTTAGTAGGGATTGAAAATACCTAACCAAGGAACGCACAAGCAATCCTCTTTTGCCTCTTTCGCGATCCTTCCAGATCTTATTATAGTTAGGTACCTATACATTAAAAAAATATTCTATTCTATTCTAATTTGACCAAGTCATGACTAGTCAAATCCTCCGGATAATCTGTCGCGACTAGTCTATGGCTTTCGAAAAGTCGCAAGCGCCCAGCTTAAGCTACCAACGTACCTAATTAAAACCATTCGATTTTTCAAGTTGACAATTCGTAAACCTTATGGCGAGGACATAAAGTCCACCAATGGTTAGTATTGTGTAACCTTGACAGGCGCCTTTAGTGGCCGCGACCTAGGTTTCTATTCTAGACGACCTACTTGATTACAATCAACGGCTTTACTTTTCCACTATTTGACGTTAATACAATGCTCCCCGAAATTAGAAAGTATAACGTATACTACTTATATTTAATATACAATGTGTTTGGACAGCTATGGTGGAGCTGGTAACCACGGACCACGTATAGTAACTTACAATGAATTTTGTCGACAAATCACCCCATAGGTACTTATTTTTTTACTCAACTACGTTAAAATTGCACCCTGTAAAGTTTTATGACACCATAAGTACACTGGCGCACTTGGTAAATTAACCATTATCTGTCCAATTATCGGTCGCACATGTGTATATAAAAGAAGTGTCGTTCGGTAGCTTAAGAACTAGGGCATAAACGACGTTCCAAAATGTTACAGAAAAGTTGTTGAGAAGTACTCTTAAGTATATAAGTATTACGTGAAAGAGGTTTTAAGGCTCGGTCTAAGCAGAAGTAAAGATTACCATGTTTGGCCAAGGTCGGTATTTGCAAGCTACATACACCGCGTACCTAAGATCCCTATCTAGTCGTTATGCAGCGGCCTTGAGTTCAACGAATCGTAGGGTTAGACTTTAGGCTGACAGCTTAATGCACAAACAGTGCACAGGCCGTGCAGTACGTGCACACTGCACAATATCATGAAATCGGCTTTCACCCCTATTTTCTTGGATAAAAATTAAAAGTGTCCCATTGTCCACACTGTTAAGAGTGATAAGCCTAATTTCAAAAACGTAAATTCCACTGATAATAAAATTAAAGAGTGTTGCTGTTAGTAAATTGTCCATGTATGCATTGGACGTAAACATTATACTACCTACTACTATCATCTATACTATCAGAGGTATAGTGCAAACCGGTGGCAATAACCATAACACTAAATTATCATGACATGGCACTATATGGTAGCGCTGGAAATTTGCCACTGCCTGTTTATTATGAAAACTGGACTGAACCGAATCGATCTGCCTGTACCACATAGGCTATCCAATATCCATATATCTCTCAACAATTTGGACTCCAAGAACGCCTAAAGTCATAAACACGGATGGCAACTGCAACACGGATACTGCTGCGTTTGCTGCATCCTTGCTGTAGCGAGAATTCGAGAAATAAGCGATATCGCTGACAATTTCCTTACTTAAATTGTGTGACTATATACATAATGTTATAGTCGCGATAGCAATGGCGTAACTACAGCAACTCTATTTATCAAAAGAATTTTAAAAATCCCCGCTATCGCCCGATTTCATTTTGATGCATTTTCCTGACGAACAGTATTCGCACAGTCCGCCGTGAATTTTATTAATCATGATTCACGTATTTTAGAACCGTCTGTTTCCACGGGATTTATTATGGATGCATTCATTTGACCCATTTTCGCGAAAATAGAGACTACATTGTTTTACAGACTCTTTCAAATAAAACAACCAATGTTTATTGTTCATGAATGTAAAATAAATTATAATATGTTGTTTTGGATACTTACTCATCTTGTTTTTTATTGGCAAAGATCTTACAATACAAGCAAAATCAAAAACTGATTCTACAAACAAAGAGCAAAAAGTGATTCCGATACCGGGAATCGAACCCGAGCCTCCTGGGTGAGAGCCAGGTATCCTAGCCACTAGACCATATCGGATGTTGAGTGAGGTGTTCAAATAAGCAATCTTTATATACCTACTTACCGCAGTATAATAACGACCGATTGTGTACAGTCACCTGCAATAATATGTTACTCTTCGAAGGCTGCAAAAATATGTGACACGCTCTTATGGCTTTACAAATAAGATCGTGTCAGATATTTTTGCTGCCTTCGTTGTGTAACATATTATTGCATGTGACTGTACAATATCATCAATATTATATCTCAATGATGTCGAAATGGGATCATGATCAAATATCAGATTAATGTGAAGTTCAAATGCCCCTATGGCCCCTTCTGTCACCATAATCTTAAATTATGGATGTTTATTTACATTTGATGTGTAGGTGTTTGTACTAGTTATTACCTTACTGTTTTATTACGTGTTCGACCTTTTAACTGACGTCATTTCATCGACGATTGTTATTGATTGGTCAACGTTGTATGGTTAAAATAAAATGACTTTGAAATATGTACTATTAGGTAAATTGACAATGAATAATGTTACAACAATTTATGAATTCTTTTACAGCAATCAATTCAATTCAATTTACTAAAAGTAGAATGTCATTAAACTTTGTTAATATTTTATTTTATTTACATAGTTACTTAGAAAATAAAAGTCCCCTTTTAAGATAAATTTATTGTGATGGACGGGAAACTCTTGGGGAATCCGACACTGAGCATGGTCTTGGCCGGGTTTTGTACTACTTTTCCCGTATTTTTGGTTGATTGATTATCGATTTTATCATGTCTGATTAATTAACTAACATTTTCTGGTCAAAAAAACGATCAATCAAGCCGAAATCGCCCATCCCTACTTTAGTTAATCATCACGCGCCATCTGAATAATTGCTTGTCGCGTTGTCTAAAATGAAGATGCTAATTATATTTAACAACCAGACATGTTTGTTTTACTTCTGTTCTTTGTAAATATACAATACGACCACCATAATATGCCGTAATCGATCCTATTATAATCACATAAGGTTTATTATGCTTCTGAGCCATTATCGTTTCTCTGTAAAAATGTTGAACGTCTAGTAAACCGTTGGAAATTGGCCAAACTAATATTTATACTTGTTACGACAATAGGTATGATTATAAAGATGTTATAAAATTATCTTTATCTTCTACAGAGTGACCATATGAGTTACTGATTAAGAAAATTCAGCAGGAATATAAAAGATATTTTTCCAACGTACGTGACCCCTCCAAGTCGACCAAAACAAGAAAGGCTTTTTCTCGATCAAGTTACAGGAAAATACATAGCAAGACTGTTCCTAAAAGGTTAATAATTACCATATATTGCTATAAGCAAAGGCAATAACATCCATTTGTGCCTTGTAAAGTTCTTTAGCATAGTCCGAGTAATGTCATGTTTGGTCTTACATGGCTGAATAATAGAAACACCAATCAAAGCCACTGCCGCGATGTCCATCACGTGCTTTCATTACGATCAATAGTAGCAGCACTATAGCAGCTAAGATGGCTAAGCGGATTAGCTAGCCTAGCCAAGATCAAGGGCGGGGCGTAGCCAGCCAGTGAACTATTTACGAGATCATTGCCATACATTATTTAAGTAACGTTTGACGTTTTCTATAATTATTGGACCCCAGGTGACCATTTTCAACACTCGATGAATGGCCCGCTCCTGATTACTGCACCTACTTTTTACTTGCCTTTTTCGGTGTTTACATGCTTACAGGGTGTTCTTTCAACCCGTTTTTCAGCCATTTTTTTTTCTACTTACCAACAAAAAAAATGTATTGCCAGTTCAGACAATTCTGATATCGGAGACACAAATTTTTATTTCGCCAATTTGGGGTTGGCCGTTGGCCCCATTGTAAAAGTTTCAAAGTATGACTTATATTTTATCTCTCAAAATGTAAAAAAAAAACTCGTGATATGATATGATATGATCCAGCTGGCATGATAATGGGGATTGAACCGGCGAAGAGAAAATTATCAGCGGCAGATGTTGTTAAGCGGATGAAGTAGGTATTCAAAATCTTCTACACAAAAAGAAGCACATGGTATAAAAGACCTTAATGCAGTCTTCATGTTTCAAATAAAACACTATTTAGTCTCTTTCTGTCGTATGCAATGCTGAAACCCGATTAAAACCCATTCGGATTGAAGTAAAAGGGTTTTCCGTTGGTAATTGTATTATCATCCTTTCGCTCGTCTGCTTCATTGAGACTACGCTTGTTTTTTAGGTTGTGTTGTCTTTTTTCTTTTACTTAATCCTCTCGCATCCTCGCTTCAGTGAGAATGTTA
This sequence comes from Cydia splendana, assembly GCF_910591565.1. Lineage (NCBI taxonomy): Eukaryota > Metazoa > Arthropoda > Insecta > Lepidoptera > Tortricidae > Cydia > Cydia splendana. The sequence goes on from NC_085962.1 coordinate 18,625,720, forward strand.
GCTGCATTTAAAATAAATTAATTCAGACCATGCACGAAATAAACCACTAGAAAGTTATTGGAAAAACGTAGACCGCAGTTATTTTTAGAGCCTGTTTTTTATTTAATAAATAGGAAAGAAGTATAAAGGTTTAATACCCACACGTATTTCCACCATGAATGCATACATGCACGTCAAAAAGGCCACTGTCAATGAAACGATCCATATTATTGACAGTGGTGTTTTTGATCGGGTATTACTCCGAAGATTTTTTTGTTTTCCTCTTATAGAACAAGATATCATGGAACCGCAAAGGGAAACTCCCCATATTGCTCTACAAATTAAATATTTTTATTTAAACATATATTTCTTTGTTTACAGATGAGGACGAAGCGACGACATCCGGCCTGACGGACGGCGCGCAGGGCGACGTGCAGAACCGCGTCATCTTCGTCAACCGACCGCAGCCGCAGAAGTTTCTCTCCAACAAAGTGTCCACCGCCAAATACAGGTACGGACGTGTCCGGCTGCTGGACGGCGCCGTATGTGCTACAGAACCGCGTGGTTTCACCAAGCGCTCGCAGCCGCAAAAGTTTGTCTCCAACAAAGGCTCCACCGCCAAATACAGGTACGGACGTGTCCTGTCCGGCTGCTTGACGGCGCCGGTTGGGCTACAGAACCGCGTGACTTCACCAACCGCTCGCAGCCGCATCAAAAGTTTCTCTCCAACAAAGTCTCCATCGCTAAATACTGGTATGGACGTGTCCGGTTGCCGGACGGCGCCGGATGAGCTACAGAACCGCGTCATTTCACCAACCGCTCGCAGCCGCAAAAGTTTCTCTCCAACAAAGTCTCCACCGCCAAATACAGGTACGGACGTGTCCGGTTGCTGGACGGCGCCGGATGGGCTACAGAACTGCGTGGTCTTCGTCAACCGCCCGCAGCCGAAGAAGCTCATGTCCAACAAGGTATCACAGTTGGTTCTATTACTTAGGTAAACTCAAGGAGTATCAGTCATCGGAGTTACCTTTCGTTGGTTGACAAACACAAAGTTCTAAATTTTGTTATTTATAAAGTGCTGATAACATCAATGTGCCCATAAAATGTTAATGGGCCGAAAGTCCTTGCTCCAATTTAGGCTATTAAAACTACCTACACTATACAAGTTTTTGGGAACAACTAAAAATATTTTGATTTGCGTTTTAAGTATGTAGTCACACTACATTATTATTATTATTATTTTATAATTTATTTAGAAAACAAACAGCCTTTTACAAATAAGTCTTACAAAAATTATTAAAAATAGGCCTAAAGTTTCATATATTACTAGGTTGACTATTACAATAAAGGTAGTAGGTTACTTAATTATAAATTACCCGAAGGTATAGTTGTGTATACTACACGCAAATAAAATAAGAAAACAATGCAAAATATAACTAAAAACAAATTTTTCAATTAAATTTTTCAATTATGTATATAAAAAATTGTAAACTGAAATATATGTTATATACTAAATAAAAACTGATAAAGCCCTTCAGTGACGGAGGCCGTATTCGAACCGGCGGCGGCGTCTTCAACTATCGTGGCAATTTTTTATTTACTATACGGTATCTATTACAGTTTATTGCCTATTACTCACTGTTATAATCTAACTTGTCCAACTCACGACGCATAAACTGTAACAGAACACAATACCGTCGCCGTAGCACACGTGTCTCATCTGCCCTGCCAAGTGGATAATATCATTTGTCAAAAGCGTATAATGGGAGCATCCAGAAATTTACGTAGCAGACTATCAAGGTGAATCAAATCCATGCGACTTTTTCCTTAACTTAGCATGGCAATTAGCATTAAAATGGCCTGCACGATTAATTCATTTGCGTCCCTCTGACTTTCAGATACAGTTTCAGCGACCTTGGTCCATTTTACATTATGAAATTCGCAGTAAGATGAAGATATTCGCGGTCTCGAATCTGAGACCGTAGCGTGGGCATTTTATTTGATTTGCATAAGTACCTACTGTAGAAGTTTGAACAAGTCTCGTGGGAGAGCTCATTTCTAGCAGTAGATAATAGTAAACCATGTATTATTAAAATAAGTACACAACAATAACCTAGTAAAATACAACATAATAAAAGTGAATGTTTGTATGTTTGGATTTCTAGCTGTTTGGATGTTGACTTCCTCAATATTGAACTGCTTTATTATATGGTGTTTGTTCCCGGATACCTGGGCCTGGAATTCCTGGGGATTTGCGCCGTCAAAGATCCTGATCATCCTTAAAGGTCATTGGTGATCATGTAACCAAGATACGTCAATTTTATTGCACGTTTTGTCATTCCCCCACCATTGCGGGTTCCCGAGAACGCAAGAAAAATTATCGGGTTTTCGAGAACGGAAATAGTCCGAGAATAATGAAACCTTATTGGCATGCAGAACTATTCAAAGCTTTCTCCCCTCGAACATCACCCACTAAGTGGAATATATCGTTGTATGGCACAACAACTGCTTCAAAGAAGTCGCAAGCGAATGCCACACGTAAATATGTAAATAAGTAGAGAGCGTCTCATCGCGTCGTTTCTAAAGGCATTGAAACTGTCAACAAAAAGCATTAGCATATTGGCAGAGATGCCTGAAAACCGAAGTCGAGGGTTACCTGATATTAACGTGAAAGTTCACGGCAATACAATATGATGATTTTGTTTTAATTTGATATGGTTTTCATATGTCTTCTCATAACGTGTATATCGCTCGCACTTATTGGTGCGCGTGCGATGCCTGATGACATGACTAAAATCTAAATAAGATTAAAACCTCATTTAGATTATTAAAATAAAATCGACCTCAATAACTCTTTTTCGCACACCATATATGACAACTTATAAAGATATGGGCCGATGTTTTATTTTGCTGGCGATTTCTTTTTTTTTCGTCTAAATACTCTAAATCATCGTCACCAATCGTCATAAATGTATATCTATTTAATTAAAAATTTAAAACTAATTCTACAAATAATATAATACGACCTGTAGACATTATAGCTGGACAGACATGCGATGCGAAAGCATTTTTGTCCACGCTCAAACGAAGACACTCTGCTTGCGCTCTGCTCGCTCGGTCAGAAAACCTTAAGTTAGGAATAATTCTGACGCCAGGTAACCCTCGCCGCCCTTGCGACAGGCCGCTGCCCCACATAACCTTTAAGTAACGACCTAACGACAGTAACGACCCAGTCAAACTGCTCATTGTTGATTTACGCATTTCATGGGGCATTTGATGGCGTTTGACGTAACTGTGGTCATGTAATTAACCATATACAGGATGGATTTTTTAAATGAGTCAGCGACGCCAACTTATAGATACCATGCTACACGAAAATGGTTTCAGGAGACCTTCCCTAACTTTTTAATTAACTTTTGTACAGTCACCGGCAATAATATGTTACTCTTCAAAGGCCGCAAAAATATGTGACACGCTGTTATGGCTCTACAAATAAGATCTTGTCAGAATTTTCAGATATATTTGCCGCTTTCGTTGTGTAACATATTATTGCAGCTGTACAAGGATAATCTAAAATATCTCGGAATCCGAAAAACTCTTGAATCCAACGATTTGTGAAAGACCAAGTATCAAAAAGTAGAATGAGTGAGCTGTAAAATATAGCGTTTTTATAACGGTAAACAATGCCTACTCATTGTTTACCTACTCGTATGCCGTCCCTGGAATATTTTGTTTACGCGAGGGACAGGCACCTGGCGCGGCGCCATATCGGGTGTCGCTATGAGACGTGAAAATAGGTCAATGGACTTGGCTATTGGGTTCCAATTTTAAGAAGTTTTGGGTCAATACCACCTGGAACGAGACGGCCTGGCCGACCGATGATACGATGGGCTGATGACCTAGCAAAAGTAGCAGGAAAACAATGGATGACAGTGGCCAAAAGTAGAGAGCACTTAGTAGAAGAGCCGGCCGCAAATTTTCTAACCGACTTGATACCACGATGAAATGCACAATGGTTTCCCATAAAAGTGATGCTAAGTCCGAATTCGATAGTCTGCCACGGCGGAACTTGCCGAAAGTACGAAAAAGAAGGCCACTTCCGGTGCGAAAAAAGGGGGCTGATTTAACCCATCTGATACAGAAATAATAGTTATGGCAGCAGTTAGAAATTTACATGTAGACACAGAAAAGCGAAGTCTGCCAGTATTATTTTTGCCGGAAGTGCTTGGCAGACGCTCTCAAAGGTGACACCAGTTGTTAAGGAAGGTGGGAGAGAACCAAGCTCGAGGGCTTGTTGAAATTGTACTGCCAAGCGCGAGTGAGAGCATCGGAACCACTTTAGCCAGAAGTTGTGCAATCCATCCGGCCCAGGACTTTTCCAGTTCTGGGCCGTGCGGATGGCACAACTGACGTCATCGGGGCTGATGGTGACTGCCCCCATAGGTGCGATGGACTCGCACTCACGCTCGACAACACTCATCCAACCCCCCTCGGTGTGTCCGACAGGCACCGACCAGATGCTACGCCAGAAGTCGGTCATGGCAGTAGCATCCGGCGGCTGCGTGTCGGGCGCACGAAGATTGGCTTCCTCCCACTTTCGGTACACCTTCCTTTGGTCACTTTGAACGTCCCCGCGAACGCCTGGTTCACAAAGCGCATTACTCGGGGGCGATTGTTGCCCCCCCTGAAGCAGATCAGTTTTGCGATGAGAGTCCTAAACGAGCCGATACGTCGCTCGATCCGCGCTTGCCATGCAGGGACACCTCCGACGGTCCTAGGTGCACGTTCAGTGTCCGGGAACTTGACGCGAGCAACACGGCACGCCGCGATGGCTCCGCAGTACATGATCGAGTGCGTATCATCTAAATCTTTACTAGTCCGCAAATGTGGTTCTAGTAAAGCGTTTAGGGCTCCCATTAGCGCTAGATTGCGTCTATTCATAGGCAGACGTGGTAATCGGGGCCTAGAGTTGGTTGTGATGCGATACTGGGTAATCGCCTCTTCCAAAGTCCTCCTCAGTTGCTCATTAGCAGTTGTACTCACATTCTGACTCGCGAAGTCCCCCTCGTCGGTATAGAAATCAACCCGCGGCGCCTCTGGTGCCAGGTCGGGTGCGGGCACCGGATCCGGCGACGTGGCGGGCAGATCTCGCACCGAGGTGGAGTCCGCGCGAGCAGAGAGAGCCTCCTGGCGAAGCCGATCAAGTGTCGCGTCATCCAAGCGTTTTAGCCGCTGAATAACGCGCACCTGATCCGATAATCGCTGCTCCGACACGTTGATGGTAGGTTCAAGAGCCTGAAACAGAGGCAGTATTCTCGAACGATAGGCGGATAGCTGTGTTCCCCCCTCTGTAGCCCCATAATAGGCGCGCATGACATTCTCGTTCATGTTTCGAGTCCATCTCATGCGTCGCACTACACCACCGGCAGCGGGAACCGTGGGCGGAGCAAGATGTCCCGCAGGCCCCAAGCGTGCCGGCAGCGGTGGCCGCCCGCGTCGCGCTGGTGGTCGTGGCGGCGGCGGCGGCGGCCCGCACTCGTCGCTCGACTCGCTGGTATCGGGCGCAGTGGCAAATTCATCGCCCGATGACGCTTGTGAGGAGACGGACGAGACGGGCGAGGGTGGTGGGCGTGCGTTAGTTGTGATAGACGCTTGTGAGCGCGTTTTACTCCGTGTGATCATTTCCTTCTGTCATTCGACCATTCTTTGTTGGCTAGCTTTGTACATAGTTACATTTTCGCGGTCATGAATCCCTTTGCGAAGTGTCGCATTAATGTGTAGGTAACATATCCATAAAAAAAATTCAACAAAAATGTAATAAAAGCCAGTAAAAACATATTTGATCACATATAAAAGGAAAATTTAGTAAAAACACGCGTCTGACGTTGACGGCGTCAAGTTTTTTTTTTTTTAACTACACTAACCCATCTGATACCACCATGAAACCAATTCCAGTCGATAGGTATGAACCCTCATTTTAGGAATATATAAGTCTCCCAAGGTTTTTCCTGCCGAAACACCTTGGCAAACACCGTGGCCACCTTTGAGAGCGTCTGCCAAGCACTTCCGGCAAAAAATACTGGCAGACTTCGCTTTTCTGTGTCTACATGTAAATCTCTAACTGCTGCCATAACTATTATTTCGGTATCAGATGGGTTAAATCAGCCCCCTTTTTCGCACCGGAAGTGGCCTTCTTTTTCGTACTTTCGGCAAGTTCCGCCGTGGCAGACTATCGAATTCGGACTTGGCATCACTTTTATGGGAAACCATTGTGCATTTCATCATGGTATCAAGTCGGTTAGAAAATTTGCGGCCGGCTCTTCTACTAACTGGACTGAACTGGAGGAGGCCTTCACCCAAAGAGGGATTCATACCTAAGAAGAATTTCAAAACTAAAATAATATAAAATATTACTTGCTAGTTGTTAGTTATGAATAAATGCCTTTATTATTATTATTTGTATGTCTGTTCCATATCTCGGGACCATGGGGTCCCGGACCTTTGGGAGGCGTACGTGGGGCCGAAGCCAACAGCGCAGAGGCCCTTTAAGACACTTTAATCTAAAAGCAAGGGATGCACGTGCATTATTATTATTATTCTCTTTATTCATTTCTCATCTTAAGTTAGGTTATTTATAATATGAATATAAAAGTAAAATATAAAAACACTTACAAAACAATAAAAAATAATATAAACACATTATTAAAAACCTAACCTAGGGTGCCGCCAGCAGCGGGGCAAGGCCCAAGCTACCGGTGGTCAGGGCTGCAGAGAGAGGAACCGGCGGACTATCCGCGCCGTGTCCAAGATCACCGCCTTCTGCATCTGACCCTTGATCCAACCACCTAGCGAGAGTCTCTCAAGGTGTTGGTCGAGACTCTTCGCTATATCACGGGCGTTATGAAAGTATTAAGTTTTTTAATTAAAAATTCATTTGTCCTTATATGTCACCGTGTAATTTTTTTTGGTCAGAAAGAAACAAGTCCTTTTGCAAAACTGACAACCTACTTAACGGCATTTCAACTTAAATTATAGTTTTCGTATAATTAAGATTGCGCTAAGTGTGAAGTTTCTTAAGGTCTTGTACTTATGTAAATTTGCACGTCTAAAATTCCACTTACAATGTAATTTCTTTTCCAGCGTGGCGTCGTTCTTGCCCCTGTTCCTGTTTGAGCAGTTCCGGCGCTACTCCAACTGCTTCTTCCTGCTGATAGCGCTGCTGCAGCAGATCCCCGACGTGTCCCCCACGGGCCGGTGGACCACATTAACACCGCTCTTCTTCATTCTCTTCGTGTCCGCCGTCAAGGAGATCCTCGAGGACTTTGTGAGTGTTGTGTCTGATCGGATCCCCGATCTTGGGAGCACGGGCCGGTGGACGACGTTAACACCGCTCTTCTTCATTCTCTTCGTGTCCGCCGTCAAGGAGATCCTCGAGGACTTTGTGAGTGTTGTGTCTGATCAGATCCCCGACGTGTCCCCCACGGGCCGGTGGACGACGTTAACACAGCTCTTCTTCATTCTCTTCGTGGCCGCCGTCAAGGAGATCCTCGAGGACTTTGTGAGTGTTATGTCTGATCAGATTTCCGACGTGTCCCCCACGGGCCGGTGGACGACGTTAACACCGCTTTTCTTCATTCTCTTCGTGTCCGCCGTTAAGGAGATCCTCGAGGACTTTGTGAGTATTGTGTCTGATCAGATCCCCGACGTGTCCCCCACGGGCCGCTGGACGATCCTTAATCTACTCTTCTTTATTCCCTTCGTGTCCGCCGTTAAGGAGATCCTCGAGGACTTTGTGAGTGTTGTGTCTGATCAGATCCCCGACGTGTCCCCCACGGGCCGCTGGACGATCCTTAATCTACTCTTCTTTATTCCCTTCGGGTCCGCCGTTAAGGAGATCCCAGAGGACTTTTTGAGTGTTGTGTCTGATCAGATCCCCGACGTGTCCCCCACGGGCCGGTGGACGACTCAATCTACTCTTCTTCATTCTCTTTGTATCCGCCGTCAAGGAGATCCTCGAGGACTTTGTGAGTGTTGTGTCTGATCAGATCCCCCACGGGCCGGTGGACGACCCTCACTACGCTCTTCTTCATCCTCTTTGTAGTCTTTCTATCTGCCGTGAAAGAGATCATCGAGGACTTTGTGAGTGTTGCCCGTAACCGTTCTAATATAATTATAATATAAGCTTGTGACGCTCAGATTGAGTTTTGGCGGAATCTTTTTCTAACGTCCTGTGGTATTTTCTAGAAACGACACCGTGCCGATGACGAGACGAACAACCGGCGCTGCGACGTGCTTCGTCAAGGACGCTGGATGTCGCTACGCTGGTCCGAGCTGCTCGTCGGAGACATCGTCAAAGTGCTCAACAACCAGTTCTACCCCGCTGACCTGGTGCTGCTGTCCACCAGGTGAGGACTGCTCCAACCGCCAGAGTCGCTGGATGCTGGTGCGACCTTGGCAATGTCTCGCTCGGACGACTTTTGTACTGCTGATTTTAATCGACTATAACTATATGGTTATATCAATTTATCGCAAATGAAATACCTGGGTTTGTAATTCTCGAAATAAAAGAAAAATAGAGAAACTCTCTGTCTTTCAACTCGAACTCTCAACTCTAGGATACCTACCCGCCGATCTCCCAACAAAGCTAGCGAGATGTAGGTATCCGTCTGCAGCGGACAGACATTACCGTTAAAACACTGCTATTGTTTTGGATTTGTTCCGCAGCGAACCACAACCGCCTAGGGGCTATTCATAAATTACGTCATTTCAAATTAGGGGGGGGGGGGTCTGGACATCGGATGACGGTAGCATGAAGTAGGAGGAAATGGGGTCATTTGAAGCATGATTTTTGGATGATTATAGGGGGGGGGGGTCCAAAATCGTCAAAAATCGATGACGTAATTTATGGACAGCCCCCTAGTGACATCTATCATGGGACTATTTATAAATTGATTGATTGATTTATAAACAATTATTGGCGTGGATATAATATAACGCGGCAGCTCTTATGAATACGCTGTAGGATTTATTGTGTTTGCTCCGCAGCGAACCTCAAGGGATTGTTTTCATCGAGACATCGAACCTGGACGGCGAGACCAACCTGAAGATCAGGCAGGCGTCGCCGGAGACAGTCCGGCTTGAGGATGCCGACTTGCTGGCCTCGTTTGCGGCCACCATACAGTGCGAGCCCCCCAACAGGCATCTCTACGAGTTCAACGGGCTGCTTAAGGAGGCCAATTCCAAGTGGGTGATGCGACTTGAAAAACCACACATTTCTGTGCTTGTTTAGGATTCTGACAACATTTTTCAGTTACGTATTTGCATTATTTTTAAATCCGATTTTCCGCTTTCTATCGCCGTCTGCGGAGCGTTCATCCTCACACCCTGGAACCTAAATGTTCGGTTTCAGGGGGATTTCCACCTACGGAAAATATCTCGAGAAACTACAATAGAACAGAGGGTTCTTCAAAAATAAGCAACAACTTTTAAAATATCAGCAAGGCGCGTGTGCGACCTCTGACGTTACAGACGTTAGTATGTTACGGTACCAAAGGCAAACAAAACTGGGAGCGATCATTTATTAAGGAGAAAGGTATCGAACCAACTTTGACCCATTGCTGCAATGGTTGGTCTGATTATAATAAAGATTGAACCTGTGATGTTCATGTATTCTTCTTCTTTATTAGGGTTCCGTACCCAAAGGGTAAAACGGGACCCTATTACTAAGACTTCGCTGTCCGTCCGTCCGTCCGTCCGTCCGTCCGTCCGTCCGTCCGTCTGTCTGTCACCAGGCTGTATCTCACGAACCGTGATACTAGCTATAGTGATACAGTTGAAATTTTCACAGATGATGTATTTCTGTTGCCGCTATAACAACAAATACTAAAAACAGAATAAAATAAAGATTTAAGTGGGGCTCCCATACAACAAACGTGATTTTTGACCAAAGTTAAGCAACGTCGGGCGTGGTCAGTACTTGGATGGGTGACCGTTTTTTTTTTTTTGCATTTTTTTTCCGTTTTTTTGCATTATGGTACGGAACCCTTCGTGCGCGAGTCCGACTCGCACTTGCCCGGTTTTATTTAAGAGTTGTGGTCTTGTCGGTGGAGCAATCTCCAACTCGTCCGTTCCTCTGCCAACCCCTACTAACCTTCTGCTAACCTTCTGATATTCATGTATTAGGGCGGTTTTAACTAAAAATTGAGTCCCTGAGTAAACTTTGTTGATATTACTCCAGAACGATTTCACTGGGGCTGGAGCAAATGATGCTGCGAGGCTCCATGCAGCGCAACACGGCGTGGCTGTACGGCGTCGTGGTGTACACGGGCCACGAGACCAAGCTCATGAAGAACTCCACCAAAGGTCAGTGCCATCATTCAACAGACATTTAGTACAGACACAGACCCTCCACCAATCCTGGCTTCCAGAAAAGTAGGTTAGGTTAGAACTGCCACATTATACTATCCAAAACGACAGCCAGTAGTCTGTGCTTATGATTCAACAGACTTATTAGCACAGACACAGACCCTCCACCAATCCGAATGGTTTCCAGATAAGTAGGTTAGGTTAGAACTGCCACATTATACCATCCTGAACGACAGCCAGTAGTCTGTGCCAGGTTGTCTATTGTTTGTCCGAAAATTATATAAAATAATACTCATATGCCCGAATTTTACTTGCCCGAATTTCATTTGCCCGAATTGTTTGTTTACCATAAAAATTATGTGACATACTCTTTGTTTACCCGATTATTCGATTCCAGAACGTACGAGTGCCATACGTGTTGTTGTCCATATTATTAATTGTAATAATATTATTTAATAGAATATTTAAACGCCATACTAAATATGGTTTTTCCCCGAATCCATGCATGCAAACAATGCATTTACTCACTATATTCCTGTAGGCGCTCTAAAAATATTTATAAACTTGTAATTATTAAACATGTGGTGGGTATGCATTACATTTCGTAGGCGATATTAATTGACATTGATATGTGCTTGGTGCAATAGTTCGCTGTTGAGTCTCCGCTCCGCTTCGCTTCGCTCCCGCCTTAGACTTCTGAACCTAACCTATCCGAGTCGGTGTGCCCCGGAAAGTCTTGCTTGCTCGCTTCGCTCGCTCGCTTGTTCGCAGTTCTAACCTAACCTAACCTACTTTCTGGTAGCCGTTTTATTTTGTAAAAAGAGCCGGAGCAAGGCGCGCAAAAAAAAAGACCTAACATCGAAGTCTAAGGCGGGAGCTCCGCTTCGCTTCGCTCCCGCCTTAGACTTCTGAACCTAACCTATCCGAGTCGGAGTGCCCCGGAAAGTCTTGCTCGCTCGCTTCGCTCGCTCGCTTGTTCGCAGTTCTAACCTAACCTAACCTACTTTCTGGTAGCCGTTTTATTTTGTAAAAAGAGCCGGAGCAAGGCGCGCAAAAAAAAAGACCTAACATCGAAGTCTAAGGCGGGAGCTCCGCTTCGCTTCGCTCCCGCCTTAGACTTCTGAACCTAACCTATCCGAGTCGGAGTGCCCCGGAAAGTCTTGCTCGCTCGCTTCGCTCGCTCGCTTGTTCGCAGTTCTAACCTAACCTAACCTACTTTCTGGTAGCCGTTTTATTTTGTAGGAGGTCACAGTTCTAACCTAACCTAACCTACTTTCTGGGAAGCAATTTGAATGGCAAATTATATTATGGCTAGTGATAATTATGGCTTACAATGATGATGACAAATGATATTATTGAAATTGATTTTATGGGAAACAATGTTTCTGGCACGTGACTAATATAGTAAACAATAAGTATTGCATATGTATATTATGGGAAACAATATAATGGCTGTTGACTATTATGGCAAATGAAATTATGGCAAATGAAATTCTGGCAAGTGGGTGTATACCTCTGTGCCATGATTCAACTGACATATTAGTACAGACAGACCCTCCACCAATCCGAATGGTTTCCAGATAAGTAGGTTAGGTTAGAACTGCCACATTACACCATCCTGTATAGACCCTCCAATCCTTCATTCCAGAAATGTAGTTTTGGAATACCACATTACACCATCCTGAACGACAGCCAGTAGTCTAACTCGCCACTGGCTGGTCGTAACTACCACGAACTGCTGCCAGGAATAGTCTTATGATTTCCTCCGGACGACTCGGTTTCAAAATTTTACCAGTTTAATTTTAACTTTGTCAAAAATTCATTGGAGCTTATGTACTATATTATGTAGGACGCGGGTCGTCAGGAGGCTATACTACATGCTCAAAACTGTCTACTAGTATATAACACATGTTCAGCTAATTGCTATATCTCTTTGAGTTACACCATCATGCCCTGACATACATTTAACTATAAGCCATTATAACATACAGTCAAGAGTCAATAATTCAATATCACGAGCGTCACGTTCGTAATTTCTTTAGCCTCATTTATGATGAAGTGCCTTTATATTTTGACGATATTTCTGGTTGTTTGGTAGTAGCCATGGACTTCTACCAGACTAACCAAAAATATCATCAAAATGTAGAAAAACTTATTCAAAAATATGCCCAAAAAACGATTCGGAACATAAACGCTGTGATATTGACTCTTACTCATGATAGACTGGTTTTATTTTTCATAAAATCGATTTCGACTGGCAAATCATATTACTTTTTGGCAACCGGGTTTTTTAACCTAATTAGACCCCGCTGAATCCGAATTTGCCGGTTGCTTAATCGAAATCTTGACCGGAAGTGAGATATTTGACATTAAAGGTCCCTTTCTTTAGTTTTTCGTAAATAACTCTTAAACAGGTGGCGCATAGCAAAAAATGTTCTATTACATAAGTAATCTGCATAAAATTGCCTACAAGAAAGATTCAGTACAATTTTTCGCTAGGATCAATATTCAAAGAGATATTAACGCGGGAAATTTAATTATAATCACTTCTAAGGTCCCTTTTTTTAGTTTTTCGTAAATAACTCATAAACGGTGGCCAATTTCAAAAAATGTTGTTAAACGATAATATTCTACACAAAATTTTGAACAAAAAAGATTCAGTACATTTTTCGCAGGGATCAATATTTAAAAAGATAATAAAGGGGGAAAGTTCTAGTATAATAAATTCTTAGTTTCCTTGTTTTTATTTATTCGTTAATAATTTGAAAAGTGTGACTCATAGCAAAAAATATCTTATACATAAATAATAAACATAAAATTTCCTACAAGAAACATGTAGAACACTTATCGCAAGGATCAATATTTAAAAAGACAGAGCAGCGGGTAAGTTATAAATAATCAATTTTAAAGTCCCTTTTTAGTTTTTTGTAAATAACTCGTAAACGGTGTCCCATAGCAAAATAGGTTTTTAAGAATAAATTATCTACATAAAATTTCCTCCAAAAAATATATGGAATACTTTTCTCTAGAATCAATATTTAAAGCGATATTAAAGGAAGAAAGTTAATTACAATCAGTTCACAGGTCACTTTTTTTTAGTTTTTCGTAAATAACTCGTAAACGGTGGCCCGTTGCAAAACAATATTATACATAAACATTAAACATAAAATTGTCCACAAAAAAGGTTCTGTACACTTTTTCGTTACGATCAATATTTAAAGAGGTATTAAAGGGGGTAAGTTAATTGTAATCAATTTCCAGGTCCCTATTTTTAGGTTTTGGTAAATGACTAATACATTGTTAAAAATTGGGTAATGTACAGTCGCCATCAGATATATCGGAGCGGCCAAGGTGTTCATAATATCTGAACACGCGCCCTAACGCCTTGACAATAGAGGCGTGTTCATATATTTGTGAGCGCCTTGGCCGTTCTGATGTATCTGATGGCGACTGTACATTACCCAATATTTAACAATGTATCTTTTATATGTGAAACGCGAGTGAATTGCCTTTAAAAATCCTGTAGGGGTCGGTTCAAAAACTAAGTAATTGGTCTGACTCACGCTTGACTGCATACTTCTAATAGGTTTTCCTATCATCTATAGGTAAAGAACTATTTTGTATGTTTTTTTTTTTCAAAATTGTAGACCCAGTAGTTTCGGAGATAAAGGGGGGGGGGGGGAATGGTAATTTTTTGGCTACAGGATTTTTAAAGGCAATTCACTCGCGTATCACATATAAAAAATACATTGCTAAAAAATGGGGTAATGTACAGTCGCCATCAGATATATCAGAACGGCCAAGGCGCTCACAAATATCTGAACACGCCTCTATTGTCAAGGCGTTAGAGCGCGTGTTCAGATATTATGAACACCTTGGCCGCTCCGATATATCTGATGGCGACTGTACATTACCCAATTTTTAACAATGTATTAGTCATTTACGAAAACCTAAAAATAGGGACCTGGAAATTGATTACAATTAACTTACCCCCTTTAATACCTCTTTAAATATTGATCGTAACGAAAAAAGTTGTCAGAACCTATTTTGTGGACAATTTTATGTTTAATGTTTATATATAATATTGTTTTGCAACGGGCCACCGTTTACGAGTTATTTACGAAAAACTAATAAAAAGTGACCTGTGAACTGATTGTAATCAACTTTCTTCCTTTAATATCGCTTTAAATATTGATCCTAGAGAAAAGTATTTAAGATATTTTTGGAGGAAATTTTATGTAGATAATTTATTCTTAAAAACCTATTTTGCTATGGGACACCGTTTACGAGTTATTTACAAAAAAAACTAAAAAGGGACTTTAAAATTGATTATTTATAACTTACCCGCTGCTCTGTCTTTTTAAATATTGATCCTAGCGAAAAGTGTTCTACATGTTTCTTGTAGGAAATTTTATGTTTATTATTTATGTATAAGAAATTTTTTGCTATGAGTCAAACTTTTCAAATTATTAACGAATAAATAAAAACAAGGAAACTTAGAATTTATTATACTAGAACTTTCCCTCTTTATTATCTTTTTAAATATTGATCCCTGCGAAAAGTGTACTGAATCTTTTTTGTTCAAAATTTTGTGTAGATTATTATCGTTTAACAACATTTTTTGATATTGGCCACCGTTTATGAGTTATTAACGAAAAACTAAAAAAAGGGACCTTAGAAGTGATTATAATTAAATTTCCCGCGTTAATATCTCTTTGAATATTGATCCTAGTGAAAAATTGTACTGAATCTTTCTTGTAGGCAATTTTATGCAGATTACTTATGTAATAGATGTTTTTTGTAATGCGCCACCGTTTAAGAGTTATTTACGAAAAACTAAAAAAAGGGACCTTTAATGTCAAATATCTCACTTCCGGTCAAGATTTC
Source organism: Cydia splendana (assembly GCF_910591565.1). NCBI lineage: Eukaryota > Metazoa > Arthropoda > Insecta > Lepidoptera > Tortricidae > Cydia > Cydia splendana. The sequence goes on from NC_085962.1 coordinate 18,640,951, forward strand.
GATTAAGCAACCGGCAAATTCGGATTCAGCGGGGTCTAATTAGGTTAAAAAACCCGGTTGCCAAAAAGTAATATGATTTGCCAGTCGAATCAAGAAGGAGAGCGATTTTGAATTTTTATGTCTAGTCTATGATGTTTTCAACAGCACCCTTGAAGCGATCATCGATAGACAAGCAGACGAACACACAGATCCTGATGCTTTTCATCTTGCTGTTGGTGCTGTCCGTGGTGAGCGCGGCCTTCAACGAGCTCTGGCTGCACCGCCGCGGGAACAAGGACTGGTACATATCGCTCAAGGGTAAGTCCATGTTTCTATTTTTTTCTTCTTTTCGGGATGCTGGAGGGCAGTTAACGACATGGGGCTGGATACAAAGAGACCAAGACCGTAGAAAACCTACATAACAGTGAGTGAAAAAGGGTTGAAGAAGTAGAAGATAACTTTTCTACAACGAAAATATCTTTTTCTCAAAAATGGACGGCAAAGTCGACTTTGCCGTTTAAAAAATAGGTCGCGAAGCGCGTAGTTTATGGTCAGTCAAAAATTAAAAAGTTAAATACATTGCAGTCTCGATTTTGGGACTGCAATGTTGCATACAAATTCCATTATTTGTCGAGTTCCAAACTTTTTAAAAGTTGAAATGGCCATGTCAAATGAAGGCACAGGCCCATTAAACAGCCAAACAGATGATTAGTACCGCGACTATTTAGCTGTCTCAAATAGGTTGGCGTATTTTCGGCAGAAAAATACACTTCTATTTTTTATTTAAAAAATAAAAAGGCGGCAAAGCTAATTTTTTCAATTGTTTCTACTTTTTTCTGTGAAAATATATACGTAAGAACGTTGCTTTTGTAAAATATTTCTATGATATTTATATTTCTTGCACCATTTTTGAGAAAAGCACTATATATGACTCGGCTGGAAGGCTACTTGATGGCTTCGGATTCAATTAAACGGACTCCCAAGGTCGTCCGTTTAAAACGAATCCTCAGCCTGCAAGTAGCTACTTCCGAGCCTCGACAATAATGTACTATAACAGTAAGATCGGGTACGCGAGCTACTTAAAGGTGCACCAGTAATAACTGTCTAGCATACTTCATTTAAAAAGACTAGAAATCGTTCAGGAAATTATAAGTTAGCAAGAGCTATAAGACTATAAAAAATTGTAGATTAAAGCCTAAGGAATAATAGGAATCCAGAAAAGGGCCATCTACAATTAGCTTTTATACTTCGAAACATCACCAGTACATTTTTTTAAATTTACGTGCATTTTATGAGTAGATACAATTACACAATTAAAGTTTGTCATTTTTTTTGTTTCAGACGCGGTGAACCTAAACTTCGGTTTTAACTTTTTGACATTTTTAATATTGTACAACAATCTTATACCCATATCGTTACAAGTCACTGCTGAAATAGTTAGGTTTTTCCAAGTGAGTATTATTTTACTAAATAGTAAATAAATTTCAATACAATCATTGTTTGTAGGTACTGGAACCTGTACATTTATAATTTTATATAATAGTATTTTATACAATCGTGATATAATAGAGAGTTTTTCAGTCGAGTACCGTGTTTAGGCAACGAAGCTTGCTGAGTTGCCTAAGTAAGGTACGAGATTGAAAAGCTTGATTATATCACTATTGTATACAATACTTTTTCTACTAGTCAACAAAAATAATACTTTAAACTAGTAGAATCATACAAACAAACCAAACCAAAAGTATACAGCTAAGATTCGCGAGCTGCCGCGATACCTTCATACTGGTACGCGACCCGGCCGCCGCGCCCCGCGCCCTACGGCGGGCTGGTTAACGACACCTTCTCGTAACTCATGAGGCCCTGGTACTTGCTCCGCGCTAAATTCAATTTTTAACGATTTTGGCCACCGTAGCCTATGGAGACTAACAAGCAACACTAAGTGGTTTTCGTAGTCTATGGATGTTGCTATATTAAGGGTGTCACATGCGCGTTTCTGACTTATGAACCAATTGTTTCTACTATACAACCTAAAATAATTAATTTGAGCTATGGTTTTGTTTCGTCCTCTTGATCGCGGCGAGCTGTGATTGGTCAATTTCATTATAGTTGACTAAACTGTATCAATATGAATATTATAGTTGAGTTGAGAGCCCATACATTAAAAATACCCAATTGTAGTTTGGTATATGAAATCTTAATTCAAGAATTACAGTCGACTAGTAGAAAAAAACTTTTAAACTTCTTAAAATAATGGTAAATTTTAGTTAAACAACTTTTTTGGCATAAAAATGCTTTAGGTATATTTTATTGCTTCCACAAACAATCAAGACATTGCTATATTTGTAGCGTTTCTAGTGTCCTAGGTTGCATGGTCTCTAAGAACCTTTGATTCTGGATAGAAATGAAATCTATTGACATTAAAAACAAATGGTTCCTAAAATTGAAGATTTTGTGGCTCACTGTTTTTTCAAATTCTCTCAAACCATGATAAAAATTAAAATTAAAAAAAAATTACGTATTGTCCAGGCGAAGTTCATAGCGTTGGACAGCGAGATGTACCACGCACCCACGGACACACCGGCGCAGGCGCGCACCTCCAACCTGAATGAGGAGCTCGGCATGGTCAAGTACATCTTCAGCGACAAGACCGGCACCCTCACCGCCAACATCATGGAGTTCCACAAGTGTTCCATCGCCGAGGTGAGTGACCGAACTCAACGGGGAGCTCGGCATGGTCAAGTACATCTTCAGCGACAAGACCGGCACCCTCACCGCCAACATCATGGAGTTCCACAAGTGTTCCATCGCTGAGGTGAGTGACCGAACTTAACGGGGAGCTCGGCATGGTCAAGTACATCTTCAGCGACAAGACCGGCACCCTCACCGCCAACATCATGGAGTTCCACAAGTGTTCCATCGCCGAGGTGAGTGACCGAACTCAACGGGGAGCTCGGCATGGTCAAGTACATCTTCAGCGACAAGACCGGCACCCTCACCGCCAACATCATGGAGTTCCACAAGTGTTCCATCGCTGAGGTGAGTGACCGAACTCAACGGGGAGCTCGGCATGGTCAAGTACATCTTCAGCGACAAGACCGGCACCCTCACCGCCAACATCATGGAGTTCCACAAGTGTTCCATCGCCGAGATGAGTGACCGACCTCAACGAGGAGCTCGGCATGGTCAAGTACATCTTCAGCTACAAGACCGGCACCCTCACCACCAACATCATGGAGTTCCACAAGTGTTCCATCGCTGAGGTGAGTGACCGACCTCAACGAGGAGCTCGGCATGGTCAAGTACATCTTCAGCGACAAGACCGGCACCCTCACCGCCAACATCATGGAGATCCACAAGTGTTCCATCGCTGAGGTGAGTGACCAACCTCAACGAAGAGCTCGGCATGGTCAAGTACATCTTCAGCGACAAGACCGGCACCTCACCGCCAACATCATGGAGTTCCACAAGTGCTCCATCGCTGAGGTGAGTGACCAACCTCAACGGGGAGCTCTGCTCGGCTTAAACTAATAAGCTGTCGTCTAACTGAGAACCACACTTATTAGTCTTACTCACTTAGCGCAAACTTTCAAATCACAAGGTTGATGTGTTTTATTTGTCCACAGATAATGTACAATCGCCCAGGCCCCAACGAGCCGCTGGAGCAGACGCAACTATACCAAAACCTGTTGCTGAACCACCCCACCAGTCCCGTCATCCGCGAGTTCCTGACCATGCTGGCCATCTGCCACACCGTCATACCCGAGCAAGAGGGCGGCAAGATCAACTATCATGCCGCTTCACCAGGTAATGTAAATAAATAAGGGATCTCTTCCAGCTAACCTTCGAGTAGATGAGTGGAAAACTCTAGTCAGGTCAGATAGACAAACTTACGGGATGGACAATTATATAAAAAAAGTAAACTAAGTATTATTAATGCTTTATTTTACGACCGGTCTGGTCTAGTGGATAGTGACCCTGTCTGCTAAGCCGATGGTCCTGGGTTCGAATCCCAGTAAGGGCATTTATTTGTGTGATGAACACTAATATTTGTTCCTGAGTCATGGTTGTTTTCTATGTATATAAGTATGTATTTATCTATACAAGTATGTATATCGTCGCCTAGTACCCATAGTACAAGCTTTGCTTAGTTTGGGGCTAGGTTTGATCTGTGTAAGATGTCCCCTAATATTTATTTATTTTATTTATTTTAATTGTGTTGTTGGCAGATGAACGCGCGCTAGTGCTAGGCGCGGCGATGTACGGTTACGTGTTCACAACGCGGACACCGAAGACAGTCACCATCGATGCGGGCGGCGAGTCACTCACGTTCCAGGTGCTCAACGTCATCGACTTCACGTCCGCGAGGAAGCGCATGTCGCTCATCGTGCGCACGCCCACAGGTAACCCACACATACACGGGTCATTCTTATATACGTGTCACTCACGCACTCCCGAGTCGGGTCACTCACTCGTGTTTATGTGCTCATCGTCATTGAGCTTACATCAGCGAGGAAACGAATGTCGGTCATCGTGCGCACGCCCACAGGTAACTCACACATACTCGAGTCACTCACGTTCCAATACTCGAGTCACTCACGTTCGAGGGTGTTATCTGCGCACATCTCCTGTAACGCCCGCAGGTAACACACTCATGCACATTATCGTACGGAACTAAACTCTCGTATAACTAGTGTTTTCTTTGGCATGCTCTGGTTTGCAAGAGCTACACAGTACAGTCACAGTATAATAAAGAGTACTAACGTACAGTATGGACACTCCCTGCCTCCCGTTGAAAGTGCCGCCCACCCGCTCTCGGTTACCTTACAGTTATGCTCTAGTTTCCTAGGATAGCGGTGCCGTCATATAGCGGCCGTCTCCATACAAATACTACGACATCCATATTTAGCCGTATTATTTAGTATGGAGACGGCCGCTATATGACGGCACCGCTATCCTAGGAAAACCGATCTTTACCGGCTGGCAAGGACGCGACGACGCGGTGCGCAGAGCGGAGGCCACGTAAAATTTCATTTCATTTCATTTATTTCATATTGTATTGTCATGTACATTAGATGTTACATTATATATACGGCTCGTTTCGGGAAATGAATTAGAGATTAACTATATACGATATAGTAAAGATATGTGACGTTCCTTGCCTTATAGATTAGCCTAGAATAGAATAGAATAATAATACTATTGTGTGCCCTAACAGGGTGTCATGATCTGACTATCGGCGCGATTCGGGAAATTAATTAGAGTGATGGCACGTGGGCGGAGGTCGGAGGATCTTGAGGGAATCGGAGAGAAAACAGCGTGTGCTTCTTATCGTGTCTATTTGGAAAGTGTCAGAGTACATCACAAATTAACTAGCCTAAAATAATTAAAACTAATAACAGCACCACCTATGCACTTTGTAGGGAACTAAGTAGGTAGGTACTTACGTTTATGTAGATCATTATTAAAAAGTATGTAAGAGGTGAGATAGATGGCGCTGTTAAATATACAATTTAACATAGAGATTAACTAGATACGATATAGTAAAGATATGTGACGTCCCACGGCAAAAGGTACCTTATGGCGGCTGGCGCTTACGTCGCATAGCGCCGCAATAATATTGGAGCGGCGTTAATAATAGCGTAAGCGCTAACCGCCTTAAGGTACCTTTTGCCGTGGGACGTCACATATCTTTACTATATCGTATCTAGTTAATCTCTAATTAATTTCCCGAATCGCGCCGATAGTCAGATCATGACACCCTGTTAGGGCACACAATAGTATTATTATTCTATTCTATTCTAGGCCAATCTATAAGGCAACATAATAACATTTACTTATTAGTAATAATTTAAATAAAAAATAAATGACGTCAAAGCTTAAAACTAACTCTAAGTATACAACGTCAACAATATATTGATAAATGGTTATTTGATATAATTTGTCAATTTATTATTAATAGCAATTATTTTAATTCATTGATGTCGTTTCTTATTGTATAGGTTGTAATAAACATTCAATGTCAATGTAAAATATTAATATAATGAATAAATGGAAATTATTATGCGAAGGGCCGGAGGGGCATTACAATGCTGTGAATAGAGGCAGACCGACGATATTTTGTCATTTTTCTTCGGTATCATCAATAAATTGTTGAAGGCTATAGTAGTTATTATTTAATAGAAATTGTTTAAGTTCGTGTATAAAATTATTTTTAGATGTTTCGTTCTTTAATTTATCTGGGAGCTTGTTATATATCTTAATAGCCATCATGTTTGGACTTGCTTGGTACAGTTTTAAATTAGTATTTGTTGTAAATATTCAAATATTAAACAAATATTTACAAAACCTATCAGATCACACTGAAAACAACACAATATCTATATGAACAAAAAAACATGTTTTCAACTTACGTAATATTTTGGTGGCCTGAATTTCCTTACAAAAAATTTGTTACTTCGTTTATACTGATTCAAAATAGGAGCTTAGATACCTTACAGCATAATACGATTCTTATTTCTTCCTAATACGCGCAATGAGTTTTGAGTCATTGAGGTCATCGAACTTGGCAACAAAATGGCGGGAACCCTAGCACGTCTTATCTCACTCACACAAGCATGGTACGCGTTCACCTACTTGAGCTTAGACTGTGTGCGTAGGAACGAGTTTGTTTCATACATTTGATCGCCAGTGTCCGAGGTGTGGTAGAGTAGTATAATTTTAGGCATATTACAATACACTGACGAATGTCAAAAACGACTACCAATTACCCTACACCACAGCCCCGAGAATACCGTAATACTTTGTGTAATGTTTTCAGGCGATATAAAGCTGTACTGCAAGGGAGCGGACTCCGTGATCTACACACGCTTAGCGCGCGGTCCGGAGCAGGCCGTGTTCGGCGCCGCCACGTTAGCCCATCTCGAGGCCTTCGCGGCCGAGGGGCTGCGGACACTCGTGTTCGCCGTGGCCGACATATCTCCATCTGTGTACGAGGTATGTGAGATGTATAATGTAGTCGTATTGTGTGTACAAACCATGGTACCGTGGATTAGTCGCGCGGCCAGAGCAGGCCGTGTTCGGCGCCGCCACGTTGGCGTACCTCGAGGCCTTCGCGGCCGAGGGGCTGCGGACCCTCGTGTTCGCCGTGGCCGACATATCTCCAGCTGTGTACGAGGTGTGTGAGATGTATAATGTACTCGTATTGTGTGTACAAACCATGGTACCGTGGATTACTCGCGCGCCGTTCGCGCGTGTTCGGCGCCGCCACGTTGGCCCATCTCGAGGCCGTCGCGGCCAAAGGCCCCTTTCAGTATTAACTAGAGATGGGCCGAATATTCGGTAATTATTCGGTATTTTGCATATTCGCCATATTTTTAATGTTCGTATTCGGCCGAATAGTTCGATTCGAACTGCCGAATATTTACCGAATAAACAATTTTTTTTAAGGACGTCCGCTAGTTAACGCGGATGCACTTCGCGAGCAAGTATGAGACGTTTCCGTTTCTTTTCATAAACATCGAACATTAAACATCAACATTTATTCAGCAAATAGGCCACAAGGGCACTTTTACACGTCAACATTGAATTTACATACAAGCAAAAATAATAACATCAACAATTTTATAAAATAAAACTAACAATTCAATCTAATGTATTACAATTACTAAGAGATGTATATGGTCTCTTAATGTCGAATTACATACAAAATACAGATACAAAACACAAAAAAAAATCTATAATATTTAGAGGTGTAGATGTCTCTAGGTGTCAGAACTATAAGATTATATAGTTTATCAAGTTATCCTTAGAGATGTATAGGGTCTCCAAGAGTCAATATCCTGTATAATTAATACATTCATTAAGAGAAAAGAAACATACGAGAGCAGAATCAGGCGTCTCACTGTAATTAATTAATAAAAATTAAGTTACTAAGTATAATAGCTTGTGTTAGCTTATACAGACCAGTCTCCACAAACAGCACCCGTTCACGAGTATGACGCGTATCTCAGCCATCGCCTCCCTCAACCTTCATTCGGGAAAGTGGCGACCCGATCAACGACGCCACCGTAAGCAAAGACTTTTAAGCGAGCATAACATGTTCAAGCTACCGGCCTATATTAATATTAAAATAGTAATAACATGTAGCTGTAAGACACGGCATTTTGTGCTCGTATGTTACATAAAAAGACAGTATAGTTTCACATAATTACTAGCCTAAGTTGACTTAGAGATGTAAAGGTCTCTAAGTGTCAAAAACATTAAAAATATAGGTATGTACAATCAAAAATAAAATAAATAAATACTTAGAGATGTATAAGGTCTCCAAGTGTCCAAAACTAAAATTAAATCAAACAATTTAATCAAGCGAGAACATCATTGTCTCATGTGTCAATTCTACTGGACACTAGCATATTTAATTCACAATGTAAAAAAAAAACAATATTTATTTAATTCTTATTATACTAATGAAATCAAGCTACCGGCTTAAAGGCATCTCTATCGTTTAGAAAATTATTTACAGTGTAGTACGCCTAACTTAACAAGGAGCGCTTAATGTGCGACTTAAATTTGTGAAGTGGTAATTTCACTACATCAGTGGGGACTTTGTTATAAAAACGTGTACAGTTCCCGACGAAAGACGTACTAACCTTACGGAGGCGGTGGGCGGGCACAGCAAGCTTATGTTTGTTTCTAGTGTTATAGTTATGGATATCACTGTTAACCTTGAATTCGTGGATGTTTTTCCGAACATACATAATATTCTCTAGTATATAAACATTCCCGGTCCGGTCGGTCGGGAGGAGAAGGATCAAAAACACGTTATGAGTACAGACCGCGGACCTGAATGAACTTGTTTTCAGCGTTTTAGGCAGTTTTAGCCCAACCGAATATTCGTATTCGGCAAAGTCCATATACGGCCCATCTCTAGTATTAACAACGGACACACTCGAGTAATAAACTGTTAATACTCGTTCACCTGTTTAGTATGAAACTGTGTTACAGGAATGGGCGAACACGTACCACAAGGCGAGCGTGGCCATCCAGAACCGCGAGGAGAAGATCGAGGAGGCGGCCAACCTCATCGAGACCAACCTGCGCCTGCTCGGCGCCACCGCCATCGAAGACAAGCTGCAGGTACTTTTGCAGCGCCATCTAGCTGGGCTCTTTGTTACTTTTTAACCGACTTCTTTACCCAGAAGGAGGTTCTGTATTCGGTTGTAGCAATTATATATATTCACCGATTACTCCGAGACCCGTGGTCCGAATTGTGTAATTTTTTTTTTCGTGTAATGGATCACGCCGCCATTTAGCTTAGGGACCGGCCACATGTCAGCGGTGCGACGCCGCCGCCGCCGGGCGGCGCGGCACCGCAGGAATCTGCGGCGCCGTAAACCGCTCTGCGGCGTCGCCCGCCTCACCGCAAAATTTAGCGACAAGCGGTGCGCGGCGCCGCCCGCGGTGCCGCTGAGCGGCATGTGGCGCCGCGTGCGATGTCGCGCTGCATAGTAAAGAATAAAATTCGACTACCAGGGTTTGATTAGACATGGATCCCTTCACACGTGTTCTGCTCTTGCTGTTATTAAGAAGGCGCAGAAATAAAAAGCAAAAAGCAAAATCTTTTACGATAAGCAATTGAAATTTGGGTATAAATGTATTTGTTCGAGGCCGATCGCCAACACGTTGGTCTGACCAAATAAAGGAAGCCACCGCCTCTTCCAAGCTACATCAAGTAGTGAGGGCTACTTTGGACCGCAACCGATGGAGACAGATTGTTTATTTGAGGGGTTCCAGTGACCACGATCCTCAGTAATGAGGGACCGACCAGAGAGAGAGAGAGTATTTGTTATACAATTTCAATTCTGATATTTGACTCCCCATTCCATAAATAACGATACTTTTGCCTAAATTGTTAATTGAAAGTACCCTTAAAAAATAGTATAAAAATGTATACTTAGTCATGTCTTTAAAAAAACACATGCATTTTACATTTCTCGTATTCGAAATGAAAAGTAGAGTGTTTAACTCGGGTGAAAGGCATCATTTCAGCCTCGGACTATTGGCGCTCTCACTACGTTCGAAACTACCTCGGCAGAAAGAGTGCCTTTCATCCCTTGGTTAACAATCTACTATTACTATGCAGCGCGGCATCGCATGCGGCGCCGCACGCCGCATGACGGCACCGCGGGTGGCGCCGCGCAACGCTTGGCGGCGTTTGCGGTGCGGCGGGCGACGCCGCAGAGCGGTTTGCGGCGGCGGCGGCGTCGCACCGCTGACATGTGGCCCGGCCCTTAGCGACAAAATTTAGTAGATTGAATAAGACTTTCAACTCCCGTACTCATCATCATCATCATGGTATTTAAATGTCGGCACATGAGCTCGGGCTCATAATAATAATAATAACTCCCCCGGCGGTGGGGCCACGGCAACTGCTATCAACTCCGTTGCTGTCTCTGGTGTGCTCGCAAGTGGCTGACGTAGCCATCTTGTTACTAAAAGTTCGCGAACATTGCGGGCATGTGAGCACACCATTTAAGTAATTATAATGTATTGCCGCAGGTGGTCTGGCTTTTACTTCATCGCGCTTGGCATCCAGCTCTAAGCGCCGTCGCAATTCAAAATCAGTTACGTTGGCATTTATTGCTGCCCGCCATTCCGTTCGTATGGCTGCCTGCTGCTCCCATCGCGAAGGTTCTATACGGCACTTTTTCGTATCGGTGCAGTGTTGAGTACCGGTTGTTCGTTAGGCGCGCAAAGAGATATTTAACCAGTTGAGAATATTGCGCTGTCGTTTCGCAGACATGAGTTTATCTATAATATGAGTTTAATCCTTAATAAATTCTATATCAATCGGCAGGACGGCGTGCCAGAGACGATAGCGGCGTTGCTGAAAGCCAATATAAACGTGTGGGTGTTGACGGGGGACAAGCAGGAGACCGCCATCAACATCGCGCACTCGGCGCAGCTCATCAACACCAACATGCCGCTCATGATCCTCAACGAGGACAGCCTGGATGTAAGATTATTTTTAAGTGGCAGGCGGATTCCACTCCTATACCACAGAATAAATAATAGTACTAGGTACAGAAGACTCACTCTCTAACAAAATGCGTCTGTTACGATCAGCACAGATATGGCGGCTAGGTGGCGACAGCGCCACGCGCGGCTTATGGCTTTCCCCAAAATTGGTGTGGAACGGATGTACTTTTAGCTACCTGTAGCAAAGCGACGAAATCGCGGAGTGAGCCACGCCTGCCTATACTCTGTATCTTTAGGTATTTAAAAAAGAGTAAACAAAATCTACCCTCAAAAGGGTTCTTAAGCCAGTTGAGGGTAGATGAAAACATTACATGATCAAATAATGTAGGTTAAAGTCAGGTCGTTCAGTGACAGATCCAGGTGGTTTTGTATTTGGTTGGTTAAGAGCGCTATTACATTTCGGCGTTGAGCGAGTTTAGATATTTTACGCGCTGCGGCAGGCCGTGCGAGCTCAGTACGCCGATCCCTTCTACCACACTCGCACTACAATGATGGATTAAACATTCTTGATCCTTCGCGAAGCATATTGAAATCAACCATAACAACACTAACTGTACTTAACTTTTAAAGTTCTAAAACTGTTATTTGGTAAGTACGAAAATACTAAATGCAGTGCAAATGTACATAGGGGCTGTTCATAAATTACGTCATCTATTTTTGACGATTTTTGACCCCCCCCCACCCCTCAAATCATCCAAAAATCAAGCTTCGGATGAATCTGTTTCCTCCTACGTCATGTTACCATCATCCGATGTCCAGACCCCCCCCCCCACTCCTCCCATTTGAAACGACGTAATTTATGAATAGCCCCATACTCGTACTTATGAAGGTATATTACTCGAAAGAAATTATAGGTACCTACTCGCTTATTTACATGTTTCGTCATTGCATTTGGTAGCTATAGGTTGTAAAGTTTGTATCAACGAGGGTTTAAAAACGAACTGGTACTGAGGATCTGATGATGATTAAGGTGGTCACGGATACCAATCAACCATGTAGTAACATGATTAGGCTCGTTTGATTCGTCTCAACAAGATCTTTGACACTGAAGATACACAGGGTCTGATGATGGAGCTGGAAGGTGGCCACGGGTACCAGTCTATCATGTAACTAAACAACTTCGTGTTTGGGCTCGTTTGATTCGTCTCAACAAGATCTTTGAGACAAGACAGTACTCAGGGTCTGATGATGGAGCTGGAAGGTACCATTACCAATCAACCATGCAACTAAACCACATCGTGTTTAGGATCGTTTGATTCGTCTCAACAAGATCTTTGACACTAGGTGATACTCAGAGTCTGATGATGGAGCTGGAAGGTGGTCGCCGGTACCAATCAACCATGCAACTAAACCACTTCGTGTTTAGGCTCGTTTTATTCATCTCAACAAGATCTTTGACACAAGGTAGTACTCAGGGTCTGATGATGGAGCGCGAAGGTGGCGACGGGTACCTGTCAATCATCATCAGCTCCATCATCAGACCCTGAGTAGTATCTTGTCTCAAACATCTTATTGCGAGGAATCAAACGAGCCCAAACACGAAGTGGTTCAGTTACATGGTAGACTGGTACCCGTGGCCACAGTCCAGCTCCATCATCAGACCCTGAGTACTAACTTGTGTCAAAGATCTTGTTGAGACGAATCAAACGAGCCTAAACACGAAGTGGTTTAGTTGCATGGTTGATTGGTACCGGTGACCACCTTCCGGCTCCATCATCAGACCCTGAGTATTATCTTGTGCCAAAGATCTTGTTGAGACGAATCAAACGAGCCCAAACACGAAGTGGTTTAGTTGCATGGTTGATTGGTACCGGTGACCACCTTCCGGCTCCATCATCAGACCCTGAGTACTATCTTAAGTCAAAGATCTTGTTGAGACGAATAAAACGAGCCTAAACACGAAGTGGTTTAGTTGCATTGTTGATTGGTACCGGTGACCACCTTCCGGCTCCATCATCAGACCCTGAGTACTATCTTAAGTCAAAGATCTTGTTGAGCCGAATCAAACGAGCCCAAACACGAAGTGGTTTAGTTGCATGGTTGATTGGTACCGGTGACCACCTTCCGGCTCCATCATCAGACCCTGAGTACTATCTTGTTGAGATGAATAAAACGAGCCTAAACACGAAGTGGTTTAGTTGCATGGTTGATTGGTACCGGTGACCACCTTCCGGCTCCATCATCAGACCCTGAGTACTATCTTGAGTCAAATAAATACATATAGAATGTCAGGTCGTTTCAAATATTTTTAATCCTGTCCGGTAGTTTATTAAACTGTACCATTATAAATTATAATACTATAAAAACAGTGCTAGGATCAAAGTCTCTCGTTGCGGTTTACACGCACACAGTATAGCGTTTTACACGGCGCCCGCCGCACACAATGATAAAAAACCTCGTCGTCGCCGTTGAAAATGTGCGGAGCCGACCGACACAAGTCCTGCCTCTACAGGCTCTGCCGCGGCACTGAGCTGGCGCAGCGCGCGTCATCGGTAATATAGAGTAGTTTTCAAAAAATTGCCAAAAAATTATAGTAGAATTTCATAAACACTAATGTATACCAACAGTATAAGCAAACGTTGCAGATTGCTTGAGTATGAAAATGACTTCGATATTAAGTAGATTTTCGTAGGAATTGACACTTGTTTCGGAGAGAAAATCGAGTTCGTTTTATTTTGATTTTCTCTTTCTCAAAGGTATGTAGGAAAAATATAGTTTGATATGCCTAAAGTACAGGGTATTAGTAATACAAAATAGCCAGGTTTAGCAGAGTAAAATTCTCAACATTTCCAAATAAGAGCTCGCCATTCAGTGCTTCACGGGGTTTTTCGGAAACGACCATCAGAAAAAAAATCATTACTAATTTAATAAGTCCTTTTTCTAATATTTACAACGATATTTATAAAGATAAGAAGACGCTTTTACTGGAACAAGTACTCATTGTTTCTAATAATGAGCGCAAAGTCCTGAATTTCGTCGACTAGTATCATCAATTTTGCATTATTTCGACTTTTCTTGTAAGAGCGCTCTTAATCAATAAATGTAATAACTACCCTAAAATGTACAAATTATTTGTTTACTTTTATTTAAGTACCTAAAGATACAGAGTATAGGCACCGTACATATGCGCGTGCCAAACTACTACCCCTGGATGGATGGATAGGCTACGGTGACTGCTTACCATCAGGCGGGCTGTATACTTGTTTTCCACCGATGTGATATAAATATACTGTCAATTCACAGTCATTGTAAATTATTTATTCATTGTCATTTAGTCATTGTAAAATAGAGAGTGGCTCGAAAAAAATCCTTTAGGTATTCAAATACCTAAATAGTAGACTCTAGTCTACTATCACCAAGTCAAGGTTATTCCATTTGGGGCAGGATGGAGTCTGTCCATTCTGTATGAAGTACTATAATCTGTCAAGCCATTTCCGTCAGTAGGAAAAAGCGGCAAATTAAAAAAATGTAGGCGCTGAGGATTATCGTCCTATAGAAAATTTGAATTTCGCGCCTTTTTCTACTAGAGAACTTGTTTCACCGGCTATACTACTTATTCTGTACTATTACTTCTCAGGCCACACGAGAGATTATCGCTCGTCATTCAGCCGACTTCGGCGAGAACCTGCGCAAGCAGAACGAAGTAGCCCTCATCGTGGACGGCAAGACGCTCACCTACGCCATGGGCTGCGACCTCAAAAAGGACTTCCTGGACCTCTGCATCTCCTGCAAGGTGGTCGTTTGCTGCCGCGTCTCTCCTATACAGAAAGCCGAGGTCAGTCACCACTATCTATTCGTGTAGGCACCGCAAACCACCCAAATGTAGTCTCCAAAATTATCTTGAATATCTTTCAAAAGTAGAATACTTTTCCAAATAGAGATATATCTCTACAGTTCGCAGGTCAAAAATATCACTCAGAATCTACATATAAAGATGTTGTTAAGCTATTAGAAAAGGTAGACACTTTTGATGGTGACTGTACACGGTACGACGGCATCCGTTTCGGTTATCAAATTAGGGGGCATGTTTTTCTTTTAGAATTGACCTCTGTATTACAATGAATAAGTGCTCGCACTGTTAGTGCTTGAGAAAGGAGATTCAAGCTCTCCTAAAACATGTCGCGCGAGTGACTAAAAACAAGTGAGTCTAAACCGTAAAATTATTCAATGAATAAGTTCTTGATACATGCGTGGTTTGGTAAAGGTGGTGGAGATGGTGTCGGCGGCGACAGGCGCGGTGACGCTGGCCATCGGCGACGGCGCCAACGACGTGGCCATGATCCAGCGCGCCAGCGTCGGCGTCGGCATCTCCGGCGTCGAGGGGCTGCAGGCCGTCTGCGCATCCGACTACAGCATCGCGCAGGTACTGCACGCCACCGTGACACAGCGGCCAGCTCGGCGACGGCGCCAACGACGTGGCCATGATCCAGCGCGCCAGCGTCGGCATCTCCGGCGTCGAGGGGCTGCAGGCCGTCTGCGCCTCCGACTACAGCATCGCGCAGGTACTGCACGCCACCGTGACACAGCGGCCAGCTCGGCGACGGCGCCAACGACGTGGCCATGATCCAGCGCGCCAGCGTCGGCGTCGGCATCTCCGGCGTGGAGGGGCTGCCGGCCGTCTGCGCCTCCGACTACAGCATCGCGCAGGTACTGCCCGCCACCGTGACACAGCGGCCAGCTCGGCGACGGCGCCAACGACGTGGCCATGATCCAGCGCGCCAGCGTCGGCGTCGGCATCTCCGGCGTCGAGGGGCTGCAGGCCGTCTGCGCCTCCGACTACAGCATCGCGCAGGTACTGCACGCCACCGTGACACAGCGGCCAGCTCGGCGGCGGCATCAAATAATTGACACTACTTCCCGCTGTACAAGTTTACCTTTTTGTGTATCATTGCTGGAAACGTCAGTTGCACCGCTGCATGTATTGCTTTCTGCATCGGCCTCAAGCGTGCATGCTCGGAGCTAAATTGGGCTGTTCTCGTTTTCCTCTTGGACTGACCTTAAATGTATTTTACAAGCTTTTATTTAACTTGCAATGTACCTATGTAAGTAAGTACATATGTACTTATCAACATAGTTTGTACGGGTGAAATCTTGCATGTTAAATTTGACCCACTTCCCGACTTCCAATGAAGCTGAAAATTTGCATACATATAATGTTAGTCGGGTGACAATGCAATATTATGGTACCATCAAGCTGATCTGATGATGGAGACAGGAGATGGCCATGGGAACTCTGTGATAAAATAACACTACCTAATTTTGTGTTTGGGGTTTTTAGAATTGTCTCGATGATTATTAGTTGCATGTGGAAAGAAAAGTACAGTCAGTGATAAAAGCTTGTACCAAAAATGACATTATTGCCAAAAACTTTTTCACCACACCAGCTCGGAAAGGCTTACTTTGCACTTCAAAAACGGATAGCAAAGTTGCACTTTGCTATGAGTAATTCACATGTGAGGTAAAGTAATCAAATGCAAATTTTGAGTTGTTTTCTTATGTTTGCTGGTAGAATTGACTTTTAACACTTTCGCAACCGGGCAAAAAACGGCGCACTACCCCAGAAACCGGTCGTCTATATCTGCGAACAAAACAACCCGCTGGGCGGGTTGTCCGGCATCTGAGTAAAGTTTACGAGTGCCCGAGAGTCGGGTACGCGGTGTCGAATGTGTTAAATGATGATTTTGGATGATAAATATTTAATAACATTCATTTGAATTTGATTTGGTTTGATTTTGTTTGACATTTAATACTTGCTTCGGGTTGGTATGGTGAAAAATTTTGTGTTTCACTCGGGGGCAAATTTTGTTTAACCCTCGTGCTTTGAAACCCTCGCAAGGCTTAAGATTCCATTTTTCGAACCACTCGCTACGCTCGTGGTTCAATTTTGGAATTTTCGCTTGCTCGGGTATCAATATTGGCACGAGCGGTTAAACAACAACTTTGCCCCCGAGTGAAACAAATAACTATTTGTGTGCAGTTCCGTTTCCTGCTGCGGCTGCTGCTGGTGCACGGCGCGTGGAACTACTCGCGCATCAGCAAGCTGATCCTGTACTCCTTCTACAAGAACATCTGCCTCTACGTCATCGAGCTCTGGTTCGCCATGTACTCGGCCTGGTAAGACGCACTACATTTTATACTACTCTAAAAGCAACTATACTATGTTATGTGGGTGTGGGAACATCAAAACGTCTACCGTTTCGA
Source organism: Cydia splendana (assembly GCF_910591565.1). NCBI lineage: Eukaryota > Metazoa > Arthropoda > Insecta > Lepidoptera > Tortricidae > Cydia > Cydia splendana. The sequence goes on from NC_085962.1 coordinate 18,658,168, forward strand.
CGTTTCACTTAGGACTTAGAATAAGTTGTTAATTTATTCATTTTTTTTTTAAATGTAAGAAACCGAATTTTGCCGTATGGTGATCAAGTGTACACTCACATCACAGGGGATTACGAAATGTATAGAATGCTTCCTAGTGCATTGCAAGTTGATAGAAGCGATGTATTATATGCACAAGAAAGGGGAAAAAAAATATTTTTGGTGAATTACAAAAAACGCTAATCCATAGTTCTGTTATACATATGTGCAGTAAGATGTGTATAGTTTATGTATAGTGTATGTTTATGATGTGATTATATATGTAGTTTGACGTAATGGAAACATAACTAAATCGCACGAACCAAATATCCAAAATCGAATAACCAAAAACGTAATCAGTATAAATTAAATAACATAGAAATTATTAAAATTCATTAAGCTTCATGTGTCGTATATTCAGGTCGGGCCAGATCCTGTTCGAGCGGTGGTCGATAGGTTTCTACAACGTGATCTTCACGGCGTGGCCGCCGTTCGCCATCGGCCTCTTCGACAAGCTGTGTTCACCAGAAATCATGATCAGGGTGAGTTAATCAGCCCTCTATCATTGACCTTCGTTTGTTCCATAATTAACGCTACATCATGTATATGCTTCAGTGGGAATAAGAATTCGTGGATTCGACTAATTTTGTTGGGCTCAGCTTCGCTTCGTCCGACAAAATCACTCATCCACGAAATACCGTTTTGCGGCCTCTGCATTAATGTTCAGTAGGTATGTTGCCTGTATTTAAAATAAATTATTTCACACCATGTACGAAATTGTTGGAAAAGCTCCAGAAAATTGTTAGAAAAAAGTAGACAGCAGTTATTTTATGACATAATTTATATTTATTAAATCAGATTTGCTTTGCCCAGCAGTGGGACACTATAACAGGCTATTAAAAAAAAAACAGATAAGACCGCCTGTTGTTACCTGTCTTTTTTCTTGTATTATGTACTTTTCTTTAGTAGTGCACAATAAAGAATTTTATTATTATATATGTAACTATAAAGAGTTAGTAATTTGACCGTGACTTCACTTCTGATTTTCATATAAATTCCATAGTGGCAAATCGTTTTGACAGTTCGAAAATGAACTGACTTAACTAGTCAGGCAAATACCCTATTTATTTATTTATGTCCTCAGCATCCCGTGCTATACCTGCCATCGCAGCAAGGCCTGCTGTTCAACGTACGAGTCTTCTGGGTGTGGATGATCAACTCGCTAATCCACTCCGTTCTGCTGTTCTGGCTGCCGGTGCTCATGACCGAACAGCACGTCCTGTGGCCCCACGGGAAGGACGGCGGGTACCTGGTGCTCGGCAACATCGTCTACACGGTACGCAACCAACTAGAATACTTGACTAGAGCCAAAGAGAATTTAGTAGACATAGAGTGCTCTCTTCATAGTCAGTTTTTAACCTCACTTAAAAACTAATGTCGCCGGTACCTTTAGTTACTTATTTTAATGTCTTTGCTAGAGCTAAAAAATAACCCCGTGTATTGTGCCGCGAGCGACTCAACTGTACAGCGCGCAGTTTGACAATGCCAAATATTGTAAGCCGCGCATGACGTCTAAATTTTATTTTAGCCAATGAAAACTATTATTGACCAATCACTAGTTTTTTAAATAACAGGAAATTGTCTATTGGGTAAAATTCAAAGCTGCTCTCGCGGTTTATTTATGGAGAAGGGATAAGGAGGAAAGGGACGAGGACTTCGTCTATATATATTCCGGCGCTGACTGTACGGTGTGGTCTGCTGCTCCGTGTTGGAATGATTACTTTCTTTTATTAATCGACCATTTCCCGGTATCATACCACACTAAGGGATATACGTATAAATCTCAAACTCGGTGTGATAATACAAAAAATATATATTAAAATATATATTATATGAAATAATAATAAGTGTTTCGTTTTTGCCATTTTGACTAATGGTCCCTTAAAAATGGTCAAGCGTGAGTCATACTTATGAAATAAATGTATAAATTTTACTCTTTACTCCACATTCTAGCTAGATGACAAAAATGCCCAAAGAGGAACTATAGCGCCGAAAATGATAGCGATAATTTCCCTTATCTTTTGAATTTTTCCTGTATTTATTTTTTAAATTATGCCTTACAAGCTGCTGTTCGTTTCAGTACGTGGTACTAACGGTGTGCCTAAAGGCCGGGCTGGCCACGCACTCGTGGACGTGGGTCACTCACGTCGGCATCTGGGGCTCGCTGGCCATGTGGTTCCTGTTCATCCTCATCTACAGGTCGGTAATGTCGGCAAGAGCCGTTGGTTAGTACGTGCTAACGTATCTGAAGGCCGTCTACGCACGCGTGGTCGCGGGTCACTCACGTCTTCATCTGGGGCTCGCTCGCCATGTGGTTCCTGTTCATCCTCATCTACAGGTCGGTAATGTAGGCACGAGCCGTTGTTTAGTACGCGCTAACGTATCTGAATCATTCGTGGACGTGGGTCACTCACGTTGGCGTCTGGGGCTCGCTGGCCATATGGTTCCTGTTCATCCTCATCTACAGGTCGGGAGGAATGGAAAAATACACCTTGAAATAGTTTAAATCGTGGGTTCAACCCAAGGTCGTGTTGTCGTACATTTACAGGACAGGGGTCACCAATTAGTTTCTTCAGGGGCCCGGTGTATAAAATTAAATTACCATCGCGGTCCGTTTCTACTTGAGTTTATTAAATTAAGCAATTGTGTATGTAACCGCGGTCCACCATTTGATGACCCCTAATAAAGGACAGAAAATATTCTTAAAAAATGTTGATAAATATCCCATTTTTCATTGTAGTTATAATATATTATCATGTTTGTGTGTGCAGTAACATCTACCCAGTGGTGCTGATCGGCAGCGTGATGCGCGGGATGGACCGGATGGTGTTCACCTCCGCTGTGTTCTGGCTCGGGCTGGTCCTCATCCCCGTGGCTACCCTCGCTCCCGACCTGCTCGTCACTGTGTGAGTCACACACACACGCGCGCGCGCGTACGCACACACACACACACACACACACACACACACACACCTCAGTGGTGCTGATCGGCAGCGTGATGCGCGGCATGGACCGGATGGTGCTGGTCCTCATACCCGTGGCTACCCTCATTCCCGACCTGCTCGTCACTGTTTGAGTTACGCACACGCACACACACGCACACACACACACACACACACGCACACACACACACACACACACACACACACACACACACACCCACACACACACACCCACACACACACACACACATCAGTGTTGCACCAAAAACCAATACCTTTATTAAAGCCTACTCACCAATAATCTAAGGTTTCAATAACTGGCCAGCTTTCAATAACTGGCCACCTTATACTAAAATGAATTCTATAATTTATAGGTGAATAGAATTCATTTTTAGTTTAGGGCGGCCAGCTACTGGCGAATTACCCTACTTGCTTAATCTTTTTTTATTAACACATTTACTGCTAGCGACCCGCTAGGTGGGTTCACTGTTCGTAGACGCATTTGACTACATACGGGTTTTATCGTCTACGCTCGTAGCGGTTAGCTTGCACTGGCAGTGAATGTGTTAAAATAAGACAGGATACATCAAACTTCTTAGTTTACTTCGCAAACCTTAAATTACAAATTTCAAAAATGCAGTCTACCCCAACACTTCATACACATGCAAAAGTGACCTCAACTTTTTTATCTATACTTTTAAACTGTAACTTATTTGTATTCTTAAAAATAATTATGTACCTAAAAGTGAAAAAGCGCTCCCTACTTATCCCTATATCCCTTGTCCATTTTAATCCAAAAAATCACACACTCCTCATAAATTATCATAATCATGAAATGACGCGTGCGGCTATAGCCCAATGTAAATAAAATAAATAAATATTATAGGACATTCTTACACAGATTGACCAAGTACCACAGTAACCACCAGCCACCAGTGTATGTATCCGTGCATTTACGAAATAAAGAAATATGAATATGAAATATAAGCTCAAGAAGGCTTGTGTTGTGGGTACTCAGACAACGATATATATAATACGAGCCCCGATGCAAATTATTTCGTCTAGTTCCACACAACAATTTTGCTTATTCTAATAAATTTTACACATGAACATAAAATGACCCAGTAATGGGAACCATAATAGTAATGTTTAATGTAGTTTATTTTGATCGTATAATAAAATTGCATGAGACTTTTATTGCAGAAAAAACGTACTTTTCAAAAACGTTGTCCAAATCGTATTGTCCTCTCCTACAGCACTGCTGCATGCATGGGCTCGAAACAAAATTGTCAGTACATTGGCAGAGCCCTGTTGCTTTCCCTAGTAATAGCCCTTTTCACATATGTTGCAATCCTACCCGTCAATAAAAAAATAAAATATCGTTTTTTTTTCTTTCAGTACAAACGGTATTTCTTGTATTTGGATTTAGTTATTGGAGAGTATTACCATATAAAATTAAATTACATTAGTATAAGCATTAAATATTAGTAATTTTAAAACTAAAATATTATTTTTGAACAAACACGAAAACCTCAAAAAATGGTCTCACTAGACGAAAACATGTGCATCGGGGCTCGTATATAAATACTCACAGAATAAATAATAGTACTAGGTACAGAAGACTCGCTCTCTAACAAAACGCGTCTGTTACGATCAGGACAGATATGGCCGCTAGGTGGCGACAGCGCCACGCGCGGCTTATGGCTAGCCACCAAAATTGGGGTGGGTCGGATGTACTTTTAACGACCTGTAGCAAAGCGACGAAATCGCGGAGTGAGACCCGCCTGGCAATAGGATCTTTTATTTCCGGAGGTATAAAAGTATAAAGATGGGGACCCATTGACCGCCAAATATGTCAAAGACGTCAAATGACGCGCGCGGTTACAGTCCAATATCAACCTTCGTGCATTCCGACGAGGTGATAACGCGCCGCGCACGTTAGGCGTGGCGTTTAAAGGTGTCTGCCCACTACAACATATACCATGACCGTGCTGTGAACGTATCAGGCACGGGATGTAACGCGATACGGACTACTATGCCCACTACACCGTGTCCACATTGTTTCATATCCGTACAAAACGGGTTTAGTGCCCGTAGTAACCGCGCATCAGCCCCATAGCATCCGCCTATAATCCCTGTAGCATCCGCGTTTCATCCCCTTAGTACCCGCGTTTTATTCACGAGAGCAAGACTCATCAGAAAGAGCGAGCGAATAGTTATCAGCCTGGTAAGAGTGAGCAAGAAATATAGCAACGCGTTTATAACGGGTTTAGAACGATCACCATACGCGGTTATAACTTATGCCCACCGTTTCGCCGCCTGCACGCACCGTACTGGCAACGTTGCGTGCCATGCACGGAGCGTTTCGGCACCGGCAAATATCCTCGCCGACTATTTTTGACGGTCCGTGCATGGCACGCGACGGGTATGGTCGGTGACGGAACGGGCTAGTGGGCATAGTCTCATACTTTTTAATACAAAGAATATTTTTTTGCCTGACACGTTCATAGCACGGTCATGGTATGATACGGTGTAGTGGGCAGAGACCTTTAAGGGTTAAAAGCGTGGATGCATGAAATAAGTTGATTCACCTATTTATCTTGAAATGAGTTGAACATTAGTATCTAATTGTGTCCCTTTCTCTCAAAGGGCGCGGCAGGGTTTGTCCACAAGCGATGCCCTTCAGGTACCCGTATTATTACTACAAGAAGACGACCGGCCCAGACAAGTTAATATCAACTCTATTTACTTTGCAGTAGAATTTATTTTAGATTGAATACTTGCATAGTGTAGACAGCTACGAACTAGAAATTGTGATTCCGCAGATTTCCTATTAAACCTGTAATCACTGTAATCAGTTACTAAGTTACAGTATTTATGTAGTTGTATTTAATCATGATTTGATAGTAGTCCATAGGCAAGAGAATATTAAAAACCCAAAAAGTGAATAAGTGTGTGTAATAAGTATTGCAAGCATATAGTTTTGAACGTAGTGTTTATTCCGGTAATTTGATTAATTGTCAAACCTTAATGTTTAAACGATCTATTATAATTAATAGATGTCTCGCCTCGTGTCAAGACGCGAAATATAACATGAATAATTTGTAATTTTGTATGAAATTATACGAAATGCTGGCTTCTTCCCGCGACTTTGTCTGCGTGGAATATTGATAATAATTGATAAAAACTACCCTCTTTATCTATCCCCACGCCTCAAACTGTCTTTATACCAAATGTCATCTAAATCGGTTCTGCGGTTTAATCGTGAAGCGGTAACAGACAGACAGAGTTCCTTTCGTGTAATATTAGTAGGGATAACCCGACATGTTGGAGTTTCCGTCTCTTTCAGCAGTTGAACTAATTTCATGAGAATAAAAAAGAGATGCAAACTGGGTGTGAAGTCAATTCACGCCTCAATTCGAGACCGAACAACGAGAAATCCATTGGATGTAATAAATATTCTAGATTATTCCCTATTATTCTCGTTTTTTAAAAGAAGACAACGCCTTTTTAGCACTTACTCGCGGCCGGAGACGCGTCGTGACTCGGTCCCAGCGTTCTTGGTCCAGCTACCGACGCTCAGGACGTTTACCCACCCTCTGTACAATCGGCCGGCCGGGGAGTTGAGCGAACAAGAGTCCTACGGCAAAATGAGGCGACCTAATAGTGATACAGGTGTCCGCTTTCATCATATGTATATACAGTTATCATAAAATAATACCAGTGAACAACTCAACGTGGAAATGTGAACTCAAATCTTTGGATTGTCGGGACAATGCGCTACCAATTCTGCAAACTAGCCGTTAAACATTCACAGCGATTCTGATCACTGAAATCGTAATTTGTATTTCAGTCAAAAATATCCCTTTTAGCTCCTAAACCTTGACACTCCTTATTCCTGCGCTATTTTTCACACTACCTACGAGTTTTTTTAAGTAGGATTTTTTTTTAGGTTATTAGTAAGTACTACTATTAGTCAACTGATTTATTCTACTGGGAGGAAGTGTTTTTATTTTTCGGAATCTACTTACGTTACTTTACTTATAGACAATTGTTCAGAAATAACGAAGCGAATGGTCGTAAATAGTGTATAAATCGTCACTTTTTCCTCTAAGTAGAATCAACTAGGGATGCAACGGATAGTTGTTTGGCCGGATACCGAATACCGGATATTCGGCCTGACCATCGGCCGAATATTCGGTATCCGGCCGCCGAATATTCGGCCAGCGGAACTTAGACCTACATTTCGGTTTTTCAGGTGCGCATTATGCAGGTTTGACCTATTTCCTAGCGAACGTTCGCGCGGACACATTTCTAGGTTCGAAATGAGTGCGCGTGCAAGTTAGTGGAATGTTTAAATTGTTTTAAAATAATAAACAAGTACGATTATGATCAAGACTTGTTTCTTAAATCCAATTAGTTTACTCCGAAATCAAGCAATGTTACAATCCGGTATCCGGCCGGATAGTAGGTGACTATCCGGTATCCGGCCGAATATTAAAATCATGGCCGGATAGGCCGGATACCGGAATGTAACCGAATATCCGGTGCATCTCTAGAATCAACACTATTCATGATTCTGAATAGGAATTTCCTAACATTTCTTATAACTCTGCTACAAGTTTTTCTGAAAGTGCAGTCAAGATCTAAATTATCGATACGGATAAAGGGCCTTATTATCTACATAAATTTACACTACCTTAATGTCTCGGCAATAAGGTCGTCTACACATATCATCGATACGGATAAAGGGCCATTTATTTCTATACGCTGCCTTAAGGTCTCGCCATTAGGGTCGTGTCCACATATTTCTGTCGCTTTGTCCGCATCGATATTTTAAAGTCTGACCAGCCATCGACCGTGCGTTCCAGCATCCACAACAGCGCGTTCAAGTCTATGACGGAGGCGGTGCGAGAAAGCGAGATCAAGCAGCGCGACCCCGCCGACCTGCTCGACCAGCCGCGACACTCGTGAGTACACACAGCCACACTGACCGACCTTATTGACCGACCAAATATATAAGGTTCACCGACGGTCGTTTAAGAGTGTTACACCATTTGCTCCTTAAGGCCGAACTACACGGCTGGCAACTAAGCTTACGAGCTCATCCTGACCTTGGATCGTGACACGCATAATAATTTGGTGGCTATAGTTTGGCAAGAGATTTATCAGTGGAACAGAGGCACGAATACTGCCCTTTTCTTATGCTAGTTATATAACCTCAAAAAGAGGCATGACTTTTTGAGTATAGTTTTTTTAGTCTACTGCTACTGACAAAACATGTATGCCAAACCATAGCTACCACTACACGGGCGGGGACTACCAAGGTCGCAGTGATCCGGAGCCTGGTTGCCAACCGTGTAGGGGGCTTTCCTTGGGTAGGGGAGGGGAGAGCTTATTGGACACCATACTTTGTAGAGAAGAGGTGCGTACATATTTTTACTGATATCCGAAATTAGAGTAAAAAGTTAACTTTAGGAAGGTTTTTCTTTACTCTTGAATAGTCTGTATAATTATAACGACGAGTAATTTTCAATCAGCTCTCCTAGGGGATTCAATTCTTAATCCAACATTGGCAGAAGAGTGAAACAACGATCACATAATCCTGGTCACGGCACCACGTGTGTTAATATTAAGTGGTGTTTAAATGTTCCAAACATCAAGTATTATTAATGTTTGAGTTGATAGACGTATTATAAAAATTCAACATGCATAATTTGTTTGGCTGCAGTGCAGTGCATTAGCGAAGATAATTTCTAAAGATTTTAACCTGGTCAAGTCAAATTATTTCAAATATGCGTATGACTTCGCTTCGCCAATGTTGAGTTATGGGATTACAAAGCATTTTGAGAAACATTGTACAATTTAACCACATTTTAATCATATAATCTGATATACAGCAGAAATATACATAAAGCAATCTACAATGTACCCGTTTTTATCGTAAAAGAGGTTGTTTAAATAATTTGGAGTCCATTGCCTACAGAGTCTACAGATATTCCAGTCTTACTTATCAAAGTTATTTGGATGTGAAATATTATTTTGATTAAAAAATGGTTAGACTGTGCTACTCAGTCCGAGGCAGGGTTTGGTTTCATTGTTATAGGTGACATTTAAACACATTCAACTCTCTCTAGCTCATAGTTTTAGCTCGTGTCAGGTTCTCTAGATTCTTCCTCCTTAATGTACCTACTTATATAATAATACCTATCACATTTGCACTATAATCAATGGACAAGGATGTTTCACCCCACGACATCACATGGTTTAGTCTTTCCTCCGTAACTATTAGGTTTAAGGAAGAGAAACTCACACGAGCTGCAGACTAATATAGAATCTTTTGAATAACGATTTGAGAGTTTTTAGATATGTTGGCATCGTACATGACGTGTGGCTCTAACGGAATGTTTGAATGTCTGTTTGTATGCATTGTTTGTACTTTTATACTACAATCAGAGGTATGACTGTGAATAGTTATTTATATGACTATATTTTGTATATATTATATTTTCATGTAATATTTTCATGTAAATACCCATATATTTAATACAAGTCTTCCAAATACTACATTTACAGCATATTATAAAAAACTAGGATTTTTTCAGGTGTATAAATACGTATTATAAAATATCCACATCTGTAATATCTGTACCTGTACCTAAGTATACATAACGATCATTGTCCCATTCCCTTAGCACAATATCCACCATCGCTCGACGATATATCCCAACTTTCTTTTATCCCAAAATAATACACAAATTTCGTCAAATGATCTGTGATAAGTAATGCATTTAGAAAGTCATTTTTGCATTTAATGTTCCACGATTATCAATTTATCATCTTTCACTCACAGATTTAACCTTTTAACTGCTCAAAACTAAAATACCTCACAACTTTGGGAATGCATGAACGCGTACTATAAGACAGTAGGTACGTGCCAAATATACAGTACTTAGTGGTTAAAAGGCTATTTCTGGTTGGGATTATCGTCGGGCTAGTACCTGTTGAGTGTGTAGTGCGCACGCAGTATTAGTTTTACGTTCATGTTATGTTTGGTTCGCTTCGCATCGCCCGCGGCACACACAGACTAATCCTTCAATGTCTGGCCTACATGTCGTATAGTGCCCTCGGTAACCACTGTAGCTAGAGTAACCGCTCCATGTGGTAGTCGTACACCACACAGTAACGTATACTTGCGCAAAACCACCCTATATCGGTAGCCGCGCGTCGTAGCACAACCTTATGTAGACTACATGTAAGCTACACATTAAAGGCGAGACGCGTGTGCGACATAGATATCATAATCTGAAAATTTTGAAATCAAAAATAGGTAATATTACCTTGCAAAATTTGGACTTGAAAAGCGGAGATTCAGTACAATTAATCGGAACTTATTATTAAGATACTGTATCGTGATATAGCTTGCGTTAGATTGTCACTGGTGTGCGGCTTATGATATCTGTGAGCGCGGACGGTGTACGCGGCGGGCTCGGTCTGACGCTGACGTTCTGTTGGTGTGCGCCGCCAGCAAGCGGCGCGGCGCTCCGCTGGGGCTCAAGTGGCGCCGCACCGTCGCGCCCGAGGACTCGCCGACGCTGCAGAATGGCCGCGACGTTCTAAATGGCCGCCTCGCGCAAAATGGCGGCGACGGCGCGCGCGCTCGCATCGCGCGCGCCCCGCGACCCGCGCGCGTACGAGACTCGCACATCATTTGACAGTTCACTGTCGCTTAAGACTGCTCTGAGCGCGACACATGTTCATCATACGTGGTTATCACACTGATGCGGATTCGCACAAACAGCCCTATGCACGTGTAAAGCGATGTCCCGCTCGCACACCGGAGCGGCGTGCGGATCCGCATTCAATGTGAAGAACGCCTTAGACTTGTCACTGCCCAATAGTCCAGACAACGCAGCAGACTGTATTGAATTGTATTTTTTTCCAAATTCATAACGGCGTTAAAAATGTGCTATCGCAAATACTCGATAACTCACAATAGCAGTCATTAAATTATAGCTTGAATTTTTATAACTAGTTAGAAACCTTACTATATAGTTATAAAAATTCAAGCTATAATTTAATGAGTTTACAGAAACATAATCCAATCTTAATGTGATAACTCCAAGTAGGTAGGTTATACCTACTCTTATTACCATAAAACCCCATCTTCTTCATAAAAGTTGAAATTCCTGCCTAGTTTTTATAAATTGCGAATAAATAAGGATACCTAAAAGCTAGTAAAACTACAAACACATGTTTACATACAAAGTTATGTTGCGTCGTGTGGTCATTGGATGAATGCTTCTACTTTTCGAATGTAATTCGATTGACCGTTGTAAATATATAACGCTAAGTATTTTGTTATTGTCCGATTCGATGCGCCTATTGTGTAGGTATAACACGGTATAGTATGACTGATTCCTCATTGACATTCCTTCGATTTACTTCCTAAAGGAAATAAGTTCCTCGATGGGCTATTATTTTTGTATCAGAATGTCTTGCCTAACGATATTTTTATAAAGTATATTGATATAAAAGTCTTCTCGGAATGTGATTATATATATATTTGATTGCATAAGATGGCGTTACCTGAGCTATATGATAATCGGGAGCGCCGCCATTAACTGGTAAATAATTGTGTTTGAAAACACATTGTGTGAACACGAGTGTGTAGGCTACGGCACCTTTACTGCAGCCTTGGCCAATTGTTGACCTTTTTTTCTTTTATAACTTTAAAATTAAATATTGTTGCTTAGTTACGAAAACGAACAATGGTGTATGTGGAGTTTGCCTACTAAAGAATCTCACATAATATATGCGTCGTTTATCCAAAAATTAATACTTTTAATCGAGCTTTTGTTTGACTTAAATTGTTATTTTAATTGACGTTAGTATTTTTGTCGCATCACTGGCGACTTGTCTATAGTTTTCTTATGTAAATAGGTATTTCGAAGTTTTATGAATTAGCCTTATGATTTTTTGTAGATGTATTGTATAAAATATAATATTTTAATTAATTGAACATTTTCGTAATTATAAAATATTATTTTATTTTAAAGTTTTAACTGAAAACACTAAGGTCGTGGCTAATGTTATAGGATAGTCTTAGTAACTTCCCTTTAAAATTAAATATGCGTTTTCAGCTCAAATGTAGTTCTAGATAGGCTTCCTTACATACTTCCTTCATGAAGATTTACGAATGCTAGCACTTAGGTTTTGTAGTTTTTACCAATTGTGAAATTGGTTCCATTATCAGAATAACGTCAGAAATAAATTAGTTTTTATGTGAGTTGAGAAGTCGAGCTGTGAGAATTGATAATCCAAGCCAAACTGTACCTATTAATAGTTCGCTAGTAAAGGCTTTTACTGTGCATTATTACTAGATTAAGTTCAAAATTCTAAATAATACTTACATGAATCTCTATTTGATATAATTTAATGGATTTTGCGATAACTTTTGTTAAAAGTTCTTCCTTGTCTTACTGTTATTTATCCAAATACGAGTAAATGTAGTCTCCTCTATCTCGCTTGTATACTCTGCACATGTTACGTTCACCGTCGGGGTGCGTCGTTGTCGACTTTATTACCATTGACACAGAGGCGTAATCGGCGTACCCCAGGCACTATCCATTGTACATTCCCCTGTAATGCTCATCTCATGTTCCTCCAAAATCTTGTTGAAGCTCGAATAGAACGAGTGTTACGTGTTCGTGCCTTTTAGATTATCACTATTATTGTACAAAATTTGCATTTAAATCTTGGCACTGGCCTCACGGACGGAAAGGTGATAGATTTATTGATCATTCGATAAAAGTGGAGAATAAAATTACTCTATGTGTCTCCGTGATGTATCTAATAAAATCGAGTGTGTTGTGTGTACCGCCTCCCTCAAATTATGTGATTCAATGAAATTAATATGAACTTAGCAAGTCAGAGTCCATAGTTTCATACATATTTTATTATCTTAGTTTTTATAATATTTTTGTTTAAATCATTTTAACGGATATAATTTTGAAGCAATATTTATTCAAACCGAAAACTTACACCATTCATTACCAATAGGTAGGTACCTACTCTAATTACAATTTAGATATACCATCGTGTCTAAAATTTACTACAACCGTTAATTAAACAGGTACCTATTTGTTATTAATTAATAATTATGTAAATAGAAAAATCGTGAATTACAGCAATTATGTAATATCACTGACTAACGATAATAGGCAGAAATACCTTAAGAGCTGACAACAGTCATATTACAGACTTTATTTAAAAAAATGTAGGTACAGGAGTAAGTTTTTAATACAAGCATAAGTCTCTCTTCGATAGGAGGAGCTACAAAGATGGTTTCACTTCCAAGTTACTAGTTAAAAGCCTTGGTGTCATCAACACTATTATATCATGGACTTCATAGAAATGAAAAATATTTACTTGGTGTAAACACCAAGAATTACTATAATATGTATAATATAAAACAAACCAGAATGGATGCCACCCAGCTTAAGTCTTGACACCTTGTCATGGCGCTACTTTTCAGGGCAACCAGACGAAAAACTAGAGCTACACGTATAATGATATAACAATGACATAGGATAGGATACTATGCTAGAAACTTGGAGGATATAACCAAATGGAAACGCCTATTTTTAGTCTGCCGTTTTTTGCGGGCGAGGTGCACGTCAAATGTATACGTAACATAAAAATAGCCATGTCAGATAAACGTCAGTTCAGTCCATACAATGTGTATGACCATTGGTCAGAGAGTTTGGACAGAGGGGAACGCCTGTTAATGGCTACTCCGTTTGGTTGTATCCTCTAAGGCTAGGAAATAATTAAAATGAAAAAAATAATAATTTTACAACATAGAGAACAGAGAGCCTTTTGTCGTCCGCGAGGCCAGGCCGACGCCCCACATTCCATCTCGGTGTTTCTAGTCTTAAATACCGATCATCTATAAGTATTGTAAATAAATATAAGAAAGCGTTTTTGCTATTGTTTGTATTGATGACTATTTATTTTAACTTAAATAAAGTTTTCAAACTTGATTCAGACTTGTGTATTTAGATGTAAGTTTTAAATATAGCCAGCTGGCGTACACTTGTTTTTCTGCAATAATTATGTATTTAATGCGATTTCATTTTAAATTCCAAGTTGTGCAACAGTTGGTAGTACATTTATACTGATTGTTGATTCGAAACTCATGATTCATCTGTTTCTTTTCAATAATTGGTGTTAGTATTAATGCTAGGTAGTTAATAATTTCTCATAGTAATGCTGATATTTACTCTGGCTTTTCACGAAGCTATCTTTAAAAGATTTGGTTTTTAGAAAGGAGAAAAATGACGAATTAAGGGCAAAACCGCATTGGATGAGAATTTGTGCAGTTAAAATTTAGATAAGTAGTTTTATTTTCAATAACTTGAAAGGCTTATTTTAAAATGATATACAAATCCTAGCTACTTTAATTTATGTTGCTTTGCAGGTTTACCTACTTGGGTATACCTACAACATTTTCAAAATTCGGCTACTTAAATATTAGAAAATGTGTAGATATCCCTTATCATATCAAAACTCAAAAATTACTTGAAATCGTCATCTTCCTCCTTCCATTCGTGAGAAGCAAGATAAAGGTATTAACGAACGCTCGGCATGCGTGAGTAATGGAGTGCCACAGGGCACTGTTCTTGGCATGGAGTGCCACAGGGCACTGTTCTTGGCATGGAGTGCCCCTGGGCTCTCTTGGCATGGAGTGGACTAACTGTGGTGTTACAGCGTGGCGGATACGCGGCACGCCTTGGTCAGACTGGCGCAGTGTAAGTACTTAAGTACCCGCCGTTCACCCCAAAATAGACTCTAAAACTAACCATTAAGAGCCATTTTGGTACATCGTGCAGTACAATGACAGTACTCCCACGATTATAGTCCATTTTGGTTGGTGTCGGCGTCAACTAGGGAGTTTGCTTGCATGGCCTGTCGCATGCTGCTTTTTTACCATGCATCACGCTTTTTTTTTATATGTATTGGGAGGTTATGGGTCGTGTCCCTTATGGAAATGTCACCTCCAAATAAGATTGAAAAGTTGGTTTTGATTCTCATGTAACACAAGTTAGTGATGGTTTAATAAAAAAAGTAATGGTTAATGTAAAAAAGCGCGATTAAACATTAACTAAGTACCTATATGTTTTAGTGTATTTGGACATTACTAAGTAGGTACATTTTCGTGAAGTTAATTACCTACCTACCTAAACTAACGCACCTTAAAAATATTGATTGAACACATTTAATGAACCGATTTACGGTAAATTAATGATCGTCCCATCAAAGGTTATCAGTGTTACATATGAATCTACAAACTGTACAGTCTGCACACGAGGTCCGAGGAATCGAGAAACCTACTCGAAGTTCCTCAGATTTCGTGCGCGAACTGTAAGCGAGTAGCGTCCTAAACCACTTTGTGGCTCTGCCCGGGTCATTCTAGGCGCTTGCCTAGCGCCGGCGAGTTGACCAATTAAAGAAAAAACTGATTACGGATCCGGAGGACAAGTTACCCTGGTTCTTTTAAGGCCACGTACGAACTCGCAGTTGCAACCGTCCGGGTCGATATCAGAGCGTTTTTGTGCCCCTAATTTCTTTGGACACATTTTTGACGAAGTTCACTTAATATTTTTGATTGTCTGGTAGAGGACTACTACTACTAAACAATCAAAAATATCTAAAGATAAGAGATTACACATTCGATATGCCCGTGATTACTGATGATCCAACCATTTTGTATGTTGGCGGTCGAACTTACCACCGCAAGTGCGTACCCGGGGGGCACGGAACGCACGCTCTGAGCGTACACGAACGCTCGACGCTGACGCCCCGACTGCCATGCAGTTTTATGAGGATAGTGGACGACCGCGTCTTCATACAAACGTAGACCTCAACCTTTAAGAAAAACTTTTGTGGATATTGACATAATGGAATATATTTTTAACCATTTGATTTTATATTTACCATAGCTATGCCCTTTCGTTTGACTTTTTATATTTTTTGATTATATAAGGGTTAGGAGCGCAAAATGTACTCCATACGAATTTTTAAATGCTCCTATCTCTTATAAATAAATAAAATAAAATATAAAAATCAAACTTAGGATCATAGCTAGTGTTGATATACATCACATGGCGTAAAAATATTTTCTACTTATAACATTAACCTTTTGAACGCCAAACGACGCATCCATTTGCCGTGCCACTGACGCCACGGGGGTAAAATTTAGTTTTGTGAATAAATAATGCCAACCTAAAAGTGGGGTGTTTTTCAGTAGATTTTCATCAAAAAACGATCGACGTCAAATGCCGTCTTTGGCGTCGTTGTCACAAGTTTGCGTTGACGTCAATGCCGTCTGTGGCGTTCAAAAGGTTAATATCCAGAGAGGAAAAAGGGACGAAGTTTGTACGGAGAAGCAGTCATGTATTACGCTTTCGTCTCCCAATGCGTGCGAGCGTGTACGATCGGAGCGTGCGATCGGCTCGGCTCAACTCGCACGCGCAAGGCTCTCGCACCCCTGACGTTCGGCTCGACTTGGCAGCCTCACGGAAACGGCGCGGCTGCTCCAGAACGTCCGCAGTGTCTTCAGCCGCCGCACCACGCGCGTCAACCTCGAGCTTGAGCTGTCCCGTGAGTACCGCTCGAACGGCTCTCCCACCTAGTACAACTATAGTCGAACCAAGCTAACTCTGCACAGACTATAACGTCACAAAGAGAAGAGAAGAAATACGTTTATGCTGACACTACGACACTTTGTTTTGTTGTTATTGAAAGGTGTAGCCGGAGTAAGCTTCCGACTCTATAAGTACCTAGTACGCGCACAAAACACCAGCCGATTTGGTCGGCCGTTTATGAACTCGATTGAAATCTAACTAGATGGCACTACTGTAAACCTAGCCCCTTATTTCCAAATAAATGGATGTAATCAGAAGCATTTTACCAATGTCAATTACGAACGCTACTATTTTAATACTTATAAAACTAGCAAACTAGACCTTTATTTACTACTGACATCGGTCGTCAACTAGTTATCTATTAGTAGCCATAAACCATAGGTAGGTACCTACCTACTGATCGACCAAATACGGCTTGAGGTTTTGATCGTTTGTACGAATAAATAATACATATTGCCTTAATGTATTAGATGGAAGAGCCTATAGAGATATGTGAACACTGCACGCAACGCGACATAGTGCGCACTCGCATAGTACACGTTTGAAAATACATAGATTGTTTACAGCGCCCTCTTTGGGCTCGGCACGGAAGCTGCGATCACGAGTAGATCGCTTGATATTCCATCAGCCGTTTTAATTTATATACCAATGTTTTATCAATCGGTTTAACATGTTCAAAAATTTAATTAACATTAAAACTTGTTAAAAAGTTACATAGTATTGACCTTGGACTAAATCAGGTATGGTTCCAAAATTATGACATTTATAACACGTTTTCTTGAAAAGTCGTCACAAAGAGATACCACCAAAGCAAACCTCATAATTTACTTTACATTGTACATAACGTTGTGTCTGACTTGCGTTGCCGCATTAGTTAAGAATAAAGAGTTTATTTAGATATCCGTGGGAAGAAAGTAAGGAAATTCACCTATTTTTTTCAGCTCTAAATAGTTATCTTAGGTGAATATCCTCAGATGATGTGGGGTAAGACAAAGACTA
This sequence comes from Cydia splendana, assembly GCF_910591565.1. Taxonomy (NCBI): domain Eukaryota; kingdom Metazoa; phylum Arthropoda; class Insecta; order Lepidoptera; family Tortricidae; genus Cydia; species Cydia splendana. The sequence goes on from NC_085962.1 coordinate 18,675,896, forward strand.
AAGCAACCAATTTAATTTTTATTTCTCTTTGTCCTTAGTAAAATTTCGTTAAAATTTTTATACGCCCCCATTTAAAGCTCATTTATCGCCTCCGGAGATACCTAAATCTCTACAGGAAATTCAGACCTAACTAAACTGCATAATTTGTCTTACCCCATAAGGGTCCGTAGCCAAGATGACAATCATATAACGACAAAGCGGCTGTCCATAAATTACGTCATCGTTTTTTGACGATTTTGACCCCCCCCCCCCCCCCCCCCCCCCTAAAGTCATCCAAAAATCATGCCTCGAATGACCCCGTTTCCTCCTACGTCATGCTACCATCATCCGATGTCCAGACCCCCCCCCCCCCCCCCAATTTGATATGACGTAATTTATGAATAGCCCCAAACATCAATAAAACTTAAGTGTACCTATCGGGATGACAGGCGATAAAGTGACGTGATTCCCATTTCCCATACCTTATTTATTTTCTTTAATGATAGTTACTTGGCTAGCCCCTTTGCTTTTCTTCCCACGGTTATCTGGGCGGAGTGTAACCTTTAGTGGCCGGCAGATGGGTTCGCGTTCTCTCAAGAGGAGGGCGGGAGCGTGTCGCAGTCGGACGTCATCCGCGCGTACGACACCAGGCGGCCGAGGACGCGCCGCTCCTGAAGCTCGGCGCGGCAGGCGACGCGCCGCTAAACTGCCGCGAGGCAGACGCGCCGCTCCTAAACTGCCACGCAGACGTCGCGCCGCCGCTACATTGGCGCGAGGCAACCGACTGCGACGCCGAGAGCTGACGCCCCGAGCGGCACGCGCCGCGACACAACCTCGTACAAACTGTTGCGTTCCGTTCCACAGGTCAAACGTCCTATCTATGTTTCCAATTTAATTTTCTATAGCTACTTTACGGTTGTTGTAGGTTAGAAAGGATTGAATTTTTCTGAAATCGTTTATTTTCAATCACCTCTACAATTTTTAAACCGAGCCGAACTCTGGACCCTGACCCCATTAGAAATTATTTTGTAATCCTAACAAAATAACGATTTCAGAAAACAGTTATTTGTGCAACAAGAGAGCAAAGTTAGTTTTTGCTGCAAGGCTCAAACAAAATACAGTACCTATGACACTAAAGTACCCCTAAATTCAATACTTTTATAATTTACGCAGAATTAGAAAACAACCCTGGCTTAGTCCTCCTTAAACTCCCGATACCACTACAGCCCAGTTCCCATATCAGTTTTCGTCCCTATCCTCCTTACCGTTCCCTTTCCTGTTCTCATTGACCATTCCCGTTCTCATCCCCATCCCATCCCTTCCCTCCCATTCCCTTCCTTACATTCCTACTCCAATTCCCACACCCAGCTTGAGTCCCAGTCAAAGTCCAACTTGCCCAGTGTCTGTGTCAGTCCCAGTCGGAGTCCAGTCAAAGTCGAGACCAAACGATTATTGGATGAGTCCAAGTAGTTGAAATTGGTATAATTGGACTCCGTGCTCTGAACTGCCATTCTAAATGCATGGTCATTTTGTCTCACTCTCGCAGCAAAATCGTATTTTATTCCCTATTTTTAAGCATCATAGCATTGTTGGACTGATAAATACTTTCTGACGTATGAAAATCCTTACAAGTTTTTTTTTAATTTGTGACATGATAATGATAGTTCATTGATATTAAGAAAATTTATAAACGTGTCACAAGCTCTATTATCGTTTTTACACAGTAGCTAACTAATAACTATGGATGTATGTATTTATGGAACTGTACCTACACTGTACTTAAGGGTGCATTTGTATAAGAGATGTATTTTATGTAGGGTGGTGTTGTAAGTGCCCGCGTGTGCTCGGAGCGGGATTCGAACATTATATTTTGAATGTAATTTGATATTGATTTAGGTACCTAACACTAGTCTCAGTGCTGCTCGCTTGCACCAACATACAGCTGTGAGCAATAGAATAGCAGTCAATTATAAAATGAAAATGAAGGGAAAACTATAAGTTTAGATCAATCATATTGGAAGTTCTTTTTATTATTATTCTGCATTGCCTAACATTGCTTCAATTAACTGTAAACTTTACTTAACAATATTGGAACTTAAAGAATAATAAGTATGAAAACCGGCTTATTTACCACCTAGCTCCAAATCTTATAAAACTAGAAAACCCGATGAAAAATATATAATGTAATGTGTAGATACAATTATTTCAATTTAGTATCTTCTCCATTACTTACATACTTTCAATCGAAGCTTTACATGTATAATCCAGAAAATATGAAACTTTTCAATAAGAGAATCTTCCTCGCAGAGTGTAATAATGGTCCATCATTGGAATCGCTCTGTTTGAGGCTCTAGTGCTAGTTTGATTGCCGCTTTAAGACGCCCGGAGTTAGGCGCCACCCGCCAGTGAATGTAGGTATACCACTTATATGAATACCTATGCTTTTCAAACAATAAATTAAAAGCACGCATAATATTAAATTCGTCGTCTATAGATAATGACGCTTATTCTATGATGCAGTTTTGTCGGCTTAGGTTTATCGTTTTTTGAGTTGATTCGTTGGGTCATACAGAGATTTAATGTACTAAATGTGTCTTTTATACCCCAAAATTGTTCACTATTTAGTTAAATAGGTACATTAGTAATATACCTCAATGTCATACATTTTTACGAGTATATTATCGAACACTACTTCGGGATAGGTTTTGGACAATTAAAGAAACCATCAGAAAATGCTCCAGTTAATATTATATCTATGTATGACCCAGAATATGTACCAGTGATTTTCACGCTGCCTAATATGTTTAAGTAACATTTCAAGTTTATCTTAGGCCAAAAATAACAATATTTTGGAGGGCATTGCTCTCTCTCATAGATCTGTTAGATTTTTTTACTGTTTTGCATGTTCATCGTGTATAATAAATGTTTTATTGTTATAAGTAGGTACAATCGCTTTGTACAATTATTTTTATAACTGTTTTAAGCTCTCCAGTACCATCGGTCCACTTTCCCAATCTGTATACTTTACCAAAGGGTCCACTTTCGCGATCTGTGTACTTTATCAAACGGTCCACTTTCGCGATGTGTCCATTTTACCAAACGGTTCACTTCCCCGATTTGTCTACTTTGCCAAACGGTCCACTTTCCCGATCTGTCTACTTGAGCACGTTGTCTACTTTCGCCATTGGTTCACTCGTTTCGTAGCATAGTACCAACTTCGCGAACTTTCATTTGGCGATTCGCGAAATGTATTTTTTTTAACACGAAAACCACCAGTTTCTCAGAATACCAAAAACGCTCAGTGCCAGCATAATGCCAAGTCAATATGTGTCAACCACAGAGGACCGACATATCAGTATTGTAACAGGTGCGAGTGAGACACCGTCATTGTTCTGACAGTATTTAAATATAACTGATTGCGTTGCAGCAAATTACCGTTTTGTGACTACAACGAACAAAATGTCTGGGATCATTCCAGTAAACAATATCCCATGAAAAACATTTCATGTAAAAAGTTGCCAAGACGAAACTACAAGGCTCGGACTGTCAAAAAGTTATCAGATATCTTGTAGAGCCAAGCTTCTAACTCTGCAAGCCCTAAAATGACAAACTCTACACCTTAGTCAACATATGTGGCTTGGCCGTTTCGCTACCGTCGCATGGGTGGAAGGTGAAATCTATTCATTATTTTTTAATTACTTTAAACATATTAAACTTAAACTACCTAAAAAGTAAAAAACCTACAAATAAAAAATTGGCCCCAGGTCTGTGCCCTCCGGTAGGGTGCCCAGAAGTCTGGCGGCGTTACCGCGCTGAACGGCAACGCCAAGCGTTGGGCGAGATAAGCTCCAGCCTTCCGGTCACCCGTTGCGTCTATTAGGCGCTTGGCTAACTCTTTATAAACGCTGTGCGCGTCTTGACCTTAGTTTTATGTTTAGATTATGTGTTATACTTTAAAATTGATTACAATTTCGTCTAAATTATATATGGGCATTTTTATATCTCGGCATTTTTATATCACGGCATTAAAACTAGGGCATGCAGTACCGGTCCCGGTACCAAGAATTTCATTTCCCGGTTCTGGGCATGGCCGGAACCGGGATTCCCGGTTCTTCCCGGTTCTCAAGGCATCTTTTGATTACTTTTAAGAAATTGTTTGTGTTAGCGTACATTCTTTATGAAATACTTTTTTTCATATAACTAATTGCATAAGAATTAATAAATGATTTATTTTATTATAAACATAAGTACACTTAATTGGCGTTCCAACCTATTTTACGAAATTAACCGGCACACTTTGCCTCCGCCTGGGCCGAGCCACATGGCCGTAGCATAGTCGATGCACTCAGCACTATGACGGCACGGCCTGCCTGAACGAATGCCTACTTTACTAGGTTATTAGTTTCTCGGGTTATTTGGGTCCCCCGTTTCATAGCACCATTATTAAATGTTATATAATATCTCGAGCTAAAGTACTAAAACATTACTACTATTGAAATGGGAATAAATAGTCATATGATGAGAACCGGGAATTACCGGTACCGGGTCTTCAGTACCGGTTCTTTTGACACTATAAAATTTCGGTTCTCATATTCCCGGGAATTCCCGGGAGCATGCCCTAATTAAAACATTCCGACTATTTTATTTTTACAAAATAGACATTTTTATACTTAGTATTTCTTCCTTATAGACCTTAGTCGACTAAATCGACTTATGCCCTTTTTTATTAAGGGGTAAATTGAATTATATTCTTTTTCACCTGGACCCAGATAAACGGCAAATAAACTGACACAGAAGTAGACAAATCGGGAAAGTGGACCATTTGGTCAAGTAGACCAATGAAGAAAGTGGACCGATCGGTAATTAGACGGATCGGGAAAGTGGATCATTTGGTCAAGTAGACCAATGAAGAAAGTGGACCGATCGGTAATTAGACGGATCGAGAAAGTGGACCGATAGGTAATTAGACGGATTGAGAAAAGCAATTAGGCAGATCGGGAAAGTAGACCGTTTGGTAGACAGATTGGGAAAGTGGACCGATGTTACTGGAGGGGTTTTAAGATTGATCTACTTTAATAATTGTTAATTTACTAATTTATTGAAGTGCTTTAACTGTATAGAGTAGGTTAGTACAAGATAGATAATTAATGTGAGCGTGTCCTATTTTGTTATGATTCACTTCGACAAATCTGCAATGAGTATATATATTTTTGGTGTACTGTAGTTATTTATAAGCCGCAGATTTTATTAATGTAATTCAAAGTATTTATTCTCGTATAAGAAGGTGAACGTAGTGTTTATTAAGTCAATTTAATAACATCGACCACCTTATATCGGTGTATGTTACTGCCATTTTAAAGCCAGGGCAGAAAGGTGGTCGGTTCACGGTGGCCAAGCATCTGTTAACGAACGAAAATGGTTCTATGAAATTGCCAATGTACATATATATGTATATATATGTGTATATTTAGTATACTTACAAAGTTAAAGTTGCAACGATGTTACACATTATAGGGAGCCTGGCATGTGTCTTCTGCCGTCTATTTCTATTGCATCATTCACTTTTTTCAATCCTACGAGCACTAATTTTAGAAATCTATCGATGCCTTGAAATATTAACCTATTAGATATTCCCTACCAAAAATAAAATTATTTCATTTAGCTTTTCAAATTCAAATCTAAAATAATAACTAAAATAAAGTACTTAATGGAAAATTAGAGTGATACAATTTTTTGGCACTTTAGAGCACTGCGTTTTACTGTAGCGTCGAGAGACGTAGCGAGAATGCGACCGGATCACACTACTGAAATTATTGTGATATGTAAACATGGCGAAGCGAATTTTCAGAGTCTTTACAAAGTCGACTGCTAGTGATTTTTGGACGACTTACAATACTAATATTTATCATATTATTATACTATATTATACATACATACCTCTAACAGTTTATTATTGTTAACTGTTATCTTGGATAAGAAACGAGGCGACGGGGCGCGGTGCTACTTTCTCATTTTCTCTAGGTCAAAACTCGAGACTTAGAGGCCGATTCGAAATAGAAAAATCAATTTTAACTTGTTATTGATTCAAGAGATTATAATTCTAAACGAAAACTGGCCTCGTATTTAAAGTTCTAATCCCGTACCTATCGATTACTTCCTGAGATGCGAGGTGTCTAGGAGTAATGATCGAGTGACTGATGAGTATAAGTCAAACCTTGCAATGACGTAGCAAGTATTAACATTATAGGTTACTAATACCTATATTAGAACTGTTCATCTTTCCCCAGTAAATACCGATGTTGGTATGTTGCCTTATCCTGGTCCTCCTGACCCGGGGACCAAGTGACAATCATTGATAGGAAACACCAATCGAAACAAATCGTAAATAATGTATTGAAATGTCACTTTTCCTTGCATCTGCTATCCCAAAACATTTTTACTTTTTGATTGGCGTTTGTTGTTATAAGGCCTGTCCAGATGAGAACAATTTTTCGCTTTCTGATTAAATTGTCCGATCAAGTCAGGAGGTGCGGACGCAAACGTCAATTTGGCCACTTTCACCAATTTTAAATTACGGTGATATTTGAGCGCTCAAAATTAAAGAAATGCCCCCAAACGCGAATACTAGCGACACAAATTGGTATTCTTGCGTCCGCACCCCATTTTATCGGTAATATCGGTCATAATCGGCGGTTGCTTCGGGGAGCCGAATTGGCGTTTGCGTCCGCACGGCCTCATTTGATCAGACAATTTAATCAGATTGGCGAAAAATTGTCCCCGGTTGGACACGCCTATACGATTGTTATCTTTGCTACGCCCCCAGATACTTATAGGTAATTGAAATAATTACATATTGAGCACCTATATCCCTTTCCTATGCGCCCTTCTACATTTGACTTGTTACTTAATTAATAGGTTTGATGTACCCAATACCTACCTACCTACGCTTTAACAAAATCTGTAGGTACAGCGCGTTTAAGTATTTCCTTTGGTCCTGGCGGTAACTTTTATGAATACTTAATGTTTTGGGACCAATGTGAACGTCAATTCCTGGTTGAAATCATGTGAATAATAAATTAATTGTTATTATAGTCTGTATCTTTAGGTATTTAAATAAAAGTAAACAAAATCTACCCTCAAATGGCTCCTTAAGCCAGTTGAGGGTAGATGAAAACATTAGGTACTTGACCAAATAATTAGGTTAAAGTCAGGTCGTTCAATGGCAGATCCAGGCGCTTTTGTATTTGGTTGGTTAACCAATAAATGTTATAACTACCCGAAAATGTACAAATTGTTTGTTTACTTTTATTTAAATAACTTAAGATACAGAGTATAGTTGTTGCAATAATGTGATACGTAGGTACTTAAACCTTATGTAAAGGTGATAAGGTTCAGATCTTGGAGCGCCCCGGCCCGTCGTCGCCGGTTTTAACTTAAGCGACATGTGAATGTAACAGGAATATATTATTTGTTCTCGTTCTTAACATGACTTTTATTTATTAGGTATTTTCCTGAGCCCTATATATAATGTAGTTATTAGGTAATAAAATATATCTGACAACGTAATGATTGTGCACTCGTTAATTTAGAATTTAACGAAGGTTAGGTTAGTTAGTAATCTTCTTACCGTGAGATAATTTAGCTAGCGAGCTTGTAGAGAGCGAGAGTGTGTGGCAGTAAGAATGAATACTCCCTATAACCCCCCTATCCCAATCCCTATAACTCCTATAAGCTCCATGCTTGACGTACCACTTGGCATTAAAAGTTAACGTGTTCCGACTTTATAATGTCTAAAATACAACCATTCAAATTGGGATAAGAGTTTAAATTGCCAATTTAATTTAGCGATCATTTTGTCTCACGCTCGAAGCAAAATTGAATTTTGCTAAGGTTAGAAGTACCAACTGTTTTTAAAGCACCCTTGTTCGAGCTGCTGAGGTAAAAAATATTTTGGTAAATGAGACCTAGGATTGGAGTCCTTCTATTCACACCTATTAGGTAAGCATGGAGTGCTCACTCCATACATGAATTTTCTTAGGTAAGTACTTAATAATATTAAGCATTCTATACTTACTTATTTCTCTATGATTTCGATGAAATTTAAAACTTGACTACAAATAAAAGTAACATTATAGCGCGATCTAAGTAGGTATAACTATGACCAATACTCGCGGCGTTGTGTTGGGGTTAACAGTCTTCTCTTTACCAGTCACAGTATCTACAAATATGTAGATACCTACTAGAATAGCCAATATACTTATTGTTAGTTAATATCATATGAAGTATAAGTCGGACACAACTCGACTTAAAAGCAACTGGTGGGATTGCCACGGAACCGAGCCAGGTGGCGACTGGCGAGCAGCCGCTCCAAGAAGTGAAAGCTACCGGGGATAATCTTTTACAGGAAACTTAAATAAATGGAAATGATGACGTGATTTTACGCCGCATCTGTCATCAACATTTTAACTTTTCGATTAGCGTTTTCGATTTTCATCTTGGCTTCGGCTTCTGTTTGGTAAGTATACCTACCTATCTACCGTCAAATTAGCGATCTTTTCCCGTTTTTAGGGTTCCGTACCTCAAAAGGAAAAAACGGAACCCTTATAATAGGATCACTCATCGTCTCGTCTGGCTGTCCGTCTGTCACAGCCGATTTTCTCCGAAACTACTGAACCAATTAAGTTGAATGGTACACATATTTAAGTCTGTGACTGTGACCCAAAGACAGACATGTAACGTAAATAAATGAATTTTAAACGTAGGGGCCACTTTTGGGGGGGTAAATGCACAATCAAAAAACTAATAATTTTTTAAAGACATTTCCCTCACGTTTCAAAAAAAATACATTGCTAAAAATTGTGTAATGTACGGAACCCTTGGAACGCGAGTCCGACTCACACTTGGCCGGTTTTTTGGGAAAAGCACAAGAATGTAAAAAAAAACAAGTTTCACGTACCTAGACCGTCTTGTGAAATCGGTTATTCACTAGAAGATATCCCAGGGTAAAAACTCTTTAAAAACTTGCTGCTTACCTATTTATAACGTGAACACCAACGGAGCCGCAGCTAGCGTTACCCGATCGCCATGATACATTTCATTTAGCCTCTTAATTTAATTTTAACTTGGTCATAAAGATCTTCTGCTGGCTCGCGGTCTTTAAATTGCCTAAAAAACCGGGCAAGTGCGAGTCGGACTCGCGCACGAAAAGGGTTCAGTATTCATTTATTTCTTGCTTCCATGGTACATTTTAGGTGGTATTTTCATTTCTTATGGTATCACATGGACCCTGAAAAGGGTGTAGCAAACATAAGTACATACATAATTCACTTAAGTTACAGGTACTTAATATATTTCTAACATAACTCTAGTGGCTTTTACAAACGTATAACTAACTTATCATTATATAGATATTTAGAATATTTTATATTAATCAATAGGTTTATTGTAGGACGTACTATGTCTAAAATTTCTTTTCTTCCATAAATTCGGTTATTGTATAATATGCTTTTTTTAATAAAAGTTGCTTTAATTTTCTTTCAAATGTATTGTTGTTTTCTTCTGATTTGATATAACTGGGGATATGATTGTAAATTTGTATCGACGTGTAGTATGGGCCTTTTTTGTAGATATAAATTTTTGGTTCCGGCAGAATTAAATCTAAATTACGGCGAGGGTTTGTATTAAAATTGAATAGATGGATATTTTTACGAACAAATGTGGCTGACTCTAAAATGGAAATTGAAGGTAAGGTTAAAACTCCTAGTCTAATAAAATGTGGTTTGCAACTAGTTAATGGTTTGATCCGTACCATAATGAAAAAAAACGGAAAAAAAATGCAAAAAAAAACGGTCACCCATCCAAGTACTGACCACGTCCGACGTTGCTTACAACAGACAGACGGACGGACGGACGGACGGACAGCGAAGTCTTAGTAATAATAGGGTCCCGTTTTACCTTTTGGGTACGGAACCCTAATAATAGGGTCCCGTTTTACCTTTTGGGTACGGAACCCTAAAAATGTGCGAATGGCTGGCCTTCGCGTGACATAATTTAATTCTGTTTAACAGTGAAGCTAAAATGGTCGCTCCGTTATTATCAGTCACCCTGACTGTCACGAGATTGCATAACTCGATAGGCGATGAGAGCGCTACCATCATATTGTATCATACCTATCAGGGATGTTGCGAATATTCGCATCCGCATTCGCGGAACATCCGCATTATTTTCAACATCCGCATCTGCATCCGCAACCGCATAAAATCGATGCGGAGCTCATGCGGATGCGGATGTTGACCAAGTCGGTAGCAGGAACGTCTTAGCGGCGGCGTAAGTGCTAGGTAATTTCGTCATTATATATAACGAAATCGTCTAGATCCCGAAAAGGCGGCCAAGTTACTGTTTATTAAATAAAACGCACCTTATGTTCTTGCTCAAATACTAAATGTTTCGTTTTTTTTATTAAAAATTACTAAAAATGTAATATTTCACGTTTTTTAAGTACCAAATCTTGACATCCGCATCCGCGGATGTGAGGCTTTAAATATCCGCATCCGCGGAAGTCAAAAAATCTGCATCCGCAACATCCCTGATACCTATAATCAAGCAGTACCTAAACGTAATTCACGGTACATAATTCCATTTACGCCACGTGGGTGCGGCGCTTCACGTGTCACAATAAATGGGTATGATATAATGATATTCAGACAAAAACAGTCGGCCTCATAGCGGGACCTGAGGGTAAACGAACTCCGAGGCCTATGGCCGCTTGAAGTTCCAGAGGTATTTATTATGTAGGTATAATGCTCCTTACTGGCATTATTTGCATTACTAACTACCTAGCTTGTATTAGCTAGGTACCTACCTACTATGTAGCTGCTAATGTAACAAACTAGCCTAAGGATTGTGTTGCTAATCCTTTAAAAAAGTATTATTTTAAACTTATGCCCATTATGTTGTACCTAAAACTAACTTTTGGTATGTAATATTAGCCAATTATATTGTCATTAAGAATTTAACGCATTAATGTTATTCGACACGCAACGGCTTTTACTATTGTGAGAAGCGAAGAAGGTTTTATACAGGATGTAACAAAAATAGTGAGGATCCGTTTAAGGGCATATTCGGGATCGTGTTCTGATTATCTGCCCTTAAACGGATTCCCACTATTTTTGTTACGGCTGTTCAGGAGAAAATCCCCATGGAGAGGACTCCATACAGAATTCTCAACCGATTATCGTGAAACTTTGTTAGTAGGTACATTAGGTACCTAAATAAATATAGACTTCACCAAAAATAAAGGCGGCTAATTCAAACTTACACTTGACAATATATCTAAATGATGTAATTTTGTTCTAAATCGGCCTTGCGTCTCGCTCACGCTAATGATAGATAACTAAATGACATCGTTTTGATGTCAAGTGCACGTTCGAATTGGCCTCAATGTTTATTATGCCTCATATTCTATGTAATATTTATTAAAGTAGTACAATTTATTATACCTATTCACATAGGTAAGCCTATTATAATAGTTACATATTGTTTTACAAGGGGCAAAGTTGTTGTTTAACCCCTCGTGCTAAAATTTATAGGTGTGCAAGCGAAAGATTCCAAAATTTAACCACGGGTTGTTCGAGAAGTGGAATTTGAGCGCTGCGAAGTGCGAGGGTTTCAAGGCACGAGGATTAAGATATATATATAGGTACCTACTAACGATTTATCGTCACTTAATAGTCAATTTTACCAGCCAACACTATGAACCAACTCAAAATTTACATCTATTTACTTTACCACTCTCGTGGATAAAATACAAATTCTCACCAGTTTTTAAAGAATAAAAAGAGCCTTTATGAGATGGTGTGGTGAAAGTTATGTTCCTTATACAGGGTGTGGCCTGTAACACGAGCAAAGAATTAAAACATAGATTGTACTCCTCAAACGGTGACACTTTTGTTCAACAACTTTTAAAAATTATGAAGTATTTAGACTCCCTATTTTTCATACAAAATAAATATTATCTTCAATGGACGCCATCGCCACGCCATATTAGTGTGATTGACGTTGCTTGTCCCGCCTTTAACATAACAAAATTCGCAATACATTGCGTCTTAGAATAAACTTTAAAGTGTAATAAAAATCAAACCACAAGTTATTTTTAAAAGTCGCTGAACAAATGTTGGTCAGTATGAGGAGTACAGCCTACAGTTTAATTTTTTGCTCATGTTACAGGCCACACCCGGTATACATGCTATATAACAAAATATTATCCCATACAGCAAAGTCCCAAAGCTCCCTTGACCCAGTTCCCCGATTCCCACTATTACCCAAGTAGCCGGCGAAAGGTAACAGTCACGTTATCAGTTATCACGCGCTCACGGCCGCCGCAGGTGAGCCGAGCACAACACAACAAACTAAACAGTTTCACGCCGTGCATTCAGCGCTGCTGACGTGCCTCGCTCTGCCTTCGCAACGTTCCTGTGTCAGTTTACGTTCCAAATTCGAATATTTAAAAGCAGTTTGTTGTTGTGTTGTGACCTGTATGTTATGTGATTGTGTGTGCTATGGCGCGGTCGCCGCGCAGGATCGCGGCGCATCGCCGCAGCCGCAGCCGTTCCAGAGAACTCACTAGGATCAGGACTCAGCTTAATACTAAAGGTAATAAAATAGTTTTTTAAGTAATGAGCTGTTATAATTCGAAGAACAAAAAGAGAGAAATTCAGGAAGAAATACCTGTGACAACACAGAAATTAAATGCCCTCACCAGGATTTGAAACTGGGACCTCCTGCTTCGTAGGCAGGGTCACTATCACTACACTACCGAGTATAGGCTAGGAGGCCGTTAATTTAATACGTTGAAAAGAGCAGTAGAAATCCTCCAAAGCAAAAAAGGAGGTACCTACGCGAAAACAGGTTACCTTTTACTAGAGTCAGACCAAGAATAGTCTGCAGCGGATTTGATAGTCCACGCAGTGCAAGTGTTATTTTAAACGTCAAACTTCTATGAAATTATGACGTATAAATGACACTTGCACTGCGTGGGCTATCAAATCCGCTGCAGACTTTTTATGGACCGACTCTAGGTATACCTACCTACATACATACTAGTACCTATTAGTAATATTTATTCAGCTTGAAATAAACGCCCGAGGTAGTTGTACTCGTAGTACGAAGTAGTTAACTTGTGTTAATATTTAATTCTACGAAAAATATTTTGAATATTCATAAATATGTTGTAACAGTTTTTAATGATAGAATAGAATAGATAAAACTACAAACTTTATTAATATGTAGTTAATATTGAATATCAGCAGATATGCCAAAAAGTAGAATAAATTAAATTAAAAGTAAATACTTGTTTTTAGTTGTTTACATGATGAACTCTTAGACGTTCTCTGTGGCTGCCTCGTGTTCAACATCCTACACGTTCCATGCAAATGCATTCATTGAGCTAGTTACACCGGTTACAGGAAAATGTATGAATGAATGAATGCTCCAGATTTGTGACATACCTATTCACATACCTAACTCTAGGTACCTATGGGTAGTAGATTATATTGATGCCAGGATATTAGCCTATGTGTCTGCTGTGAATCCTTAAAAATACTTGTAGGTACAAATAATACATATATGTTCCTAATAATATATGTTTTTATAATTAAGTAGTGCAGGTATATTAGCTTTATCTTACATTTTTCGAAGTCAGCTGATGTTTAATAAGTTTCAGTTAGGAGTATTTAAATGAACTCGAGCGCTTAGATGGTATGTTGACGAATCCTTAAATCATATGGTTATATTGGTACCCATACCTTATATACTTATCCTCTTATAACTTATAGCTAATAATTGTTTGTCCTTATCTATCATTTTAATTTAATGTATTTGTAAGAAAGGGATATAAGATAATTTAACTAAATCAGGCCCGTAAAGTTTTATGAATAAGGGGGTTAGAATTTAATATTATGTAATTGCAAAAACTTTTGCCACCTAAAGTTAACTTCTGGCCCAATATAAAAATATTATCTTAAATTCTGTTTCATATTAAACACGTCATAACCAAAACCGTCTTAAACTTCATTGAAAATTATTAGTCAAAGAAAATAAAGCACTCTATAAATTGAATTAAAGAAAATTCCCAGAAAAAAAAAATACAATTTAGAAACATCTTCTAAACATTCGCGCTTGTCGTGACACAAACAAATCTGAAGCCTTGACGAAAGTGCAAAATCCCATATTTGGACAGTGGACAGAGCCGCCAGACCAAATGGCAGGTCGGTCAACAAGAACCATCCCAGTTATGGGCAGGTGAAGGCCAGGGCAGGCCCGCGCGGCCACTGGCCCCGCCTTGACATGGTTCGCGCGACGACTGATATTCGTGCAAATGGGGCATTTTCGGAAATAATTTACCTCAGAAGTCAGTTAGGTAGTCCTGGTCCTCGACCTTCACTTCAAAGTACGATGTTTGGCTCTTTGAGTCCCGGTTTGTACTTCCAAGCTAGGTATGACACCTGTAGGTACCTACCCAGTACCGTAAATTGGGGTGAGTAGGGTTCGCGGGGAGAGTTGGGTTATGAATGGGGATAGAAGGATTGAAACGGGGGTGAGATGGGTTACTGCTACAAAAATAATGTATTCCAATTTAAAATGGAGCTATAGTAATACTCATAATAAAAAAAAATCGATCCAACAATCTTCCAAAATCACCTTTGTATGAAAACCCAACTCACCTCAAATACGAGGGACTACGGGGTGAGGTGGGTTTTCCTGGTTATCGTCAAAGTTATGAAAGGGATCATCCATTAATTACGTCACACGAATTTCTAGGTTTTTTTACCCCTCCCCCCCTCCTTGTCACACTTGGTCACATTTTGCAAACCCCTCCCCCCCTGGTGTGACGTCACATTTTAGGCAATTTTGTTTTCAACGAAATCGACAATATTAACTCGGCATTATTTTTTTAATAAAAAAATATTTTTGATATATTTATAAATATTAGTAATTTTATAACACAACGAAAGTTACATCCAAAATCTCATGATTTAACTGTACAGCGAATAAAAAAATATAAATTAATTTTCGGTTACTGATGAAGTTAAAGTGACATCACAATGTTTGGACTCCCCCCTCCCCCATGTCACAACATGTCACATTTTCTTGACCCCCTCCCTCCCCCTAAACGTGTGACGTAATTAATGGATGACCCCGAATGGAACTACCCAAAATAAAATAAAAACTAAAATACAAACGTCCGGAACACTTATTATATACACCATTCAGTTTGCATATGTAAAAATAAAATGTTATCGAGGTTTGAATGTCAGTTTTGCGCCTACTCACCCCATTTTACGGTAATCGAAGTTTCAGTCTCGTAAAAATGTAGAGCATTAAAAATTATAACACCTAATTTTGTTACATAGCTAAAGTAGTAAGTAGTAGTAGCTTAGGGCTCTTGCTTACACAGACTTCTTTTTTGTTTATCTAAGTTAGAAACCATATAAAAGTACCTAACAGGTAAATAAAAAACCGGACAAGTGCGAGTCGGACTCGCCCACCAAGGGTTCCGTACATTTTAGTATTTGTTGTTATAGCTGCAACAGAAATACATCATCTATGAATATTTCAACTGTCTAGCTATGCTATGACGGTTCATGAGATACAGCCTGGTGACAGACAGACGGACGGACAGACGGACAGTGGAGTCTTAGTAATAGAGTCCCGTTTTTACCCTTTGGGTAAGGAACTCTAAAACGTAGGTCCTTTTCACAAAAATATTTCCTTAAGTATCTAGGTAACTAATTTAATTTTAACGACAACTTGAATTATCTATCTTTTAATTACAAAGATTTTTTTCTAGTTTGTGCCAGTCAAGTTACTTTCAAATATTGATCATTTAATCATATATGTAATTACATCTCGATTTCGATTCTCTGTTATATAATTCAGTTTTACATTGCGAACAGAAGTAATTTTATTTACAATTACTTTTAGCTTATCAAGATAAATAAACTCGTGTCGCCGCGTTGTTTTGTTTGACAACATAATTTATAGAGATTAGAGAGATATACAATGTATACATGTAGTCGTTACCATAACTAGTTAATTAACAGTGAGAACCGAACTATGTAGGTAGGTAAAGACCAAGAAAAATCTGCAGAGATTTTGAGAGCCCACGCAGTGCAAGTGTTATTTTAAACGTCGAACTTCTATGAAATTATGACGTATAAATAACACATGCACTGCGGGGGCTATAAAAATCGCTGCAGACTTTTCTTGGTCTAACTCTACATAGAGATCCGTATTTTCATAGAAAATCTAAATTTCGTTATCTGTGTCTCTATCGCTCAAATATGCAAGAGTGATAGAGCAGATCGTTTAGCTTTAGCGTAACATATTAATTTTTAATTAAGTCTAGTCTGAACTAGACTTAATTAGGTCGATGGGCGAGACTGTACCTAAGTAATATGCCTAACCTAGGTTTAGGTCAGGTATCAGACATTCTAGGGCAGTTTTGTTTTCAGTGTTTTACAATCCCCGTAGGTTCTTTTATTTCCTTTTTTTGTTTATTAACCGATAAATCTTGCAAAATAAAGCAACTACTAATGTACTTATACCCTAATAGGCCTGATGACAAATTTTGAAAACCCTTTTAATATCGTCGGTTCACTTGTATTAGTTCCGAAAAACACTATATTTCAGTTATACTCATAAGATTTAACATAGATAATTGCATTTTATTATAGCTAGTTTAAACTTCGCGCGAAAACGCCTCGCATGCCATTTGTGACGTCATCATTTAGTTGGTGGTAGGGTGGTAGATATTGTTTACATACTTACAGTTACGAATTTCCCTTGAATCCGAATGATATTGTTAATTCAGCACCATATATTACGATTAGGGATAATAAATACATTACAAAAATTTATCACAATAACTCATTTTACACAAAAACTCTCACACGGTTGCAGTTTAAGATGAATTATTTAGATACATGTAAATTTTGAGTGAAAATCACCGAACGCCGGTTTTACTTTTAATTTTTCATTTTTTCTAGTTACGACAGCCAACATGGCAATGATAGTTCCATTCAGCCAAATAATTAAAAAAGTTTGTTGTTGAAATATCGTATTATTTAGCATTTTATTTAAATAATAACAAATAGATATCTACTTTATATCGTGTAATAATATTTTTTGGACGTAATCAATGTTTAGTGGCGAAATAACATTTTTTTTTGCACCTTTCGAACTCTTTGGTGCCCACGTATAGATTTCGGTCAATGAGGTTGTCTATGTTGCTCTAAGAAATATGTTACGGATTGATGACGTCACTGTTTGGAACGTTTCTGATTGGCGTTTCAGTAAAAATGGCCGATTGGAGAATTTTGCACTTTTATTTTATTGAATATATTAATAATCCTTCAGTTTAATCTGAGATTGGGCCATTTTTTAGAATCATATTAACATATATGTTTCGTTGAAACCATTATTTCCATGATTCTTTGTTACTTGCAACAGGCCTATTATATACATCGCAAAAAAAGATGAACTAGCACCTTACAAATGTGTTGAATGCACTACTTATGGAAAAAAAAGTTACACAGGATGAGCATCTCTAGATCTCTACTTGCCTTAAAAGACAACTTGCTTGTTATTACTTACGCCTCCTCGATGACATTCTTGGTCCGTCTTATACATTAAAAGGTCTTGGTTAGTTTATGCTTCGCCCTCATGAGTGATTACACGTTACTTTAAAATATGTTGTGTGGTTTTTAAGATCGGACATAACCGGATATTTTTCTTAACATTCTGAATCATAGACCTCAAAATGTACCTAAACGTTAGGGCCACCAAATTTTATGTAAGTAACTCGTTTCACCAACCTTGTACCTATGTACTAAGGTAAACGTACTAGTACTCGACATGCTAATGCCTAATAGATGACCCCTTGCTGTCACCGTGCTGTCACCTCTATTGACAATGACTTAAGTTTCAAGATGTCATGTATTGGGACCGCGTCGAGCACCAGTACGTGTTTACCTTACCTACACTACTTACATTAAGATTTACTGAGAGACTTATTTGACGGCCGAGTGGCCTTGGAGTAGGCACAGTGACCGGTTCCGATATTTTTTTTGAAGCTGTTTTTAGCTCACTGGCTCTCTGGGGTCTAAATGGTCTAATTTTATTTATTCGTCTCCGTCGAGTTGGCGCGGAACTCACAGAATGATTTTGGCAATTCACCGATTCTCTTCTGTTCTGTAGTGTACTTATTTATGTATTTTTTTATATATTATGTAAGTAGGTATACCTAACGTATAGGTACCAGGCGTCCGTCACACGCTCAAGGCCACGCGCTATATGCCTACCGCTCGGCGTATCGTCGACGATACAACCGACAGAGGGCCGCCGAACGCCCGCCTCAGCGCTCGCACCGGACGTTTCCCGCGCTTACGCTTCGAAATGCCGAAACCACGTAATTATTGTGCAGTAAATGGGTGTAAAAGTCAAAAAACAAAGGAAAAAGCCTATAATAAAGATTCATCTTTTTATGGCGGGCTAAAGGTCCCACCTGAAACGTTTAAGAATTATATTGAAGGGTTAGAAAAAGTATTTTTAAATAATTTTGACGACGTAATAATTAATCGGCCTGGTAGCACCGTATTACAACTTTAAAAACCGTTGATTTTCCGTTGCTTTGCTCCTGAGTATTTATTAAAATTATTTACGCAATTTAGGATATTTACAACTATAAAATTTAATAACAGAGAATTCCGAGAAGGGAAAAAAATATAAATCATTATATAAAACTAAAACATATTTGATTGACTAATAAAAAATATGGTTGATCCGCAACATTCGTTTTATTACAATAATCATCATAGGTATAAACCTACAACCCTAGCGCATTCTTACGATGACGCGTTAGCACGTGACTCGCACGGCGGGCAACACAGTCTCGACTCTTTGTGCGCGTACTTATGGTACATTTCTTCTTGTCCTGAGCAGCAGGTATTATTATTAAGGTTTTGTAGGCTATTATAGCGTAGGTATTTTCGCTTTTGTTTGGGAATGAAGTATCTGTTACGTAGTAACTATTTATTAATCTGTGACAATATTAATAACGTATAATATCTACAGCATCATAGGCGATCCCATACCATTGTTCAAATATTACGCAACGGGCTAAGGCTTTGATTCAACCTCATTCAGCCAGTTCAGTCGGCCAACCATCGCCAACCAATCACGTCCATTTCACAAATCCCATCAATAATGATTGATTGCATATAAAACAATACACGCCACACACGCACGCCGGCCATTACCAAGTAACACGCAATCGTTGTTTTAACTTCGTAAATAACAGCTTAATTGTGGTTATTTTTGATTTTATTGCTTTTACATGCCACTATGAATATCGGTTAGCAGTCAACCGAACTTTTCTAAATTGGTACCTATTTGAAAACTTGAATACACTAATATTATTCGCAAACCAGACTATACCTATTATTTTATTTTATTTGTTAGGAAAACTTACAGTTAGAGTAACAAGTTAGGTAATAACATAGAAACAGTAAGCCAATTACAAGTTTCCACAGGTAGAAACTGCGTAAAGTACATAACGTGCGAACTTACAAATTTAAGAAATTAATACTTATTACTTACAATTATATTTTGCTTATCATGCTTGACAGGGAGAATAGATTTACACAGTGAACGAGAAGAACAAAAGAGAAATAATAATACTGAATTAAGAAAAAAAAACAGTATAGAAATACATAAGTGTTAACAGTGGGAGAAGTCTTGGCTCATTAGTTATGTTATAAGTATTATATGTTCAATTCCCACTGGAACGGGACCAATTTTAAACAGTCTTTAATTTCTCTTTCCTAAATAATTAAGAATTACTTATTTTGAGAACAATTTGAAAAGAGAACGGGGTCCATCGTGGTCCTTCCGGCCTTTTGTATAATGCAACGGACTTTTATAACTTTGTCGATTCCTTGCTTTTAACTAAAACGTACAGGTTAAACGCGTCTAAAATTAGTAGCATACCTATCAGTTCTGATTTACGAGTGCAATTTGTAATTACTGCTTCCAACTATTATTTATTGGACTTTTAAAAGCATTACCTGCCATGAGTACCATGCCGATTTACCATCTGGTCTTCTCGTTATATTTATCACACATCACAGACGAGGGCGGATCCAGTTTTATTAATCAGGGATGGTAAAATTATACTTATTCTATTTATTAACTTCCTTTCGGATTTGAATGATTTACATACAGTATGTGGGTTGACATCGGCAATGTGTGTGTGTTAAGTATGTGATGTTTATCGACACAACCTCCACCCGCCACAATATAAAAAGATGAAACAATAATTGGTTTAGTTTTATATTTTAAACATTTTTCTTCAAGGAGGCAGGTGTAGATAATGTGTGTAGGTACTATGTCTTACCCACACACGTAAATAGCTTTGCACGTACATATTATTTTAGCAGAATATATTCTTGTTTCCACACCAGCAGTGTAATCTTGTGGAAGTTTCATTACCTACATTTTAGCCGTTATAAAATGTTAAGAATTTGCTTCCAGCTCTGTTATTAACCTACTCCTCGGTTCACGGCCATCTTTGTCAGATTAAAACTGCGTTAAGCTTTTCAGCACCTGCCGTCAATGCGTGATTCATTACTTTAATATTTCCCCAGACTTATTCTATACTCACGCCCACTGAAACGGGCCACGGATATGAAAATTTCCATACGAAGTGTCCCGTTTCCTTTGCACTTGAGTGTAGCTGTCTTAAACAAAGCGGTATCGAACATACGACAGCAATCTTTTGTATTTGCGCAGCTTGATCATTACTTTTCTTTGAAATATTTTTTTAGTTCTGTTTCTTCGTATCTGCTTCAGTAGTGGTATACCACTTAGCAATAATATAGGAGCATGGCACACTGCGTCCGATTCGCACGTCACTACGAAGTTTGAGCGAGACAACGCTATGTGCAGATTATAGCGACATCCCGCTCGATCGGACGCAGTGTGCCATATATATGCCTTAAGGCACTTATTCTCCTAGGCCTAATATGCGCCTAAGGCACCTGCATTAGAATAGGTATTCTGTAGAAAAATAAAACGTGTTATGCGTTAGAGAGGACAACATTGCATGACCTTTCGCTGTTAAAATTTACATTTGAGACCTTAGAGGATATAACCAACGGAGACGCCATGTCTAAAATTTTCGGTACAAAATAGTCTGCCGTTTTTTGCGGGGGAGGGGCACATCAAATGTATAGGTACGTCATGTCAGATAAACGTCAGTCCATACATATGGTTGACATGTGGTTGACCATTGGCCGCCTATTTTCGACAGAGGGGAACGCCTGTTAATGGCGGCTCCATTGTTAATTACTCCGAGTTTGAGACAGTGAAAATTCCATAGATATCTACTCTCTGGCTTCAGTCTAAACTATTTGCTCTATAGAGTCTGTTCGGAAAGAGAAGAGTCGTGAAATGTATTGGGCCCCATACATTCCACGACCGGGGCTCGGAACCGGTATTGAAATACCTGTTAATATCGTTCCAAAACCGTTATATTATTTCGTTCATTAAAAAACCGGTTGATGGAACGCGAACTAAAAAACTACGTTCTCTCTCCTAAGCGGTAAGAAGAGGGAACGGAACCACAGATTAATAAATAGTTACTACGTAACAGATACTTCATTCCCAAACAAAAGCGAAAATACCTACGCTATAATAGCCTACAAAACCTTAATAATAATACCTGCTGCTCAGGACAAGAAGAAATGTACCATAAGTACGCGCACAAAGAGTCGAGACTGTGTTGCCCGCCGTGCGAGTCACGTGCTAACGCGTCATCGTAAGAATGCGCTAGGGTTGTAGGTTTATACCTATGATGATTATTGTAATAAAACGAATGTTGCGGATCAACCATATTTTTTATTAGTCAATCAAATATGTTTTAGTTTTATATAATGATTTATATTTTTTTCCCTTCTCGGAATTCTCTGTTATTAAATTTTATAGTTGTAAATATCCTAAATTGCGTAAATAATTTTAATAAATACTCAGGAGCAAAGCAACGGAAAATCAACGGTTTTTAAAGTTGTAATACGGTGCTACCAGGCCGATTAATTATTACGTCGTCAAAATTATTTAAAAATACTTTTTCTAACCCTTCAATATAATTCTTAAACGTTTCAGGTGGGACCTTTAGCCCGCCATAAAAAGATGAATCTTTATTATAGGCTTTTTCCTTTGTTTTTTGACTTTTACACCCATTTACTGCACAATAATTACGTGGTTTCGGCATTTCGAAGCGTAAGCGCGGGAAACGTCCGGTGCGAGCGCTGAGGCGGGCGTTCGGCGGCCCTCTGTCGGTTGTATCGTCGACGATACGCCGAGCGGTAGGCATATAGCGCGTGGCCTTGAGCGTGTGACGGACGCCTGACGGAACTTTATGGTTCGCAGGGAACGATATAATACCTGACATACCTGTTACTCTTGGCTTTCGGAGACTTTCGGTTAAACTCGTTGTAATACGTGAAAGAGATAGCAATACTTACTTGTTCTATCTCGCTTCGATATTTTCAATTTAACCGGTTCATTTCGTTCCACAAAAACGGAAGGCGAACGAATTAGGCATAAATCAGTATCTTAATAGAACAGTTCTTTAACCGGTAACCGCAAACAGAAACGAAATCCTTTTCGTTCCCGGGTGAGTGAACGAAACCGGTTTGAAAAATAAAACGGTTTCCGAGCTCTGTCCACGAGTCTTCTCTTTCCGCACAGACTCTACATATATTTACTCTGGAACGCTCTGATTACAAAATCAATCTAAATCATAATCGTTCAGCTCGTAACCAGATGTTTAGGGATCTCGACTTTAAGTTTTCGAGTTAAGTTGCATAATAGCTTGAGCGGTGTAACAATAGTGCGCTCAAGCTCGATTAAATCGGGAAACCGTAATTCGCGCGTGCGCGTTTGTTTATGACGCTTTGTGTTGTGGTTGTATACAATACACATTTATTTATATTCGTAAGCCGACGGTGCAAGTGGATGATGCAGTTTAAACTCTCTGCAGCTCCATTGAAGCGGGTGGAAAATTTATCAGTCATGTAGCGCTCTGCCCGCGATTTCGTCCGTGTATTTTAGTCGTTGAATCGCCTCGCCTCTACCCCTTCCCCTTAGTAAGTCAAAATTATCTCCCATGTTCTAATAGCTTTACAATAAGATATTTGACTCGATATGTGAAACGATTAGTGTTGTAGACAGGTACATTTAGGTACTTATCAATAGCTAATATTAATAGGGTTACAATTTAACAGGTAGGTTTCGCGGTTAACTTAAACAGAAAACATTAAGTAACCATTTGTTTGGTTAATTAAACTCTATCTTCTAGGATAATTCAGTAGGTGCCTACGATAAATATGTTTAGCTTTAGATACGAAAAATAATGCTCATCATCATCATAAATAATCTGCTCTACCTTATCTTTATCATATATAACATATAACGGCTGAGGCAAATAAATTACACCTTGGAACCTTACACCTTTTCATTAAATAAACTTCAGGGAAAGCGATGAGTATGGGACAATACAAACGTAGTGGTTACATACGGCCCCTGCCTAATCATTGAAAAGTGCATTTGACAGACAGTGTCTGTAGTGATAGAGATTTAATAACAGACCACATTTAACACATTATTCACTCCAGAAGATTGTGATCCATGATCCCGGCTGTGCATTGTCACCAGCTGCGTCTCGTCCTGGCCTATTCCTAACGCCTACATTTATTTCATTCAACTCGAGTTAATGTGATCTGTAATATTTCGTAGTTCCTACATATCTTGAGTTCACGCTAATATTGGTTGTTTGGAGATAAAGACTCGGCTGAATGGTGTAAATAACTGCCCCGGCCCTGTCCCGCTAACCTGACATTGTCTTGACTCAATGGGCTTGCGACATCGCAGACATCGTAGTACTCCCGTGTTGTGCTAATGGTAGCTGAAACCCGCTCCACACTCGCGTTCGCGGCTTCGTGACGGGATTCGCGCACGAGTGTAAAGCTGGCTTGAGATACGTTAGGAATGTTAGGATCTGACTACTTTTTCCTAGTCAATACCTATTAGGCAGGTACGTCGGGCACTACCTAATAGGTATTTAATTTTGTAAAAACCTGTGCAAACGTTGCTAAGCCTAATGCTAAGTATTAATAGAGACGTGAGGAAAAAACCGAGTGAGGATCGAACTCGTGAAATTCGAGATCCCGCCGCTCTACCAACTGAGTTACTGTGACTTCTCTGCTCTGGATCTGCGGTCTTGGCCGCTCTCGGCCCCAGGTCCAGTAGGAACTACTAGCCGCCCCACTTTCTCAGCCGCCACTGATCTGTTCATCATTCGATCCACTTTCCTTTCGAAATTGACGGAACTACTGAACCATCCCACCTATTTTCTTCTCTCATGGAATTTCAAAACGCAAAGAGAAATTATAAAACCCGGTATCAGGAAAGTATCGTTTCATCTTCTATATGATGAAATAGATTATTTAATCAGTAAATTCAGTTACTCGCGAACATAATATTTCCCCGTAAGATCGCATGCTATACCGGCCGCCGCAATTTCCGTAACTCTCACAGGATGACTCACATTACACACCTTCGAGTCGATGCCATAAATAAGTGTTAGATATTTAGCAGATGTCGGTTTGATGATGTATCTTTCAATATTTTGATTTACGATCTAGCCTTATATTTACGTAAAATTTAATTTGGGCTGGTTATGGTTCGACATGTTCCGTCCTATTTCGAGGAATCTACATCAGATCAGCCTACACCTTCCATTGGCCTTTGTTTGGTCTGTACAAAGGGTCTACCGTCAAAATCGAAAATAATTAGGCCCTCTGAAAGCGATACCGTGCCTTACTTCGATATTTGAAGTACCTACTAACTAGGTAATCAATTGGTGACTCTATTTATTACACATTATATATTCAATATAGGTAAATACTTACGCTGATTTATTTACTCGTCTTCACCTGTTGAAGCTCGAGTCGATTCCATAGAGAAATATTTTAACAATTTCATCTATTTGGGCACATACCGTGTTTATCTGCGATATAAATTAAAAGGAAGTGCAGACAGACAGCCGACCGTCGTCGTCGGCAGTCTCCAGGTGTAAATATTACGCCGTGATTACGCCACTCCATTTCACACATCTACTATTTAAAAACCCTTAAGCAATTACTGAAATATATTAATGCAAAAGGTTATTTCTTAAAATGTCTCATTATTTATTATCGCGGAAAAGACATAGAACCCTTTTTATGCCGGAATTTATCCTCTAACCTAAAGACTATTAACTTTCTATTTCTATGCGGTCGAAGTTGCTAAACGGTATAATTTTCATTTGACCAGAAGCGTTCCTTTTTTCCAAAACCATTTCTAAATTTTCCTACATTTTTGAAAGGGATTAGTAGATCCCATTAGGTAAGGTTAGTTTATCTATCTACGACGATATATATTAATTATCAAGAGCGCTTTCGGTCAAATGGCAAATGAAACGTGGACTGAAAAATGTTACGTGTTAGAGAAAAGTAGGTAACCTCATGAAACGCTGTACGAGCCAGAGTAGCCAGAGTGATTCCTTACAGTTGCCTCCAGAATCTCGCGAACTAAATTGACAGGTCAATGTGCACAAATGATACCACAGTTTGGCCAGTGCTGTTCATATCGATATTTTCAAAAAAGTTTGAGAATATCGCCAAAATTCACCGCTAGGGGCGCTACTATTGCGCGGTCAGTTAAAATGTATCTTTAAGTAATTTTGTTATGTTATTTTACAAATATTATTTGGTATTTCGAAAATTGTGCAATTTTATAGTAATAGAGACAAGGATATTGGGATAAACATCTTGTAATTAAATTAATATTTTATTTTATTTATTTTGTTTTATTTGTTAGGAAAACTTACAGCTAGAGTAACAATTTAGGTGATAACATATTAGGAACAGTGATTTTGGCTCAAAATACAAATAAGGCCAGCCCAGACGGGGAGATATTACGTACAATGTGATTAATTTCTCATTATTTGTATGGTGAAAATTAAATCGTCTCGGTGATCCCTATTGCTTCGATTGTAAAGACCATTCCCTAAAATGGACATTCAAGTTGACAATTAGGTCAGAATTTTACAATCAATCTCATTATGAATCAATCTCATCTACCGGCCACATGTACAAAATTAAATCACCAATTTTAGATTTATGGCGACAACCGAGATCTTGAAATAAACAACTTGCCACCAAACCTGCATACTAACATAGAAATTTGTCAATTTCGCATTCGCACATCCTGATTTGATTGGTAACGTCATAATCTTACAATCAAATCCACCACTTTTCTCGTCACATTCATATAAATCGTAATCGTTTGTGACCCCTAAAGAATTATCACATGGGTAGTAAGTGCAATAACTTACTTATCGATATCATTTTATCGACATATACTCGTGACTATTTTTTCTTTGCTATTCCTGGTAATATCATTTTATTTGTCAAACTCGTGTCAATTTAGTTCGCGAGATTCTGGAGGCGACCTTAGTTAACAAGGTGGCGTATGTCATTTGGCATTGTCTCGATCAGACCGGCCTTGACCGCCGGCACGCCCGCACGTAATGGGATTGCCGGCTATCCGCGACTAGGGATTGCAAACCGGATTGATTTTCAATCCGGCCGGATTCTGGCCCCAATCCGGCCGGACCGGATCCGGTTAGGTATAAGGATATTAAAATTAATTATATGACATATTTTAATAGTTGTATACGTTATATGAGAAGCAAAGGGTATTTTTACAAATGTATTCATAAAACAACAATTTAAAGTTAATAAGAAACAACTTTTTAACAATAAAATAAAACTATGTATTATAAATTGTCACAATGTCAATCTCAATTTAAAAATAAAACTTGAAATCTAAGTCATTTATTAATTTCTGCTCACATTTACATTTACAATAAAATTATAAATTTGATTAGATTCCAAAGCCTGTTAATGGGATAACTATGGGATGGGAATTGGAGAACTCCTTGAAAGGACGAGTTTTCGTAACTGTTCTTTGATGGAATTATTTGTAACGCTGACATCCATTCTAATAAACCAAAATTATATGAATTGCGCTCCAATATTATCTTGCTTTCACAAATAAGTAAATAATTCACGAATAAATATTTGGGGACAATCTTATACAGATCGACCTACTCGTAGCCCCAAACCAAGCAAAGCTTGTACTATGGATACTAGCTAGCTAAGTAGTACTACTAGGCGACGATATATATACGTATAGTATAATGATAAATACATGCTTATATAATTAGAAAACACCCATGACTCAGGAACAAATATCTGTGTTCATTACACAAATAAATGACCTTACCGGGATTCAAACCCGGGACCAGTGTCACTGAATGGTCACTACCCACTAGGCCAGACCGGTCGTTACAAATGCCTTCCATAACATCTACATCCCTCCTTTAATTTTTACTTCTAAGTATCGTATAGTAACTGTCGCATCGTGCCGATTTGTGCCACCAACATGAAAGAAGAGGAAATTCTCCTCTGTTCTCAATAATCGTCATATTAAATAATAAATATCTTCTTATTTTACTAAATCTTGACTTTTTCATTCGTTCATTATTCTGTTTAACTTCTTTCTTCGATCCGTCGCCTTTATCTCACCTAAAACGCACAGTCGGTGCTGTGTGCGGTCTTTTTTTCTGTTTTCCCGGATCCGGTCCCGATCCGGTGATTTTAACCGGATCCGGTAGCTCCTAAGAAGTGCCGGATCCGGCCGGATTACCGGATCCGCCGGACCGGATTGCAATCCCTATCCGCGACTGTATGCGTTATTTCTTCAAATATTGCAAAGGGAAATGAGACTGTCTATCTGTAAATTATCTGAAATAATTATACATATTTGAAGATATAGAAACTCATAGTATTTGCAACATTTCATGTCATTAGCTTCTAGTTATCCTTATGGTTTAAAAAATGCGACCATTTACCTACTTCTTACTATTCAGATAATAGTGATAACACCATTATAATTGGTGA
This sequence comes from Cydia splendana, assembly GCF_910591565.1. Taxonomy (NCBI): domain Eukaryota; kingdom Metazoa; phylum Arthropoda; class Insecta; order Lepidoptera; family Tortricidae; genus Cydia; species Cydia splendana. The sequence goes on from NC_085962.1 coordinate 18,703,999, forward strand.
CGGGAGCTATTATGATTGCATTATTGCATTCGATTAATACAGCCTTAGCGCTCCAAAAAGACTATAGACTAGAAAAAGTTTAGGTTCCGAGATTCTATTAGAACATTTAATGCAAACTTTTGTATGAACTGACATGACTATTTGTACTTAACGTACAAATCGAAATAGCAATACATTTGACGTCCCCTCTCCCGCAAAAATCGGCAGACTGTTTCGTAAACAGAATGACAGCGATGACATCTCCAGTTACTACTAATTTAATGCTGTAAGTAATACCTACCTACTTCTTCAAATTTTATGCTTTCATCATAAAGAAGTAGAGAGCATAGGGAGATTAGGGAGTCCGATAGGCTATCGAAACTCCCAATATTCATTTAAATTGGTTTGGTATGGGACTACCTAATTATTATTAAAACAACAACACATTACATCACTCAATTAAATATTCCTACACGTAGATGACTGTAAACCATGGATGTAAGTAAAAAGAGGTAGATATGGTACCAGGCGCACGATCGTGAGCCATCAAATATAGGTTCTGGAACCTATATTTAGTTAGTCGTATGGGTGACGGCAACATGTCAAGTTGTCAAAATCGTTGGACCAAATTTTAGTTTTGTCAACTATGAACGTCACACGTCTACATAAATAAAAGGTCATTGCTGTAAACGCCATTATGAAACCACCCAGAGGAACCCAGCACAGCTGAAATGAAATGCTATTTGTAGGGCGAGGTAGGACTCAGTAAAGATGTACCTACAAGTAAATAAAGATAAATAAATAAATAAACAAGAGTCGTTTGAAAGCAAGAAAATTTCTCCCCTATTTCCCAGACTGCGCCAAGTTTCTGAGAACAGGAACGCAAAACGTACTTAAATGTTCATGCTTGTTGATAAAATGCAAAATAAATAAATAAACGCTTCTGGTAACGGGGTCTGGTGGAGTCTTTAACAATCAACCGCTTGGGTAAACACGATCCCTTTGAAGTTAATAAGCTTCGAACAGAAATCTTACGACGCATTACAAATAATAATAAAGAATAGGTTTATAATATGACACAAATAATATACCTAGTAACATGCATATTAATGATCTACTCGGACTAAAATCAGCAAACAGATTTTGAATCCCCCTTAAGGATGACTCACGCTAGAACGGTTCGGGTCCAGGACGAGGCTTCCGACACTTCTTTTTATGTCGATGCTGACTTAATAAACAGGCAGAAAACGAAACCTACCAACCATCAGCACTCAACTAAACAACGGTAAAGACCGGGTGTACTAAAATCTGTCATTTGAAAAGATTTATCCGTCTAGAAATCTATTCGTAAACGCTTTATTTACATCTCGGTTTAAACGGACCAGCGGAACGATGTATTTAGCGAGCCATTTCAAGTAAATATTTGCGCTAAAACGTGTCTCAAGCCTTGTGTACTCTATTTGCTTGCCAAGTCCTGGTGGCTTAGCACGGTCGCGTTTTTATCCCTTGTCACCATGCCTGTCACGTTCTAACAAGTATGTAAGTGCGAAAGGGACGCGCATAGTGATAGTCGATAAAAATGGAACCGTGCTGAGCCCGCTGGTAAGTTGTATTATACCATCGTTAACAGAGTTCATTGACGATAAGGTAAACGTACTGGTTCTCGGCGCGGTCCCAGTACATGTCATATTGAAGCTTAAGTCATTGTCAATAGAGGTGATAGCAAGGTATCATCTAATGGGGATTAGCATATCGAGCACTAGTACGCTTACCTTACGACGATTGAGTCGATTGAGATGACACCGCATCGTCCTGTGAGATGACAATAAAAAACCGGGCAAGTGCGAGTCGGACTCGCGCACGAAGGGCTCCGTACCATAATGCAAAAAACGGCAAAAAAAAAAACGGTCACCCATCCAAGTACTGACCTCGCCCGACGTTGCTTAACTTCAAAGTCACTTTTGTTGTATGGGAGCCCCACTTAAATCTTTATTTTTTATTTTATTCTGTTTTTAGTATTTTTTGTTATAGCGGCAACAGAAATACATCATCTGTGAAAATTTCAACTGTCTAGCTATCACGGTTCGTGAGATACAGCCTGGTGACAGACGGACGGACGGACGGACGGACAGCGGAGTCTTAGTAATAGGGTCCCGTTTTACCCTTTGGGTACGGAACCCTAAAAACCGTTGCCTCACGAGCTAACATATAATATGTGGTTACCTTTTTGTGGTGCTTTTTATTTTTTCATGTTCTTAAACTTTTATAGGTTAACATACTTATAAGACTTATAAGTAATCGCACCAAGAGTGAACTAGCAATGTCCTTGAACAAAACTCTACAGAACTTAGAGAGTTTAGTCACTTTTCAGTTCTGTGGAGGATAATTTCTTCCAATTGGTTGAGATTTGGCAGCTAAAAGATACGTGTCTATTATTTTAGACTACCTACTCGTACTCTCTAATCTAACATATATCAAAATAAATCAAATCGGTACCGGACACCGACGGTAGTGGACGGACGGTAACTTTCCTTCTAATTTTGCCCGAAATTCAAACGTATAGTTTCTAACCCTAAAACAAAAAGAATTCTAATTATACCAGAATATAAATTATGAAATAGGAGTATATTTAGAAAAGCGATTTGCGTGTCCTACGCAGACAGCAAAAGTGAAAGCTTATCAATTAATAAACTATATTTTTAGTATAAGTCGGTAAGGATTAAGCGTGGAAGGAGGCGGAGAGGTGGGCGATCTAATTTTATAACATTATTTGGGTTTTCGATTCATTAAATATTAAGGGAACTGCGGGCCGGGTAGTAGGTAGTAGGTGGTGCATAAGAGAAATAAGCAAGCATAGTACGTGCTCCATCAGTTTTCTTACCTTCAGATTACGTGGACTCTGGATTGGACTCGTGGATTTTAATAAAACTGTTTCTGAAAATGAACCTGCTTCATAAATAATCGTGTAGGTAAGTACACATTTTTCATAAAGTTTTGTTTAAACAATTAATACGTCGTAAAACTTGTTTGCATTGCTGCTTTTGAATATGTACAAATTACGTTACGACGATTATGTTTACGTTCTTCATGTTAACGAGCAATTTGCAGGACTAATGTTGTTATACGTATCTTTATAGCATTTATGTTTCCGTTTATTAAATGTCAGATGTTAGACTGAACTAAATATAAATGTGATATTTATAATATAATTCAAAGCGGAAGAGTTTACAAAAGTTTTTGAAATTTTTGACATGTAAATGGGATTGCCAAATATCTACGTGATTTGCGTCGTTTGTAAGCAAAATTTGTAAGAGGGTTGCTAAGTTTTATAAATAAGGTGGTAGGACTTTGAGACGCTCTATCAAGAGCGAAACGACAGAGAACAAGGACTTTTAGATTTCGACTGCTGACGTAGACCGCCATTTCGCTAATTAACAATTTTCGTAACCTTAAGCTAATTGACTTGATAGGTATTATTCAATGTCAAGTAGCCATTAATTAGCCGTGGAATATGACAGTTCGCGTGGGAACAGTCCATAACTTGGGCAACAAGGGCGCGGCCTGACGCACCTCGATATTATAACCTACGAAATATTACATAATTGTGGTAATTGGCGGCACGAGGAGCGTTTGTCAGTGTCAAGTGGGCTTGTCCTAAACGAAATATTAGACAATTTGGGTCAAAATAGTTTAGGAAACGGTTGGGAAACGGGCGTCTTTTCCAAGGACAATACAGACAGACAGTTGTAGTAAGTACAGTTTGGGTACATTTTACTTACAGCTTTCATCACATAGCTTTTTAAAAGATATAGGTACGCTACGATAAGGAAACGCTTTGTGTCTCTCTATCACTCTTCAATATTTACCTAGTGCGACAGTGACAGTTGCGTTTCATTCGCTGCGGACCGTAAACGATTGGCATGTTCGCTACGCACCATGTATAGTCTGTGCGGAAAGAGAAGAGTCGTGGAATGTATTGGGTCCCATACATTCCACGACTCTTCTCTTTCCGCACAAACTCTATTGGCTGTAGTTTCTACGCTATCGTGGAAGACACAACAGAAACTTAGATACTCAATACCTATACACACTGCTAAAATTATAACCTTTCCCGTAGTCGGGTAAAAACTGGCTTCTAGGGTTTCCTTTTGTTTTTATCAGACTGAATATTTAATATTTTGCTGGATTAAAAAGGCTTGATGGATTGATAAATAAATCAAAAAGTAATTCCGCAAATGGATTTGTGGTAATTTTTCATTAGAGTAAATATACCTTGCTCTCTTAGTTTTTCAGTACCACGGTTGACCTTTCATTCAATTACGCACAGTATTATTAGCCAGAGATGAAAACGGAGGGTATAATATCGACATGAATACATAGGTGAGTCGCTAAAAATAGGTAGGTACACAGCAAAGCAAAAATACCTAACGGAAGAAGCAGAAACACAGAAATGTAGAAAAAATAATAACTAGGTACAGTCAGCAGCAGAAGTTGCTAAGCGGGCGAGAAGTTCAAAATTACCTTGACACGCTCTTATTCTCTTAACAAAAAAGTCGCGTCAAGATAATTTTGAGCACCTGGCCCGCTTAGCAACTTCTGCTGCTTACTGTACCTAAGTAGGTACGAGATTATGTGAGATGTGAAAACTATTCGAGCTACCTATATGTTCTTTAATAAGAATTCATTAGTAACCTGACTACATAGTAAATTACGCACATCTGGCCCGCCAACCTCAGCTCGTTGTATATAAATGGTTCGTGTACCTACTATAGCATGGTAATATACAAGCTACTTTAGTGGCAGACTAGGTTTAAGAAAACAAAGCTCGGGCCGATGACCTACGCCAGTTTACTGACGTGAATTATGTAAAGCTGTCGAGATCGCCTCACACACTCACCCACAAATCTCACTTGAAAGACAGCTTTAGCTATTTACTTACAGGATGGTACCATTTATATAGAAGTGTTTCGACTTGAAATACCTGACAGAAATCAAAATACTTTAATAAAATTATTTGATTTCTTTCTCAGTAATATTGTTATGGAATTGGCCGTATTTATTCGCTGATTCGACTGATCTGTTCAACTAATTGGGAGTAGGTAAAAAATTTGGTTTCTAAGATATACTTAAGAGTTTCATTTGGGACGCCGTCGTCTGTGTGTTGCTGCCCTACAGATTGAATATTAGGCTGCTGTTTTTATAGAAGGAAAATAAAAGAGTAGGTAAATAGTACTCGTAGGCACTAGGTACCTGAAACATAATAAATACTGTTACCACCGCCGGTCAGACTCAGAGTGAAAGATACTTGGTGAGGCGACGATGTTGACTGCTTATTTAAAAAAAAATGCTGTTTCATTTATTTTGGCTGGTCCATTTTTTATGGGAGGGTAAATTTTTTTTTCGCGTTTTGGGGTTGGACCCATAGTAAAAGTTGCTCATCAGTATAATCCCAAAACCTCCCCAACGGGAATGCACTTATGTTTTGGCCACCGTGTAACATACCTACATACCTATCTTGCACATCCCTTAGAAGTAAAAACCCCTTCTAGAAGTACAAAATACCCCTATTACCCCTCTTAAGATCGTCAGGAATTAGTTCCATTCTGTAGAATTCGATGCTCGGTGTTTAATTGTTTAGTAGTTAGTAGTAGTAGCAATTAGGTAGTTTAATGTTCGGTAATGGACGTCCTTGTTTTGTCCAGTCCACGTGCACGTCAAGGTGAAGGTCAGCCATGTTCTATGGGTTCCGTAACACTGGGCGCAATAAGTCAACGCCCGGCTCCACCTGCGTCGCCATTAACTAGTATTACAATGAAACCTATAATCGAAATCTCTAGACCGACAATTTTTTATTTTGTGTCAAGTAACCAGTTATTCCATTTAAGCATGTCATACCAAATATTCAGGTTGTAAAATATGTCTCAATTACAGAGATTCTCATTAACAGAGGATGCTTTCTGGCAAATTTATAATAACCACTGAAAGCAACTGCAAAAAATATTATTTAATTTTATAGTTATTTATTTTACAAGCTTAGGTATATTCTGGTTTTTGATCTATGTATAATAGATTCTTTACCTTGCGTTTTTAATTATTACATTATTTATACAAGTTTAAAAAAAACTCTTTTATGTAAACGCCGTATAGTTCGACATAAAATAGTAAAAATTCAATAAAATGGAACAAAAAAATTCCATACTAAATTGATGACATGTGTAAGTACTTTACGTCAAAAATGTGACAGTTACGCAGGAAGTGGCGCACTCAATAATTTTCTACAATTTCTTGTCAGACTATACTAGATAATATAAAATAAATTTATTTAAATCTGTCTAATTCAATTTTCGATTGTAATCTTGGCTGGTACTGATGATTTTTTTTATCCATGTTAAGTTATAGCGAGACTCTAGTTATAGGCATACAAAATATCACCCTCAATAACGCTCGGCCCACACTGCAAATGAGTTTACCTTCACATTCGCCGAGTAACCCAATTCCCGGTTAATTTGTTGTCCGTATTAATTACTACTGCGTGAATGAATATGTCAGTACGTACTCCCCTCGTGATAGTAATGATGTAAGGTGCAGAGGGGCAATTTCGACTGCGGGGTAATTTCAACTAATCGAAATATCTTCCATGTTTTACATTATTAACTAGAGTCACACACAGCACACACAACACATCTTTTTCGCTATCTGGACATATATTGCACTCTAGTTAATAATGTAAAACATGGAAGATATTTCGATTAGTTGAAATTACCCCGCAGTCGAATTGTCCCCCTGCACCTTAATACAAATATAATTAGGCCCGCTTATTATTTGTACTCCATTTCGGGTTTCACGGGCCTATAAATCCCGGTCTTTTGATGGGCTTGCGTGGAGATATAGATCCAACACGTAGAGGCCCCTTGGAGAGCTTTAATGTCATGTAGAACGCCTGCTGGAACCCGTTCACAGGCGCAACAATAGACACCCATGAACCGGTCGCAGCAGGCATTATTATTATGTTTGTCCCTTTTGGATTTCACGGGTCCCAATCCCGGTCTTTTGATAGGCTAAATGTCCATGTTTATAAAATGCAATGATTGTCAACATGTTTACAAACACGATATTATTTTGAACCTGTCGTCAATTATTCAACGTACCATTGGATTGTTATCTTGTAATATCGTTTGTCTCTATTTCAGGCATATCGTTAATTTGAATTATGCATGGTATCGACTTGGATTTACGATATTACGTCACTAGAGAGGAAATATTTGTTCCCAAGTTAAATATTTATACAGTAGAATAGTCTATTAATCGTTATTTATACAGTTATGGCGTCGCAATAAATACGTAGGTAGGTAGGTACATGGTCATTATTACCCCACTCATAAAGTCGTAACAACCATCGGTAATCTTGTAGACTTGTACATTGATTTGCGGTTTTGATATGATAGGTACCTACCTATCATATCAAAGGCGCAAATCAATGTACAAGTCTACAAGATTACCTGTCCTATCAAAAGTGTGACCAAAATCAGGTGTCATTGGAAGACTGTATTGTATTGAATTCAGAAATAATATGTGATAGTGTTGCGTTAATCGGCGGGGCTGGCCAAGTGCGTGTCGCGCCACGCATAATGGAGATATATACCTTTATACGTTATAAAAAACAATACAAGCGATAAATACGATACAAGCAAAAGGGCATAGCTTCGTAGCACTTAATTAAGTCCTTTTAACATAAAGGAGATTTTCATAACTTCGCGATCTTGTTCAAAACAGTTATCTTGGTAGGTAAGGTAGGTATCTTGGTTGGGATTTTCGAATCGATTAATTTCAAAACAACTTTTTAGTATTAGGTCCTTACCTATGAAATTGGCGTTTTTGTTCATAGATATAAGTCTGATCCTAGTTTTTTTTTTTTTTTACAAAAGTACATACACAATTACAATAAAACTACAATATGATTTCGCCAAACTGCTTGACAGCAATTAATTGTTATTTTTTATTGTTAAGTGTTCAGAATTAAGCCTTGAAAATAGGTCTTTTCATGTGCTGTCGGTTCGAGTATTAAAATTACTTATATTTTTCTAATGGTACCAATTTTCAAGAAATGGAGATATTGGAAACATACCTTAAAGGTGTCAAAAATTACTGGAAAAATTTTGTTTGGTTTGAATTAGCCATCAAAAAAATATCCGCAAAATTAATTGTATGGAAATTCGTGTTTCGTTGAAATTCTCCGAACAAAACGCCAATTTCATAGGTAATGACCTAATATTTCACTTCGGCAAAAAAAAATTCAGAAACCTTTACTTAAGTTATTTTTATCGAGTGGTGTCACTTTTATTGCGCGAGAATACAGTAAACGGTTGAAAGAGATTTCCAATGGCTGTTACGGCTGTTTTGCGCGGTGGAACAGAATAGAAGTAGGATTGTAGAGTCAGTGATAGAGACTATTTATTTTTTCGATATATTGCAATCTGTAGGTACCTGGTATAGATTTATTATAAAAATAGTATTCGTTCACTGTCATCCTTGAAACAGTTGCCTCACGAGACACTAGACAGCAAAAACGGCTGAAGGTTAAATCATTTTGCCAATTATCTTTTACTTAACTTATGGCTCACCCCGCCGCATCAATTCACGTTTACAGCCTAGATTAGCCACAATTGAACTTCAAAAAACTCTAGCCTTGATTAAATAATTAATATAATATTTTATTAAAATAACTTGCAGTTTGCAGTGCATCTCGCGATTGTATCTCGAAGTCGGGCAAAGTACAAGAGATAGGTATGTAGGTAAAAGATCAGTTGATCTACCAGTGACTTAACAGTCATTAAACAAGTTTGTTTTAGGCGGAACGAAACACAATGCTGATTTTGGAGATATTATAAAACTGCACGGTAACAAAACAAAAACAAAATTAGGTACATAGTTACACAACCGTACATAAAATAAATCCTTTTAAATAGTTTAGTACTTACCTACTATCCAAGTATCCATTTTCGTAATAAAACGATTTCCATTATTTACATATTTTATGTGAAATATGCAATCATCTTTAATATAGACTATATACCTAGTTAATAGACTATTAAAAGATTTCTAGTTCCCAAGAACGACAATGCGCGAAAGTGAATGCGCGAGCGCTTGCGCTGTCACACCTTGGCCCGAATCTGCCGGACGACCGTCGATTCTTAGTGCATTCTTCGACGTGTGAACTATGCTGTTATAAAACATGCGTGTGGACATGTTAATAATCACTAACGGTACCTACAACTGTATTTTAAGCAGGGACAAGCCTTATTTGTTGGGACGGGTGATGTTATGTTACCGGGTTCCGTGTACAAGTTTGTCTACTTGACAGTGACCTATCAATAGGTATAGTATATATTATCTCAGATGATTTTTTCGGCTTTTGAGTGCTAATCCGTTCAACAAAAGCCTTTGTTTCTTTTAAGAGCGCTCTTCAGCACGCGCCAAAGCAACCATGTCGTTTAAAAAACAACAAGCAACAACGTTATAGTATTAAGGTTCAAATTCATGTGACAGCTCGTTCAGAGAACAATCAGAGTGGTCTTGTTTTTGGAGATAACAAAACGTGTTATCTCCGTTATGGGCTGTTTCATGAATTTGAACCATATAAATAGAATAGTAAGTTTGCTTTTTAAACGGGCTTGTTCCCGTTACTTATGTCGGGGCTATTAGCAGTAAGTAGTGTAACCACTGCACAAAGGAAACAATACCTTTTGTTTAACAGATTAGGGTCCGAGCCCGAAAAAATCACCTGAGATAATTCATACTATACTAGAAATCTATAACTACCTACCTATTTTCTTATTAATATAGTTAACTACATATCAATGAGACAAAGGGGTAAAATACAATAATTGAAAAACAAAAATGATGTTAGAGTAATAATTTATATTTCAGGAAAATGTATGATACAGTTGGTTCATTAAGGAGATTACGGAACTACCTTCCCATTCGTACTTGTGTCGCTGTATTTTATTTTCTTCCATTTAGTTATGCAATAAGATTAGATTATATTGTATTGTATAATAGCGATGGCTTATATTGAGGTTATCTAAAAAAAATCAACCTTGGCATTTGGAAATGTAATAAAATTATATACCGTTCAAGCCACAACTAAAAATGGCACGTAAATTATTATCGTAGTACCAAGCTTTCCTTAAATCGCCCCTAAATATAATTGAAACATTTATTGTCATTCCTTCATTTCATTCCTGTCAATTACTGAACGTTGTCGTCGATGATTACCTGGTGGTAAGTAGGTACTTAGTGTCAAGATTGCGAATCAAATGACTTTCAGAATCTTGTGCTGCAATCATATGATTAGGGTTTGCACGACGGATCCGAAATGTATGGGAATATCCGCGGATCCGGATCCAGATCCGGATAATTTCATACATTTCGGATCCGGATTGCAAACCCTACATATGATCATAACCAACGCTGGAGGCCGATCCAGTTTTAAAAGTTGGATATGATTTTCATCTCATTTTAATAACTACCTTGAGTCGTAACGTGTTATCAGGCATCTCGCACATACCAAAAAGTGCGAGCAAAATGCCTTACGAGACGATTATTGATTGATTTTAATCAGCACCAATCAGCGTGGGTGGCTATAGCGCTGGTTGGTATTCACGGTCAATGTCGTATCAAAATTATTAAAATATATCAAATTATTGAAACAGAATTTGCCTCCATCATTATGACATAGAATGAGACGGTGCCAATTACGAGGAGGTCAAGACTTAGAAGACCAGAGTAATATAATAAAGTATGATTACGTATGGAAGCAAAGCCCGCCGCGCGCGCAGCCAGCCGTGACTGCTTCCTACCGCGCCTGCGCTATCGCTAAACATTCCGTACACACACACATTATCGCTAGTGGTATAATAATGCAGGTAACAATGATTAATGTAACCGCCAAAATTACGAAACATTTGTTTTTGTTATTCGACTCCTTTTCTGCGCTATCGAGTGCTATCTTAATTGTGTGTGTATGTTTTTTATTTATCAATAATATTGACAGTGACATCGCTCGCAGGCTGCGGCAGCAGAAACATTGTAACATTAATGTTGCTGCATTCGTTATCGGAATGTCACCTTAAAGGGGCCCAGTTAATCAGTGGGCCCCTTTAGTGAGATTCAATACTCTACCCTCTCTTCTCTACTTTCTAGTTTCTTCTTAAATAGGTACAAAAAACTACTTATAGCTTATCCATTACCTAGATTCTAGAAGGTTAGAGTTATAAGTTATAAACCCTACTAATAATCCTCGTATTATTAATGTTAAAGCAACTCTGAAGCAAGAAGCTGAGGGAGGACCTTTTATCACAAATATTTATGTTCTGTTGGTCTAAATGAAATTTAGTTTTAAGTATGTTATTTTTTGCGCTAATAAATAATTCTTATTCTGTTTGTCTGTCTGTACCTCTGATCTGATTCAGATGCAATTTAGTATAGAGATTTTGAGTCCTGGGGAAAGACATAGGATTCTACACAGACGAAGTCGCGGTCAGAATATAATAATATATACTGTTTAGCCTGCAGGACGACACTGAGGTTTATGAATACAAATAGTGTCGAAATATTAGCTGCTTTGTTTGACAAGCAGAGATGCTCATTACATTGAAATGCGGAAACGAACCAAGGCAACACACAAAGTTAAACGCAAAGATAAATGACCCTACTGTTAAAACAAAACTAAATTAAACATTGTTTAAGAAGTTTTTCTCGTCTTAGCTAAGAATCTAAAATAAACTGAAATAAATGTCATATACTAGGAAAAAGTGACCAAGGCCTCCAGTAATATTTAGTAATATTTTCTGAAAATAATTTAAATTGTTCTAATACTTCTAATAGAATCTAAAATAAATATAGATTAAGCTAAGTACTCCAAGCATGTATAGAATTTTTTTATAAGAAATATACACTTCAAATTTAAAATTTAAACTGCGTAGCTAAAATTTAGCTACTCATCTTTAGCTGCTAAATACGAATCTACCAGACTCCAGAGGGCCTACCGCGAACCACGTTCGACGTGTTGCCTCTCTGTCGCACTTGTAAATTCGTACGCAAGTGTGACAACACTATTGGGAGGCAACACGTCGAACGTGTTTCGCGGTAGGCCCTCACGTCGTTCACGTCAGGTAGCAAAACGATGGCACTTTTTCTTTTGAAAAAAATAATACGACTATACTGTCTACTTCACGAACGACAAATAAGATGCAGACTGACTTCGTTGCTATACTTGTTATATATATGTATCTCGTAAATATTGATAAATATTAGCTACCAATATTTTATGTACCTATAGGTACCTACTGTGTGATTTTGCAACAGTCTATTAACTTCTATATAAGTATCTAAAAGTACCTAGGTACAATCGAGAAAATTCAACAAACACTTTTAATAAAAACCAATTTAATGTAACCTGTGTAATGTGATGTGTATATCCGGTATATCCGTTATTGCTTTTTAACATTTTTATAAAGATGTTCCAGTTTGAAAACGTCAAATTTCAACTTATTTTCGCCGTAATACTTTTGAAAGTTAAAGCGCATTTTTTACGGCTAAAATAACAATAAACTTAGATCATCATGAAAAAACTTTATTTCTTTCATACATTTTGTTGCAGTCACGCACTATTTGTATATAAGGGCCGTTTAGCTCGCGATGCACGTGCCTGATTTATTTCCGGATTTTGGACGTTTATGGTACTTGTACACTAGAGAGTACCGAGGTTTATTTGACACATTTGAATCTCAAAATAAATATCAATCACCACTGAAACGTGACATGTGTGACGGTTCCATTTTTATCGTCTATCACTATGCGCGTCCCTTTCGCACTTACATACTTGTTAGAACGTGACAGGCATGGTGACCAGGGATAAAAACGCGACCGTGCTACGCCGCCTGGTCACATTGAAATTTGCCGATACCGCGCATAACGCTAACGCCCATGCGTGAAATTAGATCCGCTCATTGTGTGGCCATCTGGATTGATTACATACTACATGTTTAGGTAATAACATCCAATGGCCATCCGGTATGGCAAATTGGGTATACTTGTCGGTTTCCGCTAACGATTATGTTTTTGTGCCGCTCTTGGCAACTAATATATTTTCTATTATTTTGACTATTGGATTTTGGGTACAATCATATTTGAGAGAAAGGAGGTATAAGAGATGCCAATTCATTGATAATAATTGAAAGACATACCTACTTAAAACCGAATTGAAAACCTGGACCTTTTATTCTTTATTCTTTATTCAGGTAAACACTATGTATAAGTTTACAGCTCCAGCCAAGGCACTTATACTGTTAATAGGTACATATGTTGTCAGTATCAGTCAGTATCATAAAATTAGTAGGTACACTAAAGGAAATATTGAAGTCGGTAAAAGAGAAAATAAGTGCTGGCTTAAGCAAAAAGTAAAGATCTGTTATATTATACGTGTATCCTCAGGAATTCTGGCACCCTTACTTAAATTCAACAGGTACAATGTGGTTCTACTGGGCTAAATACCCTACTCTTACTACATTAGATACTCCTTATTTTTACACCTACCTAGCAGTTTGGCCTAAAGGTACATGTTCGCAACTACTCGTATTGCAAAAATGGATCGATCCAGACCCGACCTTGCCCCGTTATCCTTGACTCTGGTAGTGACGTGCCTGTGACGTCACACAATGGCATCATCACTGTGTCGGCAGTCGGCACACAATTGCGAAAAAGATTGGAATATAGGTATCTCAAATCTCTTTGAAACGGAAATGACATGTCATCATAAAAATTGTATTATAGCTGTAAGTAGGTACCTATATATAATATTAATCATAATGAGATCATGTAATCTGGAAACATTTCCTCAATGACACCACTAATCCTCTGCTGTCACGTATTTCCATCTATGACTCTATGTAAACTACTGTTCAAATAATATAAATACTAATTATACCTATGATTAATTTCTATATATAATAGTTGGAGGTTATTGTTGTTATAGTTTTATTTTTATACATTTCAAAATGTGGTTATCTCCCCAATCTCAAGTCTCTTTGAAACCGAAATGCATATCATTAAAAAAGTACCTACATAAATTGTGTCGCTTAACTTCAAACTCGGGTAAATCCATTCGACCCTCTCAGCAAATATCTATCCTATTACCATTTGTTAATACCAAAATCGCATAATCTGACAGATGGATTTACCCGAGTTTGAAGTTAAGCGACTCAATTATACAATGTAATTATAATATTTGAGCGGAAATATTCATAACAGGAAATAATTTTACAGACATTTTGTACCTATAAAATCAGAAAACATTTTTTTAATGATACCCCTAATTCACAGGTATCATGTTATTTCCATCTATGTAAACAGCTGTTCAAATACAATGTTCAGTTAATTGTCTGAAACACTGTTATGCAAGCCGGAGATAATCGAGGAAGACAATATGAAAACAATTTGGAATCTATTGTTCGATCGTCCACGGTGTTAAGTTGTTACCAGACAATTCGTACCTAAACTTTATCTTATTGCGAAGACATACGGTCCAACGACGATCAGTTACTATATATACACCAAAGATTTATTGCTTAAATAACTATAGCTACTTAATTAGACGCATTATAAAATCTGTCAAAGTAAATTAGGTAGGTATTTTAAATTCAGGGTATCTTAAATGTCAAAATAAATTACTGAAATATTTTTTATTTTCAAAACACAACGAGAGCATTACTCTTAAATATCTATATCATTCACCTTCGTTAAATCAATACTATTTTTTAAGGGAGTTATTATAATTAAATGTGGGCACTTTATGCATACAAAAGCTTTACCTGTCAGTGGCTCAGTTCAAATATTGAGGATGAAATAGTGAAAAACAAATTTTATTTCAGTGTACTTCATAAAATTAGTTTTGATGCACTTTTAATTTACTTTTTATATTATATAGGCACGATATCTACGTTATAGATACATCAAGGTCACGTTCAGTTAATTTATGATTCAGAAATGGTATTTTGATGTGTTTTTAATAATACAAAACATTTATTTTGAGGGTAAAGGAAACTAATAACATAACTATGTAACATAAAACCATGAACTACCTAATTGTTAATCGTAACATGAAGACCGTATCGTCAATTATGGAAACAACTTTACTTAGCCGTTTTTTTAGTATTATATTTTTATTAAAACATTACACATATAGTTTAATTAGTGCTTTAATAATAAGGTACGCATTTCGTCCTGGGAGATCGACGTAAAGCATGATGGTTTGGACAATGTTTACCCAATCCTCCCGAGTAACAATAACGATTGTGGACAAATACCTACTACAAGAAAATTTACGGTTTGCGAACAAGAGGATATAACACAAAAAAATCGTACTATGTAAACAGCGATTACAGATGATTCGTAAAGCGAAACATCTGGGCATAGTCTAATAATTTCTTTTAGTTGGAAAAAAAGTTTTGGATCTGTGCATGGTGGCCTTTTAGAGAATAATATAATATGACATGTTACTTACGACAACTCTGACTTTGGTATAAGTACAATATAACCATCATGGAGCGTTTCTATCGACCTGCTCTAGCCATGGTTCAGCGCCATGAATGTCCGTTAGGCTAGGATTTCGGTAGATTCTTATAGCTGTCTCCCTCATTCCACTTGCGTCAGAAATTGACGGGAATCCAAAATATTGTGTAAAGAGTCGTTTTTAATGTAAAAATAAAAATTCGCCACATTTATTCTGCGGATGTTCGATTGAGCAAACATGAAAAGGACACTTAGATAACATGTTTTGGCAGCATATTAACCTTTTGTTTCATTAAATCGTACCAAAGTGTCGGTGTAATAGTGACAAATTAAGCTCGATAGGCTTGTCCAAATTATATTTGCTAGTCGGTATTAAAGCATCATAAAGTCCTTAAAATTAAATAAATATAAAACCTTCTTATATCACATATGGCTTAAAAATGCCCCCAGATTATACCCTACGAACCCGACCGAATACCGACCGACCCTGTTAGATTAAGGTGTTTATGCTTGCTTGGTGATTACCTGCAGTGAGACTCCATCAGTATTTCAAATAGCAATAAATTATGTGTCACAAATAGGTACTAGACATTTTATTTCATATCCTGTAGAACCCCTGAATAATTGATGGAAATAATTACATAGTTAGCACCTGTTTGAAGTTTTTTTAGGTTTAGATCTGGTTGATTTAGTAATATTATTGTTGCGCGGTTTTCCTCCGGGCAAGCCCATAGCGGGCGAGGAAATTCAACGTGACAAAGTACCATATGAACGTCACAAGACAAGACAAGACAAGACAAGACTGCGCCACACCCAGCCGGGGACATGCCCGCTCCGGTCTAACCGGCATACCAGGGGACGAAATTTGTGAGGAGTGACACGCTCTGGGATGGGAGAGGGATAGAATCAGCCGGCTATGCAGCCTCAAGCCAATATTGGAATGTAGGAGGGGTAGGTTATGTCTGTATTGATGGAGGCTCAGGACGGCGGGAGTGCAGCAGGTTTTATTATAATTAATTTAGGATTAAATCGAGGAGCGAAATAAGACCAACGCCATGTTCAGATCAAAGACAATTTTTTTATTTTTTCTTCATGCATAGATGGCACGACGACCATAGACAACATAACATTACATGCCCCTTTTTTAGTAAACGCAAAAATACATTTGACTCCTGTCACTTGAGTGACACCTGTCACATGGATGACATCTGTCACTTGAATGTACTATTCTGTACTAACCATGAAGTTATAAGATGGAGTGAACTGTCACTTTTTTTGCCATACTAAATTTAACCTTATCACCGAGCCAGAAAGACGTTCTTACCAGACTAGAGAAAACGGTCCACTTGAGATAGCAAAGGTGGGTCGCGGTGTCTCACTCGCACATGTTGCCAATGTTAAAAATATACCATTGTGGTAGTATTTATATCAATATACTACTGAAATTAAATACCTTCTTATATTATTTAAGTGCTATATTTAGAGTAAGGTTCTGATATCATTTAAGAAATTTGTAAATAATTATGATGTCAACATTATTAACTGATTTAACCAAGCATGTGCACAACAAAAAAAACATTAATTTTGATATGGTAGACATTGTAGTAACTTTGAATATTAATTGGTATCCCTAACGTGTGATGACATGTTATCAAAACACGTGAATGAAAAATTTCTTGAAAATGGTGAATAAATGTTGCGTTAAAGCTTGTAGGAGTGAAAGAATTTCTAATTGTGGAATATTGTTTCACAAGGAAGCCACAATGATTACATTTTGCGATAAAAATACAAATCAACATTGTCAAACTCATTAGGGTGACCATGATGTCGGCACGATGAGAATCAGTGTTACACAATTCTTATTACGTACTTAAAAGTAAGTTTATATGAATAGGTATGTATTTATTTCGGCATGTTTAAATTGGTGAAATGAGAGCCAATACAGAATCAATAATTGCCAAAATTGAAATCCAAAGTCCTTAAACATTACAGACACATTTATACATTGTTATAATAATAAAAAACACATTGATAATAAAAGAAAAATAGAACTTTATGGTAATTTACTGACTTTTGGGACGATACCAGAAACGTTACTGGGAATTTACCCTCTTTGGAAAATTTACTGGGAACGGAACATCACTAGTTTCTTTACATTTCACGACTCTTCTCTTTTCGCACAGATGGCCTACCACCGTGAACACCGAGGTTCGCAAATTGCGGGCATCTTTCTCTTTTACTCATATAAAGGAGTAATTACAGAGACAGAGAAAGATGCTCGTCAAACGATGCAAACTTCGGTATCTATGCTCCAGTGACAAGCGTCGTCTTAATTAAAAACTATAGCAAACGGGCGTAGCGGTCCCACGCGACCCTGTGGCAGTGGCGGATTTGCCCTAAGGCCGAGTAGGCCCGGGCCTAAGGCGGCCAGATATTTTAAGCGGCAGTCTATATGATGGATGCTGAGAAAGGGGCGGCTAGTGCTTGCTATGAAGGGCCTGGGACCTAACGCGGCAAAGACTGTAAAAAGCTCTCAGGACAGTGGGGGTGTCCTGAGAGCCTACCCCGAGCCGCTTTCGACGTGTTGCCTCTTTGTAGCACTTTCGTACGTAAGTGTGACAGAGGGGCGACACGTCGAACGCGGTTCGCGGTAGACCCTCTGGTTCTGTCAGCATATCTGTCTCTCTATCTCTCTCACTCATACCTGTATTCTTGACAGACGTTACGGCAGACCACCTTCCTGAGGATCGACCATGTTCGTGGTCCAGCATCTACGCCTATTAATAACAGTTTTTAGAACAACTAAATTAAGTACCTAAGGTAGTGTGAAGCGTTGTACAGGAGAGAAAAAAAACTAAATCTACCCCGTTTTAGGCCATAATACTAGTACAGAGAAAAGACAGTATGATTCTTTATAACTATGCACGAATAAGAAAAGATCCTGGCCAAACTATATATTCAATGTTATCCTAATATCCCACATACATAAGACTTATGGTCACCCTAATTAGAAAGAGATGCAACGGCCCACCTTGACTTCTCATGTGGACACACTTTTTGGCTAATGTACACTATCCGGTTTACTCTCTAGGTCCGTGGTACTAACCTACCCTAGTAGCATTTTCGTTGGGGCCTACGGTGCCAACGGTAGGGAAAACGTTGGGATGAGGTTCGTTCCGTAGCCAACATTAATTTTGTATTGGCCCACCATCGCATTTACCAACATTCGCTGTGGCACAGATGCCCAACAATGGGCCTTTGTGTATTTTGGTACCGTTGGCTAAACAACGATAATATTCGTTGGCCCAATGATGACATATATCGCATTTACCAACATTGGCAGTGGCAGTGATGCCCAACAATGGGCCTTTGTGTATTTTGCTACCGTTCGCTAAACAACGATAACATTCGTTGGCCCACTGGTGACGAATACCGCATTTACCAACATTGGCTGTGGCACGGATGCCCAACAATGGGCCTTTGTGTATTTTGGTAACGTTGGCTAGTCAAGGATATCATCCGATGGCCCAATGATGACAAATATCGCATTTACCAACATTGGCTGTGGCACTGATACCCAACAATGGGCCTTTATTTATTTTGGTAACGTTGGCTAATCGACGATATCATCCGATGGCCCAATGACGACAAATATCGCATTTACCAACATTGGCTGTAGCATTGATGCCCAACAATGGGCCTTTGTGTATTTTGGTAACGTTGGCTAATCAACGATATCATCCGATGGCCCAATGATGACAAAAATCGCATTTACCAACATTGGCTGTGGCACTGATGCCCAACAATGGGCCTTTGTTTATTTTGGTAACGTTGGCTAATCAACGATATCATCCGATGGCCCAATGACGACAAATATCGCATTTACCAACATTGGCTGTAGCATTGATGCCCAACAATGGGCCTTTGTGTATTTTGGTAACGTTGGCTAATCAACGATATCATCCGATGGCCCAATGATGACAAAAATCGCATTTACCAACATTGGCTGTGGCACTGATGCCCAACAATGGGCCTTTGTTTATTTTGGTAACGTTGGCTAATCAACGATATCATCCGATGGCCCAATGACGACAAATATCACATTTACCAACATTGGCTGTGGCACTGATACCCAACAATGGGCCTTTGTTTATTTTGGTAACGTTGGCTAATCGACGATATCATCCGATGGCCCAATGACGACAAATATCGCATTTACCAACATTGGCTGTAGCATTGATGCCCAACAATGGGCCTTTGTGTATTTTGGTAACGTTGGCTAATCAACGATATCATCCGATGGCCCAATGATGACAAAAATCGCATTTACCAACATTGGCTGTGGCACTGATGCCCAACAATGGGCCTTTGTTTATTTTGGTAACGTTGGCTAATCAACGATATCATCCGATGGCCCAATGACGACAAATATCGCATTTACCAACATTGACTGTAGCATTGATGCCCAACAATGGGCCTTTGTGTATTTTGCTACCGTTCGCTAAACAACGATGACATTCGTTGGCCCAATGGTGACGAATACCGTATTTACAAACATTGGCTGTGGCACGGATGCCCAACAATGGGCCTTTGTGTATTTTGGTAACGTTGGCTAGTCAAAGATATCATCCGATGGCCCAATGATGACAAATATCGTATTTACCAACATTGGCTGTGGCACTGACGCCTAACAATGGGCCTTTGTGTATTTTGGTACCGGTGGCTAAACAACGATAACATTCGTTGGCCCAGTGAGCACAAATATCGCATTTACCAACATTGGCTGTGGTACTGATGCCCAACAATACCAGTTGAGTTTGCTTGTGGCGTCACTAGATGGCGTTACTGTCTCCAAACATCGAAGTTATAGTTATTTTCTCGATTATTCCGGATATAATCATAATATTTTTTTAAAGTAACTTATAAATCTAATAGCTATAACTATAAAATTTATACATAAATTTAAAAAATTGTATTTTACCAACATTTTCTCAATTTAAATCTCAAAAAACATAAATCTCGCTTACGAAGTTTCGAAGTGCGGTTAGTATATATACAAATTAGAGTGTATAGTAAGTGTACTTGCTTCGGCAGTACATATACTAAAATTGGAACGATACAGAGAAGATTAACAACAACTGCTGCCTAGCCTAGGGCCTTCATGTGGATACAACCAATGCCTACCGTAGTGTAATTGTAATATTTATCAGCAAAGGCCCAACGTCGTATTACACAACCACTTACTTAACGTAGGGTAACTGTAGGACTCGTAAACAAAAGCCCATTACATAATTAGACTGTAGGCACACTATAAATTACACAACTATTTACCTACGGTAGTATTGTAAGAATCCTACACAAGGCCCAACGTTAAAGTTACAATGTTGGCCCTTTGTGGGACAAGCTGTGTTGGGCCTTCAACCTGGTGCACGACTACCTACCGACCTACCTGACTTGCCGTTGGGTAATTGTTGAATTTGCAAACAGAAGCACAACGAAAAAATTGCCCTTTTTTATTTTTTTGCAGTTGGCCCTACAGCAAGCCATACGGCCAAATGTAACAATTAACCAACCATCAAACAAATGTGTATAGGCCCAACCACGGCCCAACCAAAACCACCACCGTTGAATAATTGTATGATTTATTTAAATAGGCCCAACGAAAAAATTACTCTAATGGCCCTCTGTTGGGAATCTTCGGGAGGGCCTTTGTCGAGGGCCCTCCAGCAAATCGTACGGCCAAATGTAACAATTAACCAACCATCAAACAAATGTGTATAGGCCCAACCACGGCCCAACCAAAACCACCAAAGTTGAATAATTGTATGATTTATTTAAATAGGCCCAACGAAAAAATTACTCTTATGGCCCTCTGTTGGGAATCTTCGGGAGGGCCTTTGTCGAGGGCCCTCCAGCAAATCGTACGGCCAAATATAACGGTTGCCCAACTAATACGTAAACAAAGGCCCAACAAAATCCCTACAAGAAAATGCTATTAGGGTACTTTACATCATCATGTCAATCTATACTCGTTTTATTCTATACTCTATATTTCTATATTATATATATCGTTTTCTTCTCTTCCACTTCCTTCATGTTGGCACTACTAACGTTCTGTCATCCGCTTCCCGCTTTTTTGCTAATCGTTGTATTCGTCATGTGTTTGTCTGTGATGTTCATAACAATTATTTGTTTTTAGGTTTCCCCAACTACATCCTCCCAAAAATGCAAAATTATTATACCGAACATTCTCCTCACGTGTGAAAGTCAACACCGACATTGGCAAATCCACCCTGTGCAAAATTGCAGGGAGTAAGCCAGAAAAAAAAATTACATCAATTATTATTAAACGACTGAAAATGAATACATACATAATTAAGGCATTATTTCAGTGAAACCTCGTCAAGAATAAGAATTATCATTAATACATTATGTTGTCGAATTATTCAATAAACTTATAAATCTAATTTGTTTGTTTTCTTTAACAATCTGCCTCTCGAGCTATAGCGAGGTTCCTCCTCCTGAACATTTAATGTTTGCATGCATGGTAAGTCTACATTGTTTACATTATCACTATTATTATTATATCTAGACATTGTACATATAGGGTCAACACTTAAACTAGAATTAGGACTTGACACATTTTCCTGCGAGTTACTGGATATAAAACTTTCATTGTTATCACTTGAATTTGAACTATGACTTACATTTAAATTATTTATTGGACTAGACTGACATGACTCTTGACTTTGCATTAGGTAATCAGGTATGTAATAGTATAGACAGTTATCTCCCCTTTCACCATCTTGACATAGACTTGTTTTGACTGGAACCCTGACCATGAAAGACTGACTGTGGCTGATAATTTTTATTTGTAATTGCTTGACTGAGGCGTTGACAGATTCAGACTATGACTGTTCGACTGACTGACATTATTAGACTTAGACATGACATTATCACTAGATCTAGACACTGACTTTGACAGACATGACTTAAACAACTTAATATGTTGAGTATTTCTCCTATATACCGTTCCTTCTGAACTTTTGACTAAAATAAGATCTAGGAAAATTAGTTTTTGACAGAATTATCCCTTTTGTCCATGACAAATCATTAGGATTTTTCTTGAAAAAGACTGAATCATTTACCTGAAATTCCTGTGAAGGAATTGCATTTCTATTGTAATATGCCTCTCTTTTTGAAATTATTTCTGACTTATTTTTAGAATGGTCTGCGAATGTAATGACTTTAGGCTTTAGACTGTCTACATGTGTAGGTAACCTAGTTCTAAGCTTCCTAGACATGAGCAATTCTGACGGCGACTTTAAATTACCTCTAGGTGTTGTCCTATACTGTAACAAACCTAGGTGAAAATCAGTACCTGAGTCTTGACATTTCCTTAATATATTTTTTACTATTTTTACAGATACTTCGGCTAAACCATTCGACCTTGGGAAGTGCGGACTAGACATGATGTGTTCAATATCCCAATCACTAAGAAATTTCTGGAATTCCTGACTATTATAAGGCGGACCTCCATCGCTGACCAGTTGCAATGGGATACCATCCCGGGAGAACATTGACTTTAAATGTTGAATAACAGTTTGACTTCTATGATCTGTGTTTAACTGTGCAATTTCTATGTAATTTGAATAGTAGTCTACTACCAATAGATATTTTTTACTATTGTAGTCAAATAAATCTGTTGCCAACTTTTGCCATGGTAGGCAAGGCTGGTCATGTGACAATAAAGTTTCTTATGTTTTATTTGGACTAAATGTCATACAAGTTTCACACTGTCTAACTTTCATTTCTATGTCATATAACATATATATGTTAGGCCAAAAAACTAAACCTCTAGCTAAAGCCCCTGCTACACGGCAGCCGACAAGCCTACTAACCGTCTGACCTTGGTCTGTCCTTGGTGTGTGGGTCCGTCTGAGTTGTCTGGCTAGACGGTGGCAAACCACAGTGTGTTCAGAACTCGCGGACGGACAACACGTATTGCAAGCACAGAAAATGGCCCCTAACCTTTCGGAAAGTTGGCGTGGCATTAGTACCTACTCAGTGGCGTATGGCCCTAAGGGCGGCGTATGTCACCCCTGGCGGATTGCATTTTGTTTTTCTTCCTTCACTTCTGGGGCGGCAAAACTTATTGGCCGCGGC
Source organism: Cydia splendana (assembly GCF_910591565.1). Taxonomy (NCBI): domain Eukaryota; kingdom Metazoa; phylum Arthropoda; class Insecta; order Lepidoptera; family Tortricidae; genus Cydia; species Cydia splendana. Next base: position 18,727,714 of record NC_085962.1, read on the forward strand.
GCCAAATTTCATAACCTACCTACTCATACTAGTGCCATTGCACAAAAAAATAAATTTTTGGCAAAAAAATAATTTTTGGTACAAGCTTTTATCGCTGACTGTACTTTTCTTTCCAGAGGCAACTAATACTCGTCGAAACAATTCTAAAAACCCCAAACACAATTAGGTCGCGTTGTTCTATCACAGGGTTCCTATGGCCACCTCCTGTCTCCATCATCAGATCAGCTCTATGGTACCATAATAATGCATTGTCACCCGACTTATATATGTATGCAAATTTCAGCTCCATCGGAAACTAGAAAGTGGGTCTAATTTAACTTGCAAGATTTGACCCGTACAAACATATTTATATACTTACGATTAGGTATATTGCAAGTTAATAAAAAGTTTGTTAAAAAAAGAAAAGGGTATATGAATGAAACACTGGCTCAAAAAACGGCATTTGTTGAGTCATTTCAACTTAATGAATTCGCTGGACTACGCTACGGGGACATACATAACTTTCTGAGAATGAAGAGGAAAGTATTTGATAAATTATTAGAAATGCTACTGAGTACCCATGGCATGGCTATTAACCACACGAGCGCACACGGCGCGTCCTCCAAGCGAAATGGCCTAGTGCGGTCGGCGTCGGGCGGCTACACGGTTCCGGACCGACCGCTCAGACCGCGGTCGCTGGCGCGCGCTCGCATGCCAAGGGCGTCCGGAGGTCAAACGAAATTTTGTTGGTAACAACTGTCTACACGGTCCGGGACAGACCAAGGCCACGTGGTTTGGGGGCTTGTCGGCTGCCGTGTAGCAGGGGCTTAAGTTTTTTGTTTTCTCAACCCCCATGTGACCTTCATGTAAAATATTTAATATTTCTGAACGCATTGACTTTGGAATGATTACAGACTGATTTTTGAATAAAATGTCATCAATAGCATGAATTTCATCACGAATATTCCAGTAAGGTAATGTTACTGGGTCACACTGAGTTTTACTATTTGGCCATCCATTGACATAATATTCCTGTAATTTCAACAAGATTAAATCCGACTTTGTATGATCTTTAATCTTTTGTAATTTACTTGGAGAAATAGCCAAATTAGATGTCAATAACTTTACCTGACAGACAATGTTACTTTCTAATTCCTTAGCATCAAATTTATCTATATTTTTGTCTGATGAAATTGATGCTCTTGACAAAGTGTCAGAGACATACATTTCTGTACCCTTTGTGTATGCAACTCTTAAGTCATAAGCTTGTAGTGTAATCATCATTCTCTGTAGACGAGCTGGCACATCTGACAGAGGTTTCTTAAATAGAGTGACTAATGGTTGATGATCTGTCTCTACTTGTATGGTTTTACCATATATGTACTGATGAAACTTTTTACATCCGAAAAGAATAGCATACAATTCACGTTCAATTTGAGCATAGTTTTGCTGTGTGCTTGTGAGAGATTTTGATGAATAAGCAATTGGATTTTTTCCATGAAAAATAACTGCACCTACTGCATCCTTAGATGAGTCTACAGACATTCTAACTGGTTTGTTTACATCATAGTGCACTAGGACTGGAGATTGACTAATAAGACTTTTTAATTTGATGAATTCTTTTTCATGGTTATCCGTCCATTGCCAAATGTTTTGTTTTTTAAGTAAACTTCTAAGCAAATTAGTTTCATTAGCTAAATTCGGTATGTATGAGCCTAAATAATTTACCATTCCTAAAAAGCGTTGTAAGTCTTTAATGTTCTCTGGTCTTGGCATCTCAACTATTGCTTCTATTTTAGATTTATCTGCAGAAATACCATTCCTATTGAAAACATGACCTACATAAGTGACTTCAGACTTGTCAAACATACATTTAGACTTGTTAAACTTTAAATTGACTTCACGAGCTCTCTTAAGAACATTTTCTAACCTTTCATTGTGTTCTTTTTGACTTGAGCCAAATACTAAAATATCATCGACAAAAATAAGTACTCCAGGTAAGTCTCCGAATAAGTCTGACATAACTTTATGAAATATTTCACCACTAGAGTTTATACCATATGGAAGTCTAAGAAATTTGTATCTACCAAACTGTGTGTTGAAAGTACACAATCGACTGAGTTTGCATCTAATTTTGAAAATACTGACGCACCTGCTACTTTAGAACGCAAATCATCTAATGTAGGGTAAGGAAAATGAGGTCTTTGAATAGCCTTATTTAATGGTCTAGGATCTAGACATATGCGTAATTGACCATTTGACTTTTCTATAGGAACAATAGCATTCACCAAGTCTGTAGGGGTGGTAACTTTTTCTATGACCTGTAACTCTTCCATTCTATCTAACTCAGTCTTAAGTTTTGGATGTAAAGCATATGGAATTCTACGGACAGGACAAATCTTAGGTGGAACACTCTTGTCAACATGTAAATGAGCCTTGTGAGGCAGACAACCTAAGCCCTCAAACGTGTCTGAATAAGTCTCTAAAAGTGATTTTACTGACCTGTCACTTGTCACCTCGTAGAGCCTTTTGACAAAACCTAATTCTTCAGATTTATCAGCACTCAGTATAGTCGAGCATTCACAATCTAGCACTATAAATTCGATGTCAGCCTGTCTTCCATTTTCAAAAGTTCCTGACAGCATCACAGTACCTAGATTATTTATACGTTGTCCTGAAAAAGAGAATATTTTATCATGTGATCTCTGAATAGGTATTTTGCAGTTAGTTTCCTTTTCCAGCTTTTTTAAGGTGTTTAATGACATGACAGTTGGATCGGCTCCTGTGTCCAATTTACATATTCATTCATAATTATTACATTTAAATTTGACTTTCCATTTGCTTCGATTTGAATTTAGGTTATTACTAATTGATTCAATTACAAAATTATGTGCATGACTAGAAGGATTACTTAAATTACTTGGACTTTGGTCTGTGTCTGAACTTCTATGACTAGAGACAGCACTTACTTTTTTATTTTTTAAGAAACAGTACTGTGCGAAGTGATTCGGCTTCTTGCAGTGAGCACAGGTCTTGCCCTGCGCTGGACATTTGTGACGGTGGACTTGCCCGCATCGCTGGCATGTCCCGCTGTTTCTTGACTGACTGGCTTCCCTTGAATATGACGAAGTGCTGCATCCCTGGCTTGGCTGGCGATTGTAGCTCGATTTTGTAGGTGTTCTTGCTGACGAGTTCCTAAATTTTTGTCTTGAATTATGTTTTGTAATGGCTTGGACTAGGTTACTTGGTTCTTGACGTTCTGACAATTTTTTTGATCTTGTGTTCGATAGTTCTATAGTTTTCGCGATGTTGACGGTTTCGCTGACGTCTTGAAGCTCTTGGTTTTGTAGCAACTTTTCTTTGATTGTTTCGTTTTTTAACCCTATGATAAACATGTCCTTGACTAGTGATTCTTTTAGGGTTCCGAAGTCACACGTGGCAGCTAAATTGTTGAGCGACGTGACGTACTGGTCGAGTGTTTCTTCATTTTGATAACGGGTAAAAAAATTGTACCTCTCTACCGTGGTATTCTTACATGCATTGAACTTGCTATCAAATTTCTTTAACAGATTTTCTATGGTTTCGTTGGCAAGGTCCACGTTGAACGAATTGAATATTTCAAGGCCTTCATCCCCTATGGCATTTAAAAGGATCGCCTTCTTTTTCTTCTCCGGGAGTTTGTCTAAATCGTTCGCGTCACTAAATATTTCAAACCGTTGCTTCCATTTCCTCCATACTTCTGAATTTGCACATTCACTTTTTGCTCCGCCATTTTGCAGATTCAGTACGAGCGGTTTTAGGTTGTTGGCGAGAAATACGTTTTTTGTCGTTTCTGTCATCTTCTTCTTTAGATTTCTTCTTCCAGTTTATTCTGACACCATGTATTGATGGAGGCTCAGGACGGCGGGAGTGCAGCAGGCTTTATTATAATTAATTTAGGATTAAATCGAGGAGCGAAATAAGACCAACGCCATGTTCAGATCAAAGACAATTTTTTATTTTTTCTTCATGCATAGATGGCACGACGACCATAGACAACATAACATTACAATGTCGTCGAAGGAGAGCGTTGGTGACATGCTGCGCGTCGTTTCCGCTTCGGTCTTCGAGATATCTTGTATCAGTAGGGTCGATGTCGTCTTGAGATGCCGTTTGCTCGTCGATTCGAGGTGATGGTTCTTCTTCGTCTGATTCGCTGTCGATTTCGTCCAGTTGATATATTTCTCTTGCTGCTTTGATGAATTCGCCTTTGTCGTCTGCCATGTTGATCCAGTCACATGTGCGTCCACCGTCATACAAGTTTATTGTTCCTAGGCCACTGGCAGTGAATGCATTAATAGCACTCGACACAATAAACTTAATATAAAATAATAATAAATAGTATACACACGCACTCAACACTTTCAACGTAGCAATTAACACATTAAATTGTTTACATTATTTTAGACAATTACAGCATCAGATGTCGACAGTAGTTTAATCACGCTAGGGCACGCTAGGACATACAAAATTGGATTTTAGCACTGCACAACACATACACTTCTAGCACAAGAAAACCGCAAAAACACATCGAGATTGCACACCGACATACAAATTTACTTCAAGCATAAGAAACTTGCACTATCACTTTAATTTAAAAAACACGAATTCAATAAAAAATAGAGAAAAATATTTGAATAGAGTGTCACTTGGATTGACTGTTATTTGAATGTGATTTGGTAGTTAGGGCTAAAGACCCATGACACCCTCTTCCCTTTCCGGTACCTATCTTATCCATTTACGGTCATACTTGGTATCTCTTTGTTTGCAACTCGTATCAATATTATAAAACAATTGTTTGGTATTATTTGAAGTCTCTATCAGCATCTCTATTATATTCCTTGCGCCCCGGCGAGGTGAAAGTAGCCGCGCCGCGTACCCTTTTTTGCATTTATTGCAACTGCACATGTTGTGATGGGCTAAGACCCTTTAAGCGGTGACCGCTTTGACTTTTGCGAGGCTTTGTATTTTGATTCGTTTGTTTGAGTCGACTCTCTTCCGTATTTTGCTCGCCTTTTACAACCCTTTACAATCGCCCAGGTCCCTTCTTTCCCTTGTTGCAGCCAGCCACCTTCAGGCATAAGCATATTTCTTACTCAATGGCCTCTATCCTAACCCAGTCAAGTACGAGTAGGTAGGAATAAAATAAGGTTGCCGCTATATACATCACGCACATCAGGCCGCCACAACAGTATCTAAAGTAACAACTTCCACCAACCAAACTTGTGCGAAGGAAAATAATATGTGTACTGAACCCACCGAGCTTGTCCCAGATATGCAGCGTCCCTCGTGACTCGTGAGAGCCCTATAAATCGTTAATTTAGAATAAAATTAGGATGGTATTTTAACGACGAAATTAACATAGAGTTCGTTTATTAACCTGCGTCTTTCGGTAGACTAATAGTTGCCTGTTTTTGGGCCAGGGTAAAGATAGTTATCTACATTTGCTCGTTGAAAGACAGCATATTATAGGTACTCAACATAGTTCAAACACTGCTTCTACTACCTGCTTAAAACAAACATATGCAATTATGCAGACTCGAACCACATGAGCATGTTATTTAGAGGTAAAATGGAAAGCTATCACCAGGTAACTTGTACTCTTGTCTTGACTTCGCTGAGGTTTAACTTCGGCGTATGCGCAGGGATTTTACACTTTTTAAAATCATTATACTTCAAACCGGCATTTCTCGGGATAAGATATTTTAATAGAATCGAAACCGAAACAAACGAAACCCGCGCGGTCAGTTAAATAAAAAAACCGGCCAAGTGCGAGTCGGACTCGCACACGAAGGGTTCCGTACCATTATCTATAAAAATGGTCACCCATCCAATCCAAGTACTGACCCCGCCCGACGTTGCTTAACTTCGGTCAAAAATCACGTTTGTTGTATGGGAGCCCCACTTAAATCTTTATTTTATTCTGTTTTTAGTATTTGTTGTTATAGCGGCAACAGAAATACATCATCTGTGAAAATTTCAGCTGTCTAGCTATCACAGATCACGAGATACAGCCTGGTGACAGACGGACGGACGGACGGACAGCGGAGTCTTAGTACTATTACTAAGACTCCGCTGTCCGTCCGTACCCAAAGGGTAAAACGGGACCATAGGGTACCCTTTTTAGGGTACCCTTTGGGTACGGAACCCTAAAAAGAAACACGGTCCGGCCGCACATCTGGCGACAAAATGGTATTGCACCGTACACCATTGAAAAACCTTCCCGGGACGCGTCCGACCTCGGTGACGGTCAAAACAGAACTCACAAAGTACCATATGAACGTCACGTCAAAATTTTCAAAAACAGCAAAGTCATTTGGGCTGCCATTTATCATCAAATTGCCTGATAAATATTATGATACTTATCACTAATGTATTTAAAATTGTCCCTCTAATCGATGAACTTATCTGTCATAGTCATATTTAGCATTTCGGTCTACAACTATGAACCCGTTGTTGATTTTCATATATTTAAACATTTTGTTTTGCTATTGCACTAGTAAACAGTACCGGGCTAAGCCTATCAGTGCAGAGCAATGTAAAAATCCTAAACTGCCTTACGTAAACCCATTGCCGTATGAACTCGACATTAGCATCTACATTGGAACTTCAGGCAATACACTTATGAGTGTTAATCTAACAGTACCGAAAGACGTACCGGGACAAGACAAAAAAATCTCGACACAGTTTGGAAAAAAGACAGTTTCTGGTACAAAATGGTTGGTAACACTAAACGACATGAACTGCAACAGTGCTCTCGTTAAAACTATGTTAGAACATATCGACGTCCCACTTAAGAATTGTACGCTTAAGAAGGGAAATTATTATGTAAAAGACATAGACTTTGATACCTTGGAATCTGCGTTGCCGGGATCTGCAGCGCGGCCAAGCGGTATGTATGCTACTAGAGTGGCAATTTACTCCGATACGCACACTTATGCATGTTTAGTCGCTTATGTCAAGATAGTGTCTTCAAATAAAAACAAAAATTCGAGGCAATAATGTAAATTATGAAAATAGTTGTGGATGAAGGTTTTGGAACAATTTCAATGTAAATCGTACCAATAAATAGCTTGAATGAATAATGTTTTTTGTTTACATGTACCTACCTTGTAATGGTGTTTACAGTACATATGGTCCTATTTTCCCGCACTAGTGCGTTTCGTGCGTATGTCAAAAGTTTAATGGGCCATACCTACATATGTACCTACTGTAAAACGTTGTACGATACACGTGCGATTAAGTAATTCGCAACTCGTGTCGATTTTATAACACTCCCTTCGGTCGTGTTTTAATTTATCGCCACTCGTTTCGAATTTCCTCTTTTCCGCACTTGTATCGTAAATAACTCATTACTACATCACTTACATCAGAATCAAAACAAAGTAATGATACCTACATTCTACATTGCTTGCTGAATTATTTCAGTGTAGACTCATCACGTGTTATACGCGTGTTTTCTTTTTACTTTTCATAAGAGTATTATTTCTCGAGTACTCGAGGCATTAAGTTTCTTTTTCCCGTCTCAACTTAGGAGAAATTTCTCGAGATTTCGCGCCTCGAGAATTCTCGAGCAGAAACCCTACTACTTATGAAATAAAATAAGACTAATACCTACATACCTTCCGACCCTTGACCTCTAGACAAGGTGCCCATCACGCAGGCAGCTGTATCGCGATAGAAATTTAGTTAATTAACTAGTTTACGATGGCAGAAAAATAGTGGACAGTACCTAATTAACTGCCTTTGTAATGTAACTGCCTACATGGGTTGGCGCAATTACCTTACCTTTGAAAAACGAAATGAGTGGCAATATTACGGTTAAAGATTAGTGTCCGACCGAAACATGTTTTTTTGCCGAAACCGAATGTTCGGCTTTGGCTCTAGTTTCGGCCGAAACCGAAACCGAACCTTTTGTAGACTTGTTAAAATCGTTGAAAAAATGTCATAAAACCGCTTTTACACACATATTATGGGGCTGTCAACACCCAATGTCCTTGAAATTGATGTTACTTAAGCAGTTTTTTAAGAAAATTACTAGAGTTAGACCAAGATAATTCTGCAACGATTATTTTATTTTAAACGTCAAAACTTCTATGAAATTATGACGTATAAATAACATTTGCACTAGTTTCACTGCGTATGCTATCAAAATGATTGCAGCATTTTCTTGGTCTAACTCTATTGATTCACCAGTCAAGCCAACATGTAGATACAGGGTCAAACAAAAACGCGAGCGCAGCGAGCGCGAATTTTTTGTTGACAATATCGCAAGGCCGGCTACCGATCTTCACCTGGGCCTAAACATCCGAAGTGCCCCAGTGAGGCGAACTTTCATGCGAAGTCAAAGCCGTGCTTCAGGTTTCAGGATAAGTAGTTAAGCACAGACTCCAACCAATGTCCATTGTATTAAAAAGCGAGATACATATTTCCTTGAGCGCTGGTGGCCTAGCGGTAAGAGCGTGCGACTTTTAATCCGAAGGTCGCAGGTACAAACCCCGGCTCGTACCAATAAGTTTTTCGAAAGTTATATACGAAATATCATTTGATATTTACTATTTTCTTTTCGGTGAAGGAAAAACATCGTGAGGAAGCCGGACTAGTCCCGATAAGGCCTAGTTTACTCTCTGGGTGCTAGTGCATACGCCAATTCTTGGGATTAGTTGTCAATTTGACCCCAGGCTCCCATGAGCCGTGGCAAAAATTCCGGGATTACGCGAGGAAGATGATGAGTTTTCTTATTATTCCTTTGCCCAGGCCCAGTAACATGCGACAGTGCTATCTCATTTACTCCGATACAATTAGACAGTGTGCGCGATATAGGTATTAACAGCCTCTTAAGACTGCGTCGACCGTCTAGTGGCGCCCTCATTAGTGGAATTGTGTTTTATACAATTAATAATAATAATTAACCAATTAATTTCTATACCTATACATGAATCAGTATATGTAGGTACATATTAATATTGTTGTCCTACTTATTCCCCAACTTTTGGTCTTTGTCACATAGTTTAGTTTCATAGTACGAAGTACCATTTCGTAAGTTTCGGCCCGGCCGAAAGGTTCGGCCGTTTTTTGGCCGAAACCGAAACTACAGCCGAAACATGATTTTTTGGCCGAAACTGGCCGAAACCGAAACCGAAACCGAACCTTCGGTCGGACACTATTAAAGATAGATAAAGAACGTCGAAAATTCCGTCCTTAATGGATTCGTAGAAATATTCCACGGCGGTATTCGATTCCTGGATTCTGAATCTGGCACATGCGATAAGTTGAACATTCCTTAAAATTCAAACATCAAACATCAACATTTATTTAGCAAATAGGCCACAAGGACGCTTTTACACGTCAATATGGAATTTACATACAAGCTAAAAAAAACACATTAAAAATTATAAAATACATCTAATGCCAAATATCATTTCTTTTGCTATTTGAGGATTTCCTCAAAGGGGTCATCCATTAATTACAGCACACGTTTAGGGGGAGGGAGGGGGTCAAGAAAATGTGACATGTTGTGACAAGGGGGATGGGGGAGTCATAAACTTTGTGACGTCACTTTAACTTCATGAGTAACCGAAAATGTATTTAAATTATTTTATACGCTAATTATCATTTAAATAATAAGGTTTTGAAACGATAATCGTTTTTATCCGTTTAATTTTATTTATAATCAGTTTTGGGTTATAAAATTACTAATATTTCTTTTATCAAAAATATTTTGATAAAATTTTAAATAAATATTTGCCGATTTCGTTGAAGAAATGTGACGTCACACCAGGGGGGAGGGGTTTGCCAAATGTGACCAAGTGTGACAAGGAGGTAGGTGTACCTACTACAAACGAGAAAAACGAAAACGAGACAGCAGTGTGAAGCGCGAACATTTAAGTTGTGTGAGACTTATCAATTTCATTGTGTAAAATAAGACCAGGCAAAAGCTTATCTAAATAGCCTAAAAACCAATTATGTCTGTAGAAAAAATGAAATTTTTTAAAAGAGTTTGCTTGAAGGGTCGATCTCCCATATCGTACCTACTTAAGATATATCTCGAAATTCAACCTCCAATGGAGTTACAATGGGGTTGAAAATGTAGGGAGGACCTAGAATTGAATTAACCAATTACAGGCACGGCAACGCGCCCCTCAAACTACCTGAAGGCCTCAGCCTTGAAAGGCTATTGTGCTTACCTCACCAATATTAATACAATTATCGAGTGCTAACCGTCCGTCCGTGCGTTTCCGAATAATTACCACTCTCCTCTGAGACTCTGTTGTTCCATTCATTAGCGATAGATTCATTATTCACTGAATGAAGGTAAACATTCATTCAACGTACTGCCCGGAAACATTCTTCTTGGAACGCCTTTAGAATTCTAACGCAGAGATTACATACTATACTTACTACACACAAGAGCAAGGAAAACGTGTCACACTGTAACATTTTCCATGTCCATACAAAGTGTAGTGTTACGGAAAAAATAATATTTCGACTAGTGTCCGACCGAAACATGTTTTTTTGCCGAAACCGAAACCGAAACCGAATGTTCGGCTTTGGCTCTAGTTTCGGCCGAAACCGAAACCGAAACCGAACCTTTTGTAGACTTGTTAAAATCGTTGAAAAAATGTCATAAAACCGCTTTACACACATATTATGGGGCTGTCAACACCCAATGTCCTTGAAATTGATGTTACTTAAGCAGTTTTTTAAGAAAATTACTAGAGTTAGACCAAGATAATTCTGCAACGATTATTTTATTTTAAACGTCAAAACTTCTATGAAATTATGACGTATAAATAACATTTGCACTAGTTTCACTGCGTATGCTATCAAAATGATTGCAGCATTTTCTTGGTCTAACTCTATTGATTCACCAGTCAAGCCAACATGTAGATACAGGGTCAAACAAAAACGCGAGCGCAGCGAGCGCGAATTTTTTGTTGACAATATCGCAAGGCCGGCTACCGATCTTCACCTGGGCCTAAACATCCGAAGTGCCCCAGTGAGGCGAACTTTCATGCGAAGTCAAAGCCGTGCTTCAGGTTTCAGGATAAGTAGTTAAGCACAGACTCCAACCAATGTCCATTGTATTAAAAAGCGAGATACATATTTCCTTGAGCGCTGGTGGCCTAGCGGTAAGAGCGTGCGACTTTTAATCCGAAGGTCGCAGGTACAAACCCCGGCTCGTACCAATAAGTTTTTCGAAAGTTATATACGAAATATCATTTGATATTTACTATTTTCTTTTCGGTGAAGGAAAAACATCGTGAGGAAGCCGGACTAGTCCCGATAAGGCCTAGTTTACTCTCTGGGTGCTAGTGCATACGCCAATTCTTGGGATTAGTTGTCAATTTGACCCCAGGCTCCCATGAGCCGTGGCAAAAATTCCGGGATTACGCGAGGAAGATGATGAGTTTTCTTATTATTCCTTTGCCCAGGCCCAGTAACATGCGACAGTGCTATCTCATTTACTCCGATACAATTAGACAGTGTGCGCGATATAGGTATTAACAGCCTCTTAAGACTGCGTCGACCGTCTAGTGGCGCCCTCATTAGTGGAATTGTGTTTTATACAATTAATAATAATAATTAACCAATTAATTTCTATACCTATACATGAATCAGTATATGTAGGTACATATTAATATTGTTGTCCTACTTATTCCCCAACTTTTGGTCTTTGTCACATAGTTTAGTTTCATAGTACGAAGTACCATTTCGTAAGTTTCGGCCCGGCCGAAAGGTTCGGCCGTTTTTTGGCCGAAACCGAAACTACAGCCGAAACATGATTTTTTGGCCGAAACTGGCCGAAACCGAAACCGAAACCGAACCTTCGGTCGGACACTAATTTCGACCTTAACAATTCACAGGTTCTTAATATTTTCGGTGTTGAAGAAAATTTTGAATTTCAAATAGGTACTTACCTACCTATTGCAAATGCAAATACATTGAAAACATGCTAAACAGTCATCGCTAAAAGAAGTTGCTAGATAAACTGTTAAGTAACGCCTATGTATCTAAAGACAAGTAAATATTTAAGACGAACAACTACTATATAAGTACCTACCTACAACGCCGCGAGAATCGTCAGTGTTGTAACTTGTAGGTGACATAAATGTTATATTACTTTTTAGTTACTTTGAGCACCTATACGAAAACTGCTACTGCGCTGCGACATATTTTTACTAGACTCTGCTATAGTCTATACATATTTGTATATTTTAAGTCCATAGAGAAATAGAAACAAAGACTGTGAAGGTGTGACTCCCTTGTTAAGCCATAATTAGGTCACAGTAACTATAAAGGTTACAACTTATCGGTCGAATATCCGATCCACGTTGGTTTGCTTCCTTACATATTATTTGAAGAATCTAAAACAAAAATAACACACTGACAAACAACATACCTACCTAATGCTTTATAGATTTTTATATCGTATGCCACCAAAACCTAGGGCAATACCAGAGTTGGGCAAAAATTAACTTGAATAAGAATAAGAATAAAAACAGAAATTTTATTCTTATTCAAATCGATTTGAATTAGAATTATTCTTGCACTAGTTATTTTAGAATAAAATTAAGGTGAATAAATCATGTGACTCTTATTTTAAATGCGGAATACAAAACAGAATAATTATTCTAGAAGTGGGCCTATTCTAACTAAGGTTTTATTCAATTAAAATGTTATTTAGAATTAAGTTAATTTTTGTAGTACAATCGGTTATAAGTTGATTTTCACCCTTCTATTTAAAAGTCGGATTGATTTGATATTTGTTACTATAGTTTAGGTAGGTATAGTACACATTGAAGAGTTCCGCTATACACTATCTAGTTCTATCATCCGATCAGGGTGCTTAGCCAACATACCAAACGTTGACCCTCCGTAGAGTTGCGCATAGTCTCTCTCTATCACTCTTACATATTAGTGCGATAGAGAGACAGATAGCGTTTCGTTGTCGTAGCGCAAACGTTTGGCATGTTGGCTACGCTCCCAATGTGCCTAGCCAAGATGCCAATTTTTATTTTTATTTTAATAACCGAATCATTAGGTAAATTTAGCTGTTCTGGGGGCCTAGCCAACATGCTAATCGCTTGCGCTCCAACAACGAAGCGCATTCTGTCTCTATCACTCTTACATATTAGTGCGATAGAGAGACAAATATAGCATTTCGTTGTCGTAGCGCAAACGTTTGGCGTGTTGGCTACGCTCCCAATGTGCCTAGCCAAGATGCCAATTTTTGTTTTTATTCTTATAACCAAATCATTAGGTAAATTAAGCTGTTTTGGGGGCCTAGCCAATATGCCAATCGCTTGGGCTCCAACAACGAAGCGCTTTCTTTCTCTATCACTCTTACATATTAGTGCGATAGAGAGACAAAGATAGCGTTTCGTTGTCGTAGCGCGAACGTTTGGCATGTTGGCTACACTCCCAATGTGCCTAGCCAAGATGCCAATTTTTGTTTTTAATTTAATAACGAAATCATTAGGACAATTTAGCTGTTTTTAGCGCTTTCTGTCTCTATCACTCTTACATATTAGTGCGATAGAGAGACAGAGATAGCGTTTCGTTGTCGTAGCGCAAACGATTGGCATATTGGCTACGCACCCAAGGTGCCTAGCTTAGATGACAATTTTTTTTTTTAATTTAATAACCAAATCATTGAGTAAATTTAGCTGTTCTGGGGGCCTAGCCAAGATGCCAATCGCTTGTGCTCCGACAACGCAGGACTTTCTGTCTCTATCACTCTTACATATTAGTGCGATAGAGAGACAGAGATACCGTTTCGTTCTCGTAGCGCAAACGATTGGCATATTGGCTACGCACCCAAGGTGCCTAGCCAAGATGTCAATTTTTGTTTTTAATTTGATAACCAAATCTTTGGGTACAATTTAGCTGTTCAGGGGGCCTAGCCAATATGCCAATCGCTTGCGCTTCAACAACGAAGCACTTTCTGTCTCTATCACTCTTACATATAGTGCGATAGAGAGACAAAGATAGCGTTTCGTTGTCGTAGCGCAAACGTTTGGCATGTTGGATATTACGCTCCCAATGTGCCTAGCCAAGATGACAATTTTTGTTTTTAATTTAATAACCAAATCTTTGGTTACAATTTAGCTGTTCTGGGGGCCTAGCCATTATGCCAATCGTTTGCGCTCCGACAACGAAGCGCTCTCTCTGTCTCTCTATCGCACTAATAAATAAGCGCTTTGTTGTTGGAGCGCAAGCGATTGGCATGTTGGCTAGGCCCCCAGAACAGCTAAATTTACCTAATGATTTGGTTATTAAAATAAAAACAAAAATTGGCATCTTGGCTAGGCACATTGGGAGCGTAGCCAACATGCCAAACGTTCGCGCTACGACAATGAAACGCTATCTTTGTCTCTCTATCGCACTAATATGTAAGAGGGATAGAGAAAGAAAGCGCTTCTTTGTTGGAGCCCAAGCGATTGGCATGTTGGCTAGGCCCCCAGAACAGCTAAATTTACCTAATGATTTGGTTATAAAAATAAAAACAAAAATTGGCGTCTTGGGTAGGCACATTGGGAGCGTCGCCAACACGCCAAACGTTGGCGCTACGACAACGAAATGCTATTTCTGTCTCTCTATCGCACTAATATGAAAGAGTGATAGAGACAGAAAGCGCTTCGTTGTTGGAGCGCAAGCGATTGGCATGTTGGCTAGGCCCCCAGAACAGCTAAATTTACCTAATGATTCGGTTATTAAAATAAAAACAAAAATTGGCATCTTGGCTAGGCACATTGGGAGCGTAGCCAACATGCCAAACGTTTGCGCTACGACAACGAAACGCTATCTTTGTCTCTCTATCGCACTAATATGTAAGAGTGATAGAGACAGAAAGCGCTTCGTTGTTGGAGCGCAAGCGATTGGCATATTGGCTAGGCCCCCAGAACAACTAAATTTACGTAATTATTTGGTTATTAAAATAAAAACAAAAATTGTCATCTTGGCTAGGCACCTTGGGTTCGTAGCCAATATGCCAATCGTTTGCGCTACGTCAACGGAACGCTACCTCCGTCTCTCTATCGCACTAATATGTAAGAGTGATAGAGTCAAAGCGCTTAGACCAGCTAAATTTAACCTAATGATTTGGTTTGTAAATTAAAAATAATACGGTTTTATTCCATAAAATAGGTATAAATTAGACAAGAGACTAACTACTATTACATCTACCTAACTATACGTAATTAGTACCTATACGGTACCCGGACTACATTTTTATTCGTGGAATATTATTTCGATTAAAAATCATGATTATATTTATTTGATTAAGAATAAGTTATTCTCATTCAATTTTTTCTCATACGAATTATTCCCGACCAAAATTATTTGAATATTTTTGACGGGAATAAAATCGAGATGATTTTATTCCTACGAATTCTTATTCAAATAATGATTTTATTCTTGAATGCCCAACACTGTGCAATACCTATTAAACCCACAAGCGGTTCCCACGTGACTCGTCCTTGGTCACGACATTGTCATTTGCTAACCGCGACTACAACGACTTCTTTGTGTATTATTAATATACGCACAATTAATTAAACATTCAATTGGTATTAAAGAATTTATTAGTATAATCAAAGCTTTGGTATTGTTATCGTGGCAAAATCTGAAAAATAAATGCTTTGACAGAGGTAGAAAACATTGTTATTGATTTGTGAACATGTATTTATTCAATGTCAATGTATAAGAACAAATAAGGTAAAGCGTGATTTTACTATTAAACATAAATTCGTATTCGTACAAAAATAAAATTCCATGAATTACATACAAACTTACTTTACTTCGGCGCCTCATGTTAACGGGTATCGCTAACAGGATGATTCATTCCGATATTTGAATAGCACCTTGCAGAGAGAATTTTGAAGAAAGAACGGCAAGTTTGGTCAACACTTCCGTTAAACAATCATGTTAAAGTCACAGAATAACTAATAGTACTACTGTTAAAGTCAGTGCAAAGTTACCTTTATATGGCACTAGCCGGTGTAGCTTTACCGCATAACAGATGTAGGTAGGTGTTTAAATTTCTTCAAAATTCTGTCCCAGTTGTAGACACTTCCCGTTTTTTATTGTTTGAGATAATGATAGTAATTCAAACGCCAAAATTTTCTAATACACTATGGGCCTTCCTCGGACCCTCACCCTGGAGGCCAGCACCAAGCCCTAGCATGGCCGGGAGCAGCGGCGGCGGCGCGACAGCTTCGCCTTGCACGGCGGGGCGCCCGGCGCCGCCGGCGTCTGTAATATATAATAAACAAGCAATCAATACTAAATTACTATTTCTTTTTACACATTACCTGCTAAAATGCGACGTAATTGTATGTGAAGTATAGGTACTTTAAAGAGACCTCTGACATTTGAAGCGCGACATTGCATTTTAGGTCCCGAAAAAAGACTGACTAAAGTAGACAGTTTCTAGATGTGCGAGTGAATTTACATGGTATTTTTTGTCACACTAGTGTTATCACTCAGTCAGCAGCAGGGTCGATGGATGAACATCTTAGGTCATTTTTATGTCTACTTTTAAGCGATTAAGTCACGTTTTAGAGACAATAGCTCATCAGACCATGAGACTACACGCAAAAACACTACCTATTTAAGTTAGCAGCACGGTGTATTATCTTGTAGACTATTACACAACTTTATCGAGAATCTGCATGAAAGCAAGAATAGGTACAAATAAACATAAACGAGTTCAGTTTGTACGTGCAGAAAATTTTGAATTAAAAAAAAACCAAATGAAAATTTGTTGAAAACGGATACGTTGCTCTCGCATCCGCTCACATGTAGGAGACTTGTGAGTTTGTGGCGGAAATTAAATATAAATCCAAAGAAATATTTCAATTTCACGCTGAAGAAAAATATGTACTTCGAAATACTCAAGTCAGGTATTCATCGAAATCTTTCATCGGTATCAGATTTCCTGCGCTATTTACCTATACAGTATTTACGGAACAGATCGATATAGACCTTGAGTCAGGTGTCAGGCGTCAAGTAAATGGGGTCGGCCAGCCCTTTGTGCCTCAATGTGGAACAACTTCAAATGGAAGACAGTGATGTTATCACTAAGTAGTCTATTAATAAAGGTAATGCAGCTGCTAGCCGCTAGCCGAATGTCACCTTAAAGGGAATGCCCACTGATTACCAGTTCGCCGGACGATATTAGCCTGTCAGTTAAACGAAAATTTGACAGCTCCGAACAACTGACAGGTCGATATCGTCCGGTGGACGGGTAATCAGTGGGCCCCTTTAGAGCCGAAGAATGTTTAACCACAATATTATTACCACTGTCGTGGTATAAAAAATGCGAAGCAACAGCCGCAGTAAACCACACTACATATTACTGATTAACTTTACGACACTATAAAACTTCAATCGTTTACTTTTATGAACATTTCGTTAACTAACTATTTAGTTAAGTTGGTAGTTACCAAACATAAGTTATAGTATTTATTTATTTTCAGGTTTTAGTTGAGATTTGTAAGTGAGTACGCATGCATATTTATACGCGCAGATTATTTATTATATTTAGTTCTGTTGTAGTTAAGTTTCTCTCAAGTGAACTGTATAATTTCTTTGAGAAAAATAAAGTTCTATAAACCTAACGACGATGAATACATAAAAATGCTCTTTGATGTCGTCTTTGATGTTTGATGTAGACGTATAGACGTATATAAGCATTCTAATGCTACGTTTACTAACACCCCTAATGTCAAAAACATACCCATAACTGCGATCATCAGACATACAAACTTGCTCGAATAGTTTTATGTTCAATGTATCCTTTGTGATAGATAGTTTTATGTTAATATTGAATTTAGTCACGTAATATCACAAGTCTAATTAAGTTAGTAGGTACACTTAAAAACACAAAGGTACATACCCCCTAGTAGCATTTTCGTTGGGGCCCACGGTGCCAACGGTAGGGAAAACGTTGGGATGAGGTTCGTTCCGTAGCCAACATTAAAATTTGTATTGGCCCACCATCGCATTTACCAACATTCGCTGTGGCATAGATGCCCAACAATGGGCCTTTGTGTATTTTGGTACCGTTGGCTAAACAACGATATCATCCGATGGCCCAATGATGACAAATATCGCATTTACCAACATTGGCTGTGGCACTGATGCCCAACAACGGGCCATTGTGTATTTTGGTAACGTTGGCTAAACAACGATAATATTAGTTGGCCCAATGATGACATATATCGCATTTACCAACATTGGCAGTGGCAGTGATGCCCAACAATGGGCCTTTGTGTATTTTGGTAACGTTGGCTAAACAACAATAATTTTAGTTGGCCCAATGATGGCATATATCGCATTTACCAACATTGGCAGTGGCAGTGATGCCCAACAATGGGCCTTTGTGTATTTTGGTAACGTTGGCTAATCAACGATATCATCCGATGGCCCAATAATGACAAATATCGCATTTACCAACTTTGGCTGTGGCACTGATGCCCAACAACGGGCCATTGTGTATTTTGGTAACGTTGGCTAAACAACGATAATATTAGTTGGCCCAATGATGACATATATCGCATTTACCAACATTGGCAGTGGCAGTGATGCCCAACAATGGGCCTTTGTGTATTTTGCTACCGTTCGCTAAACAACGATAACATTCGTTGGCCCAATGGTGACAAATACCGCATTTACCAACATTAGCTGTGGCACGGATGCCCAACAATGGGCCTTTGTGTATTTTGCTACCGTTCGCTAAACAACGATAACATTCGTTGGCCCAATGGAGACAAATACCGCATTTACCAACATTGGCTGTGGCACGGATGCCCGACAATGGGCCTCTGTGTATTTTTGTAACGTTGGCTAATCAACGATATCATCCGATGGCCCAATGATGACAAATATCGCATTTACCAACATTGGCTGTGGCACTGATGCCCAACAACGGGCCTTTGTGTATTTTGGTAACGTTGGCTAAACAACGATAATATTAGTTGGCCCAATGATGACAAATACCGCATTTACCAACATTGGCTGTGGCACGGATGCCCGACAATGGGCCTCTGTGTATTTTGGTAACGTTGGCTAATCAACGATATCATCCGATGGCCCAATGATGACAAATATCGCATTTACCAACATTGGCTGTGGCACTGATGCCCAACAATGGGCATTTGCTATTTTGGTAACGTTGGCTAATCAACGATATCATCCGATGGCCCAATGACGACAAATGTCGCATTTACCAACATTGGCTGTAGCATTGATGCCCAACAATGGGCCTTTGTGTATTTTGGTAACGTTGGCTAATCAACAATATCATCCGATGGTCCACTGATGACAAATATCGCATTTACCAACATTGGCTGTGGCACTGATGCCCAACAATGGGCCTCCTTTGTTTACTTTGGTAACGTTGGCTAATCAACGATATCATCCGATGGCCCAATGACGACAAATGTCGCATTTACCAACATTGGCTGTGGAACTTTGCTTGTGGCGTCACTAGATGGCGTTACTGTCTCCAAACATCGAAGTTATAGTTATTTTCTCTCGATTATTCCGGATATAATCATAATATTTTTTTAAAGTAACTTATAAATCTAATAGCTATAACTATAAAATTTATACATTAATTTAAAAAATTGTATTTTACCAACATTTTCTCAATTTAAATCTCAAAAAACATAAATCTCGCTTACGAAGTTTTGAAGTGCGGTTAGTATATATACAAATTAGAGTGTATAGTAAGTGTACTTGCTTCGGCAGTACATATACTAAAATTGGAACGATACAGAGAAGATTAACAACAACTGGTGCCTAGGACCTTCATGTGGGTATACATACAACCAATGCCTACCGTAGTGTAATTGTAATATTTATCAGCAAAGGCCCAACGTCGTATTACACAACCACTTACCTAACGTAGGGTAACTGTAGGACTCGTAAACAAATGCCCATTACATAATTAGACTGTAGGCCCACTATAAATTACACAACGATTTACCTATGGTAGTATTGTAAGAATCCTACACAAGACCCAACGTTAAAGATACAATGTTGGCCCTTTGTGGGACAAGCTGTGTTGGGCCTCCAACCTGGTGCACGACTACCTACCGACCTACCTGACTTGCCGTTGGGTAATTGTTGAATTTGCAAACAGAAGCACAACGAAAAAATTGCCCTTTTTTATTTTTTTGCAGTTGGCCCTACAGCAAGCCATACGGCCAAGTGTAACAATTAACCAACCATCAAACAAATGTGTATAGGCCCAACCACGGCCCAACCAAAACCACAACCGTTGAATAATTGTATGATTTATTTAAATAGGCCCAACGAAAAAATTACTCTAATGGCCCTCTGTTGGGAATCTTCAGGAGGGCCTTTGTCGAGGGCCCTCCAGCAAATCGTACGGCCAAATGTAACAATTAACCAACCATCAAACAAATGTGTATAGGCCCAACCACGGCCCAACCAAAACCACCACCGTTGAATAATTGTATGATTTATTTAAATAGGCCCAACGAAAAAATTACTCTTATGGCCCTCTGTTGGGAATCTTCGGGAGGGCCTTTGTCGAGGGCCCTCCAGCAAATCGTACGGCCAAATATAACGGTTGCCCAACTAATACGTAAACAAAGGCCCAACCAAATCCCTACAAGAAAATGCTATTAGGGCCATTCCTAATTGATTTGTACTATCCGTGGTAAAATATAAAACGCTGACGGTTTTTTGACGATTTATTAGGATTATTCCGGTTTACATCGTTTTTCGGGTTCCGTACCTACCCAAAGGGTAAAAACGGGACCCTATTACTAAGACTCCGCTGTCCGTCTGTCCGTCCGTCTGTCTGTCTGTCACCAGGCTGTAACCCATGAACCGTGATAGCTAGACAGTTCAAATTTTCACAGATGATGTACATATTTCTGTTGCCGCTATAACAACAAAAATACTAAAAACAAAATATGAAATAAATATTTAAGTGGGGTTTCCATACACAAACGTGATTTATTTGCCGTTTTTTGCGTACCTAATGGTACGGAACCCTTCGTGCGCGTTTTCGATTAAATTATAGTAATCCACGTAGATTAGCATTAAAACACATACAACGAATGTCCACGGGTTCCCCTGTAGGTTTCAGTGCTTACCTACACCTACTAATATAAATATTAAAAAATAAATAGAATAATTGCAAGAATTTCCAAACAAACTTGACATCTAATCACAACGATTGACCCGCTATATAGACACTGGATATTTCTGTCTGTGCGTAATTGGTCCTGTGGAGTTGACCTCATTCTAAAAATACACTCTAATTTTAGAGGCATCAATTAGACACGGTACTTAATTTGTTTTTAATGGCACGACATCGAGAACGACGTTCGGAATTCAGTAGGTAAAATAATCTAGTAGGGGTCTCTAAACTTTTTGACCCTAGAGTCACATTGCACCTTAGATAAAATAAGTGCTAGCCAAAATTTAGATATCGGCTCTCGCTAGTTAATTTATTATTATTTTAGTTGAGATATTATAGCCATTTGCTCACATTTATCCCCATGCCCGTAATCCAATAATAAAAGAAATATTTTCATTCATTCATTCATTCATAATCAAAATGCATCCTAAACGTCATGTATCTGTGAGAAGACTAAAAATTCTTTTTTATTTTCAGGTAATCTACTTATTCACATGAAACTAAGGATCAGTGTCGAAGTGGGAGGCAAGTAGATACCTACCAGCACGGCTACCACCAGTTTTGACATCGACAGATACACTCGCGTCTACGTAAATTACTTTCTATACATCTCGCTTGCACTAATATGCGAGTACGAGCGAGATGCATAGAAAGTAAGTTACTTAGACGCGAGCGTATCTGTTAATGTCAAAACTGGTGGTAGTGCTTCTGTAGCCTTGACAATCTTGACATACAAACATAACCCGACAGGGCGAGGCTCGTGAACTTATTATCCATACATATATATATATACATTTATTGATATCTTTTTCATTTTCATTTTAATCCTGTATCGAAAGATGGCAGTAAATTTACTGTGACTACAAAATTTAGTATGACAATAACCCTCTACTACATATAGGGACCGTGCGCGTTGGAGGGTCTGCCATCTTGTGGCCTGAATCGGAAACATGTACATTGCCAAAACAAGTTCTACCATCTACCGTTCTTGTAGGTACGTTTCCTTATGCATAGTAGGTTCTGTCATCTTGTGGGCTACATCGGAAGCATAAACGTCACATTTACGCCTCACGCCAAAAATCTGACGGCTCCTATGCTACCCCCTATAGTTCACGCACGCCCACTATAGGGACCGTGCGCGTTGGAGGGCCTGCCATCTTGTGGCCTGAATCGGAAACATATGTGCACATGTACATTGCCAAAGCAAGTGCTACCATCTACCGTTCTCGTAAGTACGTTTCCTTGTGCATAGTAGGTTCTGCCATCTCGTGGGCTACATCGGAATCATAAACTACACATCTACGCTTCGCGCCAAAGATCTGACGGCTCCTGTGCTGCCCCCTATAGGTCATGCACGTCCCCTATACACTTTATTCTCTTTAGATTAGATATTTAAATTCTTACTCGAGAATAAGTAACCAAATTTCGTCAGCTCATCTAAATGCTATCATAGCGCAGTTGGAAAAGGATATGGGAATAGGTACCCGGTTCGATCCCCAATAAATGCAATTTTTGTTATTTATTTTTTGCACTTATACATCGTATTGCTGATTGATCAAGCGAGCGCGAAGCGCGAGTTAAGCGTATTCGTTTGATTTTTTGTTTGAATATTTTTTTAGCGGTTTTAGTTCAAGGGCATGGCTGTTCCAGGAGTCAATTTCCACTTACGTTTATAGCATGGGCGGTCACCATCCATAAATCGCAGGGGTTAACATTGCCTAGGGTAGTGGTCGACCTTGGGCTCAGGGAACTAGCTGTAGGTTGCTCGTACGTTGCGCTTTCCCGGGCTCAAAGTCTAACTAACAATAATGTTAGTTAGACTTTGAGCCTTTTAATTTGGATCGCCTCGCTAAAATGGCCCATAATTTCCGCAAATAATTTTTTCTTCGAGGCAATTACTCCGTTCTCATTTTTTCCCAGTGGAATTTCTTCGCTTTATTTATTTTTCGTGTACATTTTTTCATAAACTAAATTTTCCTTTTCTCAATTTATTCCCTTTTCTTTTTAATCCCAGTAGTTAAAATAACCAGTAGGTTTTTTTTTCACTAACTAAATATTCTCTATCTCCACATTTTCTCTTTTTTTTAATGCTAGTGGTAAAAATAACCAGGTTTTTTTCAAATAGGTAGGTTAGGGTTATTTTTTTTGATGACCCTATAAACGAAACTGCTCCCAGAGATAGGTAGGTTAGGCTTATTTTTTTTTGATGACCCTAAAAACGAAACTGCTCCCAGAGATAGGTAGGTAAGGGTTAATTTTTTTTTTGATGACCCTAAAAACGAATCTGCTCCCAGAGATAGGTATGGTTAGAGTTATTGGCTGACAGCGTTTGGTTTTTTACTTGTAGTTTTTTAGATTATGTTTTAATTTTAGTGTTTTTGATATTTGTTGTATGTGAAATACCTACAAGTAACAAATATAATTACTACACTATTGACATACAGTAACAAGAAAATATTATCCTAGATATTTAAAAGAACGAAAACTATAAGGAAAATATTAATTTAAAAATATTAAAAATAGGCGATTGCGGAAGAAAACCATTGGGAAAATATGGGAACGGAGTAATTGCTACCGAGAATGAATGATTTCGGGAAATTATGGGCAACGCTAAATATAAGAACGGAGTAATTGCCTCGAAGAAAAAATGATTTTCGGAAATTATGGGCCACACTCGCGCACGAAGCTTCTTAGTTGCAGTTTACCTACAGGTTAATTGAAAGGTAATGTTGGTTTCCTAACATAGGTAGAGTTAGACCAAGAAAAGTCTGCAGAGATTTTGACACTGGCACAAATAACATTGGCACTGCGTGTGCTGTCAAAATCTCTGCAGACTTTTCTTGGTCTAACTCTATCCA
Organism: Cydia splendana; assembly: GCF_910591565.1. Taxonomy (NCBI): domain Eukaryota; kingdom Metazoa; phylum Arthropoda; class Insecta; order Lepidoptera; family Tortricidae; genus Cydia; species Cydia splendana. The sequence continues at coordinate 18,751,774 of NC_085962.1, forward strand.
CTTTTCTATACAATTAGTATGGCGACGTGTATACTTAAGGGGCATCGACCGTACACTGACATCGGGATGATATTTTTATCATGTTATTTAGTAGTCATCGTGCGTCTCGCTTGCGCCAATACATGTACGGACAAGAACGAGTGAAATGCACGATAACTAAATGACATCAGTTAGATGTCTTTCTGATATCAGTGTAAGTTTGAATTGGCCTGTTAGCCAAAAATTGTTTCGTATGTCCATATGTTCTACTCTACAGGTCGCATATCTAAACCAATTCCCGAATTTTGTAAGCAATTGATAGTTAAGTTTTTATGGTCAAATTAGATTCTCTAAATTCTTCAAAACAACGGAACCATACATTTATTCAGTTTTAAACTCTGCTCACAGAGCCACTAGTAGGTATACCTACGTCATTTATTTCGGTTTATAATTTATATAGTAGTGTTTCTACGACTTGAAATAACACAAATTAAAATATTTTCAAAAATACTTCCTTGTAGTTTAAAAATCGATGATAAATGTTTTCCCGCGATTCAATAGTAGATTGTACAACAAGGGCATAAAGTGACCCATATTTACCCGAGGCAATTTTTTGGTCTGAGCGAAGCGAAGACCAAAATAGTAGACGAGGGTAAAAATGGACATTTATGCCCTTGTTGTACACTCTGCTTTTCACTTCGATTGCGAGGAAAATATACAAAAAATCAAATATCTTAGGTTATTTGAACGTATTTATTCAAGACTAAAGAAAATTGTTCTTGGGCCGGTCGGAGGCGCGGGGCACGCCGATCGGGAGAGCGCCGGTCGGGGGCGCGCCGGCAGGGCTGGCAGTTTGTATGGCAGAATTTGGACTTTATTGCTAAGTCAATAAGGGTCGTAATAGCTGATTTTACTTTATGCTCTAGAGCATAAAATGCGATTTTATGTCGTCTACGCACGACATAAAGGTGCACTTTTTGAGCATGAGAAGTGAAAATTTTATTATAGGTAGGTACTTTTTTGTTATAATTGGATTGGATATCATTTCTACTCAGGCTCACGAGCTCTTAGTCTACCAGTTGATTACGTATTTTTTCAAAGGAGTGTTCGTATAAAGTGGCGGTATTATTTTGTGGTGGTGAATGCCACGGTGGTGGGATAGTGGGATCGATACCCGCAGTGCCGCGGGGCCCGTCGTTCGAAATTATTGTTCTGTTCACGATTCACATTTCCTTTACTTTTGCGTGTCTGTATAGAGAAAAGTTTTACAATGTGTTTTAGGAATTTACTAATAGGTTTACTTTTAATTTGTGTGTCATATCTATACCTCTTCCTCGCGTTATCCCGGCATTCTGCCACGGCTCATGGTAGCCAGGGGTCCGCTTGGCAACTAATCCCGAAAATTGGCGTAGACAATAGTTTTTACGGAAGCGACTGCCATCCATCTGACCTTCCAACCCATAGGGTAAACTAGCCTTTATTGGGATTAGTCTGGTTTTCTCACGATGTTTTCCTTCACCGAAAAGCGACTGGCATATCTATATCTCACACAAATTACGTTTCAAATTATAATATAAAAACTTCGACTCGAAAGGTTGTGACGTGGTCATGTTCCGTTTTATGTTTAATGCGAAAAGTAGACAATCAACACGTTGACTCGAATAGACCCATTGTTATTCTACATAGAAAAACAATCGATTGTTTTCTGGCACTGCAATAAAAATTTTTTTTGCAACGATATAAACTGTGCTATAAAGTATGTATTTTAAATTGTTTTGTATTACTCGGGGCAAGTTGATACGTACCTATAGTTTAACGAGAAGAACGCCGGTTCCGCCCTGCAGGGTCACTACCCCCGTCACTCACCAGTCCGACCTTGCAGGTTCACTCCTGCGGTAACTCACCAGTAAGTTTTCGTGCTCTCCAGAGAGACCACATGCCGCACGATACGTTGCAGCTGCTCCACGGGCTCTACCCCGGTCATTCACCCGCCCCACCCTGCACGGTCACTCCCGGTCACTCACCAGCACGCTCCTCGTGCGTTCCTGGTAGCCCACGCCGCACGAGACGCTGCATCGGCTCCACTCGCTCCACGGGCTCAGCTCACACGAGCCCAGTAAGGTCGGGGCTGCAAAAAATACAATAATCACTACCTACAGGAACCATGACATGACAATTGTCATCTTCGCCACGGCCCTATGCATTGAAACGTGCTCAAAGTAGAAACTCCACAGAATCACAAAAAAGAAACTAGAAAGAAATATCTCTCTAAATTAAAACTAAATTGTACGTTGGTAAATCAAAATGTGTGGGCAGCCAATCGGCAGTAGCTCCAAGGCCGACCAAATTCGCTTGAAGCGTTTTTCGCGGTCCCTGCATAGAAGTAACGTGATTTCTCACCTCCGTCAAGAGTGTTAGTGGCGCGGGATGGGTCGGAGCTAAGGGTGTTCGCGAGCTGGTTGGCCTGCGGGTTGAGTGCCCCTGTGAACAAATCTGTCATTAATAACTAACTCATAAGATTTAATGGTTTTAGTGGTCCGAGCTAACTCCGCACTGACATTGACGTGACAAAGTTTAGCTGAGTCATATTTTAATTTAATTTTGACGTTTACCACAGAATAAATAATAGTACTAGGTACAGAAGATTCACTCTCTAACAAAACGCGTCTGTTAAAATTAGGACACATATGATCGCTAGGTGGCGACAGCGCCATGCGCGGCTTATGACTAGCCACCAAAATTGGTGTGGGACAGGTGGTGTGGGGTGTACAGTCGCCATCAGATATATCGGAGCGGCCAAGGTGTTCACAATATCTGAACACGCGCTCTAACGCCCTGACAATAGAGGCGTGTTCCGATATTTGTGAGCACCTTGGCCGCTCCGATATATCTGATGGCGACTGTACTTGTAGCTACTTGTTGCAAAGCGACGAAATCGCGGAGTGAGCCACGCCTGCGTTTACGTTGACACCCCTAATGCTTTGTGATTTAAAGGTCTGTGCAGAGTTAGCGTAGCGTGACTCTTAGGTAGGTATATAAATATATATGTTTATTAATCTATGCCAGGGGTCGGCAAACATTTTGGAAGCATGTCAAATGGTAGCATGAATGCGTTCCAGATGTGTCAAAGAAGCACTTGTACACGTTTATCCGTCAAAATAGTTTTAACATCATCGTATATGGACCGACGTCTGATTAGTCTGATTCTGATATAAATGAATTTTATTAAGTTTTTAATGAGGATGGAGGAGGACTAGTCACGATAAGGTCGAGTTTCGACTCTCACAAAAAACTCGCATAAAAACATGTATTGGGCCATTTGGGCCCCATACATTCCACAACTCTTCTCTTTCCGCACAGACTCTAGTCTAGTGTATGTGCCAATTCTTGCGATTCGAGTGCCGAGCGGACCCAAGGCTTCCGAAGTAAGTCGTAGCAAATGACGGGATACAACGCTAGAAAGATAAAGATGTCGATGCCAATTTTGAATTTGTTTTAATGGGTAGTCCCGTCTTGTGGAAACCCTGTATAACGGAGATTGTATAGGTAACGAAACGAAAGCGAGTGTTTCTCGCGGGTCGCTTTCTCCTCGTTTGTGCAGCGCACAATACAATAGATAGATCTATCTGGGTCAAACATATCACTGTGTTATGTCTTTCCTGTAGACATACACAAGAGTTAAGGGCTATAAAGGTTAATTTTCTTATTTAACCCTTATCCACGTGAAAAGGTCACGTGGATAAGGGTTAAATAAATATGAATTGCCTTTATAAATCCCGTAGGGGTCGGATCAAAAACTAAGTAATTAGTCCGACTCACGCTTGACTGCATATTTCTAATAGGTTTTCCTGTCATCTATAGGTAAAGAACTATTTTGTACATTTTTTTCAAAATTTTAGACCCAGTAGTTTTGGAGATAGGGGGGGGGGGGGGGATGGCTATTTTCTTCAATAACTTCTAAACTATTTATTTTAAAATTACAAAAAAAAATATATTTGAAAATTCTCAAAATAAGCTCTTTAATTTGATATGTAACACGATATAGTTAAAAAACATTATTTTTTTAATTTTATCACTTAACCCCCAAAAGTGACCTCCATGTTTAACATTCATTTGTTTACGTAAGATGTCCGTCTTTGGGTCACGAATTTACATATGTGTACCAAATTTCAACATAATTGGTCCAGTACTTTTGAAGAAAATGGGCTGTGACAGACGGACAGACAGACAGACGCACGAGTGATCCTATAAGGGTTCCGTTTTTTCCTTTTGAGGTACGGAACCCTAAAAACGGTCTCCTATAATGGTCTCCCATATATGTATAGGTAATATACATATATTATTTCAGCTGTCAATATTATAATTACTCGGCAAGTAAATAAGTACCTATACCTACATCATTTTTTTTGTTATTACACCATCATAGGTTCTTCATATTTAAACGACTCTACATCTATTATATGATCATTATATTTCTATGATAGTCTAATTGCGGCGGCGTATGTAAGTAAGTTCTCGACAATACACCCAGACTGTCCAGATTCACAACAGCGGAAAATCAATACAGCTTTTAATCATTTCAGGGAAATTGTGTTTCCCTAGTTTCCATCATTCTAGGAATAAAATCTAATCATCTTCGCTCTAGAGATTGTTTGTTGGAAAAACAATTTTATTAAAGGCAGGCTACCTGTTCGTTTATTTCCTGGAAAACTTACAAATGGAATGAAAACTATCTTATTTTATTATAATCCGTGGCGCGTGGGAAAGCCCTTTTATAAAAGGTTTAATCTGAAAATAATCAGTCAAAGGCAACTGTCCCGCCGCCGACGATGATTAGCGAGAAGCAAGTAGCAATGTTTTCTCTCATACACTACTTACACTAGTGAGCAATGAAACGGAATCACTTGATATGTTTGGCTGCTCCGCTATTATTTTAAGAAATTAATAAAATTGTATCAAATGAACTTTAATAGAACGAATCGAGCATTGACAAAATTTAATTCGATCTAGGTAATTTCAGAGTCTGAAACTATCTATATTGACTATTATGTTAAGATGAGGCAAATATTGATTTTGTTTACTGTGCTCATACAGGACGTGATGGCCAAAATTATTCAGTTGGAACAAAAGCGCACCACATAGCGCACAACATCTATGGTATTTTTCATGGTTTTTATACCTTTTTAAGTGATGAGAGAGGCGTCTGCGCCGCATACTAATGTGCGCGGAAACTGCCAGCAGTGCCAGCCAACTCATTCACAAAGCCCAGGTGTCTGCGCCGGCGCAGCTCAAGGTCACGCATTGTTTTGGTTGTAAGTATCGCACTTCCTAAAACTACGCGATTAGGAGCTGTATTCTGATTTTACAATTTGTTAATATTTTTACATTCGAATTAAAGCTATGTGGTATTATATACCGGGTGTGGCCTGTAATATGAGAAAAAAATTAAACTGTAGGCTGTACTCCTCATACTGACCAACATTTGTTCAGCGACTTTTAAAAATAACTTGTGGTTTGATTTTTAATTCACTTTAAAGTTTATTCTAAGACGCAATGTATTGCGAATTTTGTTATGTTTAAGGCGTGACAAGCAACGTCAATCACAATGATATGGCGTGGCGATGGCGTCCATTGAAGATATTATTTATTTTGTATGAAAAATAGCGAGTCTAAATACTTCATAATTTTTAAAAGTTGTTGAACAAAAGTGTCCCCGTTTGAGGAGTACAATCTATGTTTTAATTATTTGCTCGTGTTACAGGCCACACCCGGTATATGTTAGTATGTTACTTATGATTATGAGTACAACAGCAACGTACAACCAAAACAAAGCCTTCTTCTAGAAATATGGCTCAGAAGTCAATAGGTTTTACCATATCATTTCCTGCTGATGTTTTATTCAAAAATATCTTAGGAAAAAAGTACTATTGTAGGTACAATTTTATTATCAAATTATTGGAGCACAAATGCACTATCTACCAAACGGCGGAATACATTTCTGTGTGGAAATCCTAGCCCTAGAGTTCCTAGACCATAATCTCATAGAATGCGTAGATTCAGAGTAAAAGGTGAATATGATACACAATTTCCAAGACGATGACACACATATTAAGGTCTCTAAATACCTTGTAACAATTAACATGCGATTTTAGATAGTTGCCGGCCAAGAAGGTGCAACGAATTCAATCGATCGATTAAATGCCGCAAGGTAACGCAAATCGCATGCAATTATCGGTGAGGTTTGTAGAGGCCCTTATCACGTTGTCAAGCAAGTCCTTAGATCATTAGTCTGAGGTATTGATAGTACAATGAAGTGATCAGGAATGAAAAAAGGTAGCGATGACCTCAGCTGTGACATCAGCAATTGGTCCAACTCGGAGGAAAAAATGTATCAAGCCATGCCTATGAGAAGTATGAGATCATCGCCCGACGCACTAACAATTTTATTGATACTTGCAATACGAGTAGTGTGAATCAACTGTTTATAACCATTGGCATTTTTATTTAGAGATCGTAATCTTAAACAAACTTTTATAGAACTATTAAGTTTATAAGTACCTATCTATGTTGTATTTTAGGAGTCAGCATGGATCGTTGCAAAATATTCTGTTTGTAAAAATAAAGTTGCCGGTGTTTAAAAACCGATGTTAAATAGGTAGGTACTTTTTTCCAGGATTAATGCATTAGGTTTAATTTTAAGGTGTCACGTCCATTATAGGAGTGATTACCATATTTACCACAATGTTTCGAATGCTTCGATAAGTACGCAGGCCTTTTAGAAAAGTTACAAGAGCTGTTTCTAAGAAAAAATAATTGCACCCTGTATTTTCTACCTACATTGTCAGAAAACACTATAACATGACAAACATACAATATAAATTACATCAAACATTTTGTGCCTGACTGTACCTAATATATTCTTAGGCACTTGATAATTCGATCCATACCTACTTTGCAATTAGTAAGTAAACACTTTATTGTTGTACAAAAAAAGGAATATTGGTTACATCAGATAAAACATAAATGTGTAGTATAAAGGCGAACTTATCCCTATACTATAGTTCCTACTTAATTATACTTTTCTACACGTAGTGAAGTCGATTAAGGTTTAATAACTGGCAGATTGAGTGAACCAAAGATCCAGGCGTGGTTCCAACACGCAAGAGTGTCATACTCTTGCATGTTAACAGTCAATTAAAATATCGTTAATAAAATGCAGGTTTCTGTTATGCGGTTAAATAACATGTCAATACATAATTAACGCACCTAACACTAAGCAATGTGTAAACAAGGAACACTAATATCCAAATATCTAAATAAATCAATATTATAGTAAGCTAACAGTTATTCCTGCATGCATACTGAGATGCGGGCACAAGCTAGCCTAAAAATAGACCCAATTTACTTCGTTCAGCAATCAAAATCAGCAGCAATGAAATGGTGTATAGGTTTCTATTTCAATCCTGGCCTACCGCGAACCACGTTCGACGTGTTGCCTCCCTGTCACCCTTATGTACGAATTTACAAGTCCGACAGAAAAGCAACACGTCGAACGTGGTTCGCGGTAGGCCCACAATTCTTGGAGCTAGAGTAGGTTCGTCGGTCGTAAGTCAAGTGTGAATAATGGATGGGATACGTCAAGTTTTTTACTTATTCATGGCATTTCCCTCGCTCTAATTTTTTGTTTTACAATGTCTAGCAAAGAAAACTGGTACCTACCAGACATAGATATAGGTAGGTACTTATGTTACTTGAATGTTCATGTCAAATTTCATGTTATTTCAGAATGTCGTTTTAAAAAATGAGTGCGTAACTTAGATTGTATGTCGGCAGCTACGGTAGCTGCCGACATACAATCTACGAATCTTCGTGAGACGCTTAACAAAGTATACCTACATTACCTACCTATACTATTCCTAATTTATTACTGGAACATTTGTATAGGTACCTTCATTCTTAAATATTCATTAAACCTATTTTATTGGCTTACAAATAAGTAATAAGCTCCAAATATGCTTAAAAATGTTAAATAATGTAGTTTTTGTTTTTACAATTTTTACCGATTTTTTGGTAAGTGTAAAACATTTCCGCACCCTAACCCCGGGGCACGCAGATGAGACATAACTTACCTAATAATCTAGTCTGGTACAAACTTTGTTCGTCTTAGCCCTTCTGTAGGTTCGATTCGTTTATAATTATTCTTTGATGTCCACAATCAGCAACGGACTGAAGTCACTGCCTGTCGTCGACCGATAAAACGACTCTGCTAACAGTTGTTTACATCTATACAAACTATAGTAACTAGGTAGTAACTTACCTGCCTACATAATTCTTACTGGAACTTTCCAGCTACTAGTCAGAAACGTAGGCAGTTTTCTTAAAGGTTAATATTATGTCGTACATACGATACGAGGTTATCTGGTTATGCCCTTGGAAAATGAAACTTCTTTTCCTTTGAAAAATAGGACTTACGAAGAGACGAAACGTTAGACAAACACCTTTCTGGCATCAGGAGTTGGTGTAGGAAAAAGTACGACACGCTCCCATCAGTTAGAAAACGAGCTTTTGTGGCAATTGTGGCATACCTAGTGGCAAAGCGTGCGTATCGATAACTCGCTTCTTAAATATCATGTCATAGCTTAAAGGAAATACCTCAGGGAGTAGCAAGTTCTACATGCTGCACGTTCTAGAGAGAAACGAGTGGGATCCCTGTAAGTAAGTAACTATCTAGAAAATATAGATGAGCTTTCCCTCAGTGATTCACCAGTGATGACAGAGCAGGTGCTGGTGCACTCCTCCTGCGTGAGGAAGTTGTTGTGAGACCTCAGCAGCCGCCGTAGGTGAAGGGAATGTACATGCACTTCTGGAAGATCAAGCGCTGGTCGAAGTGACTCAACAGCTATGACAGGGCAGGTGCTGGTGCACCCCTTCTGCGTGAGGAAGATGTTATGGGAGCCGAGGCAGCCACCGTAGCTCGTAGGTGAAGGATATGCAGTAATCAGTCATCAGTAATGCCCTTGCCCTTCTGCGCGGCGAAGGCCCAGTGCTAGAAACAGTGACTCACCAGTGATGACAGAGCAGGTGCTGGTGCACTCCTCCTGCGTGAGGATGTTGTTCTGGGAGCCGCGGCAGCCGTCGTAGGTGAAGGGAATGCACATGCACTTCTGGAAGACCCAGCGCTGGAAACAGTGACTCACCAGTGATGACAGAGCAGGACACTCCTCCTGCGTGAGGAAGTTGTTCTGGGTGCAGCGGCAACCGCCGTAGGTGAAGGGGATGCACATGCCCTTCTACGCGGCGAAGGCCCAGCGCTGGAAACAGTGACTCACCAGTGATGACAGAGCAGGTGCTGGTGCACTCCTCCTGCATGAGGAAGTTGTTCTGGGAGACGCAGCAGCCGCCGTAGGTGAAGGGGATGCACATTCCCTTCTGCGCGGCGAAGGCCCAGCGCTGGAAACAGTGACTCACCACTCTCACCAGTGATGACAGAGCAGGTGCTGGTGCACTCCTCCTGCGTGAGGAAGTTGTTCTGGGAGCCGCGGCAGCCGCCGTAGGTGAAGGGAATGCACATGCACTTCTGGAAGACCCAGCGCTGGAAACAGTGACTCACCAGTGATGACAGAGCAGGTGCTAGTGCACTCCTCCTGCGTGAGGAAGTTGTTCTGGGTGCAGCGGCAACCGCCGTAGGTGAAGGGGATGCACATGCCCTTCTGCGCGGCGAAGGCCCAGCGCTGGAAACAGTGACTCACCAGTGATGACACTCACCAGGTGGTGGTGCACTCCTCCTGCGTGAGGAAGTTGTTCTGGGTGCCGCGGCAACCGCCGTAGGTGAAGGGGATGCACATGCCCTTCTGCGCGGCGAAGGCCCAGCGCTGGAAACAGTGACTCACCAGTGATGACACTCACCAGGTGCTGGTGCACTCCTCCTGCGTGAGAAAGTTGTTCTGGGTGCCGCGGCAACCTCCGTAGGTGAAGGGGATGCACATGCCCTTCTGCGCGGCGAAGGCCCAGCGATGGAAACTGTGACTCACCAGTGATGACAGAGCAGGTGCTGGTGCACTCCTCCTGCGTGAGGAAGTTGTTCTGGGAGCCGCGGCAACCACCGTAGGTGAAGGGGATGCACATGCACTTCTGGAAGACCCAGCGCTGGAAACAGTGACTCACCAGTGATGACAGAGCAGGTGCTAGTGCACTCCTCCTGCGTGAGGAAGTTGTTCTGGGAGCCGCGGCAACCACCGTAGGTGAAGGGGATGCACATGCCCTTCTGCGCGGCGAAAGCCCAGCGCTGGTACACTCCACGGCACGGGCCCTCCTCGGGCGGTTCCATGCAGATGCCTGCGCACACGACCAATCTTTCTTTTTAATTTTTAATTTCATTCAAATATTTATTTATTATTTATTTATTATTTATTTATTTATTAAAATAACTCAAAGTGCGCAATACATTAGGTGTGCAGTAAAACTTCTATAAAGATAAGGATCAACCGTAACGAATGGATTATTCAGTCTGTTCCGTCATCGGCACACGAATACCTACTCAACTAAATCGTTGAAGCGGTGACGTCTCATCTCATAACAAAGATACGCGACGCAGCGGAGTTGAAGGTTCAACAGCGACATCGACTTTTGTATGACCAGAATATGAGTTAAAAAGTATTTTTTCCAATATGCTCGGAAAATTTCACCTTATTGTAGCAAAAATGGTACGGGAAGTTCTTCATTATGGACAAACTTAAAGAAAGAAAGAGCCTTAGATTAGAAGATAGATAATATTTTTCCTTACATTTTACACCTGTTTTAAGAATTTTATAGACAATAACTTTTTGCCAATATCAAAGCTTAGTTGGTATTGTAGGTATTCGGAACAGTCAACCTACTTATAGTTTCGGTAATGGTATGCTTCGACGTAAAACAAAGTTAATGGGTTTTGTTATCCAACCAACGTCACCGCTTTGTCCTAGTAAATTTGTTGGCTAATGAACTACACTTTGTTGCTAATGGTCAATGTCAAGCTGTCATATTTGTGGTGCAAATTACATTATTACAAGTTATTATATTACACTTTGCCATAGAGTAAAATATAGGTAGTTTGTTTCAGTTCAGACGATCGTTAAGGCGCACCGCTTGTACCTACGTATTGTTGTGGTTGGCTTTAGATGGTGTTCTGCCTTTTCGCAGATCTATTTTTGGCGGAATTTCATTTGCCAACCAACATTTCGCCGACGTTTCACTTTGACAACTAACGATTAGCAAATTTTTGTATGGCAACGTTTCAATTGGTAGAATTATTGTAAAGCAGATTATTATAACGCCTCTAAACTTTTGGGAGACTTATCATTTGTCAAATCTTTCACTTGGTCGAACAACTCTTCGACGAATAACGTTTCGTTGGAGCTACAGTTCGCTTTTCATACATTAGGCAAGTTATAAGAAAAAGATACATACCAAACAATCAAAAATGGCCGAGTTGTTGTACTTTTTATAATGTATATTTTAATATTTGAAGCCAGTGGTAGCGCGCAAGACCTTCCTGGGCAGAGCCGACTTGGATATGGTTAGGTTAGAAGACTAGGCGGGAGCAAAGCTCGAAGTTATTTTTTTTTTTCAACAACCCAAAAAACGTAATTACACAGCAACTTTCGGGTCAAATATCTCGGCCATTATTGATTTTAGAGGAAAGTTTATTAAGAAAAAAGTGATTATTTCAACAAAATCATGTAAATTATTCTAAGTGTTTTGAAACCCCTATGTTTTTCTCAATTTCTCAAAAAAAGAAATTAAAGTCCCAGAAACGGCCCCCCTTTGGTACAGTACAGTCTGACCAAATGAAACAATTGGTAAACAATAAACAACTAAGTGTATATTATGCCAACTAAAACATTCTACGACATGAAAGTTGGCATTTTGAAAATGGGGTTGGCCGGTGGAAGTTTTTAGCAGATGGCGCCATCATAGCTTGCCCCGTCAATCCCTAGAATTGTGTCAAATTTTTGTTTTTTTAATACCCTGGATGCCAGCTCTTTAAGTCAAATCTCATAGAAAAAGGGGCAAGCTATGATGGCGCCATCTAGGCAAACCTTTGACAGTTGCCAACCCCATTGGCATTATAAAACACAGACCAAACGTTTAGTTGGTAAGTGTGCGGTTGGCAAATGAAAAAAAAAAGATTTGAAAAGTTGGGAAATGAAAATTCGGCGAAATAAAAATCCGCCGAACGTGAGTTGGGAAGTGATAATCGGCCATACCATTTTCGGCGATAAATAAGAGAACCGCTTTAGATAGACTATTAGGAGTATACTAAGGCTACCTCTATCTACTAGGCGCCTATTTCATCAAATCAAACTTGACCTGACACTGACAATCTCCTGTACATTTCTAGGTCGTTAAGTATAACGTAGGGTCAATGTGTACTTGTTGGACCCGCAATGTACCTATAGGTACGGTGAATTGTCAATGTCTGGCGGCAATTGTGATTGCAGTCGCAATCCGAGTGTAAAGTTTCACGTAGCAACAGCCGTCTTTGATATAAATATCGCTAAGATAAGACGGGATCGAACTAGCAACCTAGCTGAAACGAAGTGGAATCAACCCTTAGGTACAATGTGTACTTATTTTAAGGGAGCGATGGAGTAGCTTCGGAGGTATATTTATCACATTGACTTTCAATTACAGATTTCAATATGTATCAAAATAACCAGTATCTACTGTAGCGGTATGTTATACTATACTTAAGTTTTGCGGTAATCATGTCAATAGCGCAGGACGTGCTCCTGGCAGCACCGCGTAGAGTTGTGCCGTTCTCAAGAACGTTCTCCGTTTTGTATGGGGAACGTTCTCGCTCGAGATATTTCCCGTAGTAAACGGAGAACGTTCTCGAGAAAGGCAGAACTCTGGCGCCGCTGCATCATCAGCTGCATCCTCGCCGCGCACTACCTCTGCTCGCCCGGTGCCAACATCAACCTTCAGAACTTCAACTAGACTAGCAGTCTACAATTTGTATTACTCACGTTTAGCAGTCATCATGTCGATAGCGCAAGACTCCCGCTCCTGGCAGCGCCGCTGTTTCATCAGCTCCACCCTCGCTGCGCACTCCCTCTGCCTTTCCCCCGGCACGAGCAAGAGACGGGTCCGGAACGACACGCCGGCGCCGCACGACGCCGAGCACGGCGACCAGCCCGACCACTCTGTTGTCGGGCATGCGGGGTCCGAGATCTCTGTGTCGCGTTCTGTGCACTCGGGCTGCATACACTTGCGGTTTTCCTCTGCGAAAAATAGGTGTGATTACAGCTTTTATGTCTTTTTAACAACTTGACTTACAATCCTCCCGATTAAGTGCAATTTATTGCTAGCTGCTGAGCACATTTCTTCAGTTTGTCCCGTCATATCTCCTCTCCACCTCCACCACTCCGCCGCTTCCTTTGTGGCACCTACTCCGTGGCTAGTTTAGCCTACCTAAATGCCGGATTCAGCTAAAACTTATTTGGGTACCGTAAAACGGGGTCAACAGAAATCGCGGGGTGAATAGAGAAATTTTGAACTTTTTCTTTCAAATTGTTATATTTAAAAACATACATCTCTAAAATTAGATTTTTTGGAATGCGTATATAGTAGACTATTTATTCTCTACATTGATACCAAAAGAACTTAATCAAACTGCCTAAAAGTTAATTTTTTTGACTCTAAAGTAAGGTCTCGCCGAGGTAAGAAATGAAGCCTGTCTGAGCTTTGTTCTAGCGGTAAATGTTTTGACATTAACTAAGTAAAAGTTAGCTAACCTGGTAATATAGTATCTGTAGTACCTAAATAATAAATAATATCACTAATTTTCTCTATAATAAAGCATTTTTTTGCAAAAAAAACCAATAACAAGCAAATTTACGTGATAAAGGGGTCAGTGGACACGCATATGGGGTGAACAGTTACGCCATAGGGGGTGATTAGATACAACAAAGGGGTGTAAAGACACGCCTTGGGGGTTCAAAGACACGAAAAAATAATTTTGTGTCAAATAGCTGTTTAACAGATATATATACCATTTGCCAATAGAGTATCCACATAATAATGACCAAATTCGATACCTATGACAACTAAAACTTAATATTTCTATTCACCCCTTTCTTGTGTCTATCGACCCCGTTTTAAGGATATGGAGAAAACAGGTAGTTTTCTTTGATTTTCTCTGAATTGGGTTGGTAAAATTTTATTTCACAAATGCAAAATTGAAGAACTTTGGATTATTGGCGAAAATCGTCCTTGAAGTTGAAAAACGTGTCTTTTCACCCCGTTTTACGGTACCTGTTTGAGGTGATATCGGTAAACGGAAACTAGACTCTTGCAAAATTTTACACATATTGGTATGATGATGATATTGTTATTAGACTGTGTATTCTAAAGTAATGAAGTTTATTTACCGTGGGGCTTAGTCAATTCGTGTAAAAATGTCTTTTAATTTTTGTTTTTTTTTTTTTTTTTTTTTTGTTATTATTTTGGAAAACAAACAATACAAACAATTACTTATTAAAATATTTACCGATTTGTACAAGCGGGCACTTCTTAAGCCCCATCGGATTGGTGAAGTGCCTCCGCCGGGTCTCGAACCCGACTCCGCAAGTGACCGAGCACTCGCTCCACACGCCCCACTCCGAGGTCTGGCAGATGCCCCCCAGCTCTTCCACCGGAGCGACCAGGTCAAGCTCGTCCGTTTTCACATCCGTGTCGCCACTGGAATAATAACCGAATTTTTCTATTTTATTTAATGACATTCATAATTTGGTAGGTACCTATTGTTAAATTCTAAATGTTATCTTAATAATAGCCTCGACATTGATTAATCCATTTTTACCTACATATATTTATATAATTTTATACTTTCGTAAATATTGCCTGTTTTTACAATATTTGCACGCCTGCATGGAGACATTGGAGACTGAATGCACGGAAATCTTTTATTTTGTAACACCTTCCGTAACTGTGTTCTATGCAAATAAATTCTTTGAATCTTTAAATTGATTTACATTATACATATCAGCCGTTTTACGAGTAGGTTCTTTAGGTATACTCGTATTTGAAGATGTTTTTACCCTCAGATTCATAACTTTTGATTCAGATTCTTAAACAATTAATTAGCGCTACTTCGTCACATGTAGCTCATTTCGCTTGCATCAACATATAGGTACCTATTATGAGATCACAAAAAAATTAGATCATGATACATATTATGATATGAGATCGTAAAATTGAGAATACATTGGAATGAAATGTAAACTTAAAATTACATTATTGGTAGCACAATGGATTTTTAATTCAATGAAAATACCAGTTAAGGTAATGGTTAAACGTTGTGAATTATGATATTGATTCATCGAACTTGAACAGTTTATAGAGCAGAATCTAAGTACCATCTCCTTGGATACTTACCTACCTATCTGCTAGCGCTTGCAGGTGAACATGAACATGTTTATGTTTAAGCGAACGTCTTCTGTGAGTTCTGTGGCATGTGGCACGGTATGTCCGGTCCGGGCCCTTGCTACATACACGGAGAAAATTTTAAGTAGCCCGCATACGGAAAATACATGGAAAAATGATACAGCATGACGTTTATAGCCGGCACAATGTTGCGTACGTAGTTAAGCGTAAGTAGCCGCGCTACTGATAAAAGTAATTGGTACGGCTACGTAATTTACCACTGGCACGTTTTCCTACGTACAATAAGTAGGTAGGGTGTTTGCTACTTACAATAAGTAGCTGTCGATACGCCCAAAATTATCCATGAAAGCACGGTGTATATTACGTATGTGTAGGTTTGGTTAGGGTCAGGTCCAGTAAATAATTGTATTGCCTACGTATTTACGTATGCCGGAAAGGTACTGTAGTTGCTTAAGTAAAGTATATAATGGTGCGGCCTACGTATGTACGTATGGCGACAGGTAACCTACTTAATCAGGTAAAGTTTATAATGGTGTGGTCTACGTATGTACGTATGCCGGACAGGTACTGTAGTTGCTTAGGTAAAGTATATAATGGTGCGGCCTACGTATGTACGTATGCCGGACAGGTAACGTTCTTGATCAGGTAAAGTTTATAATGGTGTGGTCTACGTATGTACGTATGCCGGACAGGTACTGTAGTTGCTCAGGTAAAGTACATAATGGTGCGGCCTACGTATGTACGTATGCCGGACAGGTAATGTACTTGCTCAGGTAAAGTATATAATGGTGCAGCCTACGTATGTACGTACGCCGGACAGGTACTGTACTTGCTCAGGTATAGTATATAACGGTGCGGCCTATGTATGTACGTATGCCGAACAGGTAACGTACTTGTTCAGGTAAAGTATATAATGGTGCAGCCTACGTAGTTACGTATGCCGGACAGGTACCGTACTTGATCAGGTAAAGTATATAATGGTGCGGCCTACGTATATACGTATGCCGGACAGGTACTGTAGTTGCTCAGGTAAAGTACATAATGGTGCGGCCTACGTATGTGCGTATGCCGGACAGGTAACGTACTTGTTCAGGTAAAGTATATAATGGTGCAGCCTACGTATTTACGTATGCCGGACAGGTACCGTACTTGATCAGGTAAAGTATATAATGGTGCGGCCTACGTATTTACGTATGGCGGGCAGGTACTGTACTTGACCAGGTGAAGTACATAATGGTGCGGCATACGTACATACGTAGGCCGCACCATTATATACTTTACCTGATCAAGTACGGTACCTGTCCGGCATACGTACATATGTAGGCCGCACTATTATATACTTTACCTGAACAAGTACGGTACCTGTCCGGCATACGTACATACGTAGACCGCACCATTATATACTTTACCTGATCAAGTACGGTACCTGTCCGGCATACGTACATATGTAGGCCGCACCATTATATACAGCCGGACAGGTAACTTACTGGCTCAGATCCAGTGTGTAATAGAACATCCTACGTACGTTGATATGCCGGTGAGGTACCGTACTGATTCTGGTCCAGTATATAATGGAATATCCCACGTACGTAGTACAGTCGCCATCAGATATATCGGGGCGGACGAGGTGGTCAAAAATGTCTGAACACGCACTGTAACACCTTGACAATAAAGGCATGTTCAGATATTTGTGAGCTCGCTGGCCGCTCAGATATATCTGATGACGACTGTACTACATACGTGGGATATTCCATTATATACTGGACAAGAATCAGTACGGTACCTCACCGGCATATCTACGCTACGTACGTAGGATGTTCTATTATACACTGGATCTGAGCCAGTAAGTTACCTGTCAGGCATACGTTTAAGTATACGTAGGCCGCACCATTATATACTTTGCCTGAGCAATTACAGTACCTGTCGATACATACATACATAGGCCGCACCGTTATATACTTTGCCTGAGCAAGTGTATGTACATACGTAAAACACAATTATTAAGAGTTTGTGCGAAAAAACATGAGTCGTGGTAGGTAAAGGAACTAACTTGAAGGTTGATACTATCGTCATGTCAAAACTCATTCTTTTTCGCTCATCAGACTCTAGCCTCCTGAGTCCCTGAGGCCTTTATAAAGGCTTTAATCCAAATCGAATTTTAGATTAAAATAAAATAGGTACCTACAAGGTTCCAAATTCAAAACTGCAAAAATTACAAGCGGGACTCGGGAGGCTAGAACCCAAATCAGTACGACAACTGACCAGCATAAATATTATCTAGTGTAAGTATTAAGTATAATAGGCAATATTAGGCAAAACTGCGTGGGGGGCGCCACTAGAACAAACAGTAAACAAACCTCCTCGATGCATCAATGTCATATTTGTTCGTAACAAATAATCTGTGAAAACTGGTCTAAAAACTGTTTACGGCATAGTATATTATAAGCTACTCTTATATGATTTACAGTTTGTGCTAGTGCTGCACTCTGGCGGCAGAACGTTGCAGTAATACTCCCTATACCATTATAATTATACAAAGCTACTATGTAGACCTATTAGGATACACGATAATAGTACAATAAATATTATACGGTACGGTACCTGGCCGACTTATCAACATACGTAGGATGACATTTTATTTACTGATCATGAGCCATTATCGCACCTGTCCAGCCATGACATTCTCCTATCAACATCATTGACAACAAATTTTAGGTTTAATATCAATGCAAGTATGGATTTCACGAACGACATTGCTTAGAGAATTACATGGCAGATTACGTAAACGTAGTTTTGCATGATTCTTCAATTTAATAAAGTAAAAAACCGCATTAACTTATAATTACTTGGAGCTTTACAAATATTAAGTACCTATTTAAGCAAACCTATTCAAGTACGATACAATTTTTTTAGGTAAAGGACTGAAGTGAGCTATTAGAAAAAAATATGCATTTGAGTGTT
The DNA here is from genome assembly GCF_910591565.1 of Cydia splendana. Lineage (NCBI taxonomy): Eukaryota > Metazoa > Arthropoda > Insecta > Lepidoptera > Tortricidae > Cydia > Cydia splendana. The sequence goes on from NC_085962.1 coordinate 18,770,140, forward strand.
TCCAATGTTTATGTCAATAGAAATATTACAAACAAACTAACATAAACTAATCAGTTTGAAACTGTATTATTTTACAACATTTTATGACAGATTATTGTTGACCATTATTTTAATACCTACAAACAAAAGTACTATATTAATACTATGCTTAAGATCAAGGGTTATTCCCACTAGTTACCACCACGTTGTTACCAGTGGTAACTACTGGGATTTTTTTCCCCACCTCTTACCACCAAACTAAGATAGTGGTAACTACTGGGTATTTTTTTAATCTCGAATGTAAACGCTGCATACGTTGTCGTCAACGAAACTGTTTACCGTTTCGAAAAACTTGTAACTGCCATAGACTGTGTCTTTAAAATATACCAATCAACCGGAGCTTGCTATCCCGAAGAATGTAATGATCTGTGGGTTTTTATCCAATTGGGATTCTAAAACATAAGAACACCATTTGATAGACGCTCACAGGTAGTGATCACTCTGTTGACTGATCTGGGACTCTAGTGACTAAAACAATAATGACATTCACTTGTTACTTCTGGTAATTGTAAATTGTGTTACTATTATTTCTGATTTAAGACATGTTTTAAGGGTGTATATATGTTCCAAAAGAATAATAGACAAATACAAAAAAATACTGAGTGTACGAATAGTAACAAAAAATAGTAAAATAACAAATGGCTGCATAGTCCACTTCTATTTCATGTATTGTTCTCTCTTCTCGATTATGTAGCTAATGACATGTGTTTCTGATGACACTTGCTTGAAAAATCCGTCGCATATTTCCGCGCGAGAAAACTTCAGAGCCCGCCTTTCCGTTTTCGAGCCGGCGATACGTTTATGACATATGCCAGAAGCATAAGACAAACGTTCCTTACAGTCTCTGTGTCGTCATCTGAAACAATTGGCAATGGTTATTTTAAAAAGCAACAAAAGATCATAAAATCGTATAAAGGCCAAATGTCGGCTTTCCATAGTAAATCGGCCCTTGCGTTAAACAGACTGTTTTTTTGAAGTGAAAACTTCTGTAGCGGCGCTGGGCACTTTTTGAGCTGGGGAAAAAATGATAAACTCAAGACAGCGTAAGGCGATCACGTGACCGTAAGGTTTAGATGGCCACTTATTTAGATGGCATTTAAATCAATAAAGAAAAACTCAATGACATAATTCAATAAAGCGACATCTTGATGAATTGATGATATCGCTAATAAAAGTGAACTCTAGTTAGTACTGGTGAATAAAACTCAAAATATCATGACCAAATATATTAAGATGCGAGGTCTGCAAGGTAACTTTACAATTTCTATTCGAATTTTAAACAATTAACGCTATAAATTTGAATTTCAAATTTTAAACAAGCTCACCAACAACCTGCGACCAGCAATTTCGTAACTAAAGTTTTTCAATAGAAAGGAGGATGGATCAATTATACATAGTGCTGCAGACATTTTGGACTAGTCATTGAGTTTTCACTTCTGTCGGCACTCCCGGAGTGCAACCTGTTGTTTTTTTTTATGGCTACCTCTTCTAGTGACGAATATTTATGCTAAGTATCAACATCCTATTTGTGACATTGTGACAGTTTTTCACTTTAAATGTTTTTTTATTGTCATAAAAAATAGAAAACTAGGACAAAATTAAAAGTTCAATATTTTTTTTGCGATTGTTAAGTAGTGACACCCCTAGATTTTTTTCAGATCGTAGGTTATGACCGACTGGTCTACTATTTGCCAGAACATCAAAATTTTCCGGGTGGTACTTCCTGTCAAAAATCAGCAATATGTGTCGTCAGCAGCAAACCGACTTACTATAATTAAACATCAAAATTCCATTTCATAACAAATAAAATGATAAAAATTCATGTCGCGGGGCGAAGTAATGAGAGTCGGGGCGGGGTGGTGCGTGCCCGTTCTGTATGATAATACTATTACTTATTCTGTGATACCGGATAGTAACTTTGCTTGATTTTGGGGTAAACAAATTGAATCTAAAAACAGTCACAGTCATAAATAATAAATACTTAGCTCATTCTCTTTCAGTACTGCCAGGTATACATAGAAACAAGAGAAGCCACGCACAGAACAAGTCGTGTATAGGAATAAACCTGTCTCTAGTCCCCACCATTTAACTTTCTAGTATGTTTAAAATATTCATAGTACGGATTATTGTAATAAGGATAATTGTACGTTGACAGACAGACGGACGGACGGACAATATAGTTATCCTATAAGGGTTTAGTTGTTTCCTTTTGTTTTGGGGTACCCTAAAAACAAGTTGAACATAAAAAGAAATGTTTTATTAAATATAACAAATTGAACAACTTACGTGGCAGATCTGGTACGGGACTGACTTTGGGCTTGGAGATGTTGCTCAGCGGTTGGTGTTAGAGCCAGTCCTATTTGGGAACAGCTATGCTTTGCTGACCTGTTCACAAACAGTATAAACAATATATTAGGGAATAATAGTAGTAGAGTAGGGGAGGAAAAATGCATCGGCACATATAATACGAGTATAACTGTGCATTATATAAGTACCATTCATTCTAGTACATTCTTAGTTAAGTAAAGAGTAATAAAATCGAGTCATTTTATTTTATATAGTTATTTCTACATAAACACAGTAGTCCATTTAGGTAAATTCAGTGTGTTTAGCTAAGTAATTTTTTTTGTTCATAGAAATATCTAATTTAAATTAAAGTTGTAAAGGCCAGCCACACTTACCCCACACCCACACATAAATATATCCTTATGTATAAGTAGAATATGATAGGTACCTTAGTGTCCCTAATTTCTTGCCCCATATTGAATGTCTTCTGGTAGGCGCCAAACATGTCATAAACGAGCACATCTCCGCTCTCCTGCACACACAGCAGCTGCTCCCCGTCCGACCAGCCCATGTGGACCACGACTCCGCTGTTCCACTGCAAATATCACAGATGATGGTATGTTTCAAACTACAAAGCCTGGGTCAAATCCTGGTAAAGGCATTTTTCATTTGAGTAATATGCTAATTCAGATGTTTAAGCGTGAAGACAGACAGACTGAGAGTAGGTACCTCTTTAGCATTTCTAATATTATTTAGGGATTAAGAATCAGGGATATAAGAATACAGAGGTTAACAGGACACTTGAAAATGTGTGGTTAACAACATTTTTAACTTACTGTTAACAAGATTTTTAAAAGGGAATTAAGATATTAAAGAAATTACTTACCAAAATCTTTGATATAACATTCCCTACACAGTTGTAAATTGTTATGACAGGTTTGGCAGTGGTTGCAATCCTGCCAAACTGCTTCCGGTCCCGCACCACAGCAATAGGCACTCCGTACAGGGCTCCACTGATGATCATGTTGTCTAGGCCCTCATCCATGGACCAGTTCATGTTGTAAATTTCTAAACGCCTGTAAAATATTACTTAAAGAATTTAAATTGTAACAAAAAATAAAAAAATGGTTTCAGTCATGTAAAATACATTTGTAGTTATTTTTTATATGTTTCACTATTCTTCTCTTTCCGAATAGACTCTAAGCTAAATTTCATTTCTAAAATGGCACCTATGGGATGGTGCTAAGGATATGGCAGTACTCCCTTTCTAATAGTATATTCCCTTTCTAATATATACTTATAGTAAGTGTATGGTGACAAGAAAGATGCCAGCTCAGTTGAGACTTTTTACAATTTAATCATTTCTAACAATGTTTATGCTAATTGTTAATAGCAAGGTATCAACCAAACAAGGTAGATAACCACCTGTCTGCTTATTATATTTTGGGCACCTGCTGCATTAGTATAATTTTATTAATTCAGTGTTTTTAAGTATGAAAAAACCGGGCAAGTGCGAGTCGGACTCGCGCACGAAAGGTTCCGTACCATAATGCAAAAAAACAAAACAAAAAAAAAAGCAAAAAAAAACGGTCACCCATCCAAATACTGACTACTCCCGATGTTGCTTAACTTTGGTCAAAAATCACGTTTGTTGTATGGGAGCCCCATTTAAATCTTTATTTTATTCTGTTTTTAGTATTTGTTGTTATAGCGACAACAGAAATACATCATCTGTGAAAATTTCAACTGTCTAGCTATCACGGTTCGTGAGATACAGCCTGGTGACAGACGGACGGACGGACGGACGGACGGACGGACGGACGGACAGCGAAGTCTTAGTAATAGGGTCCCGTTTTACCCTTTGGGTACGGAACCCTAAAAATTATGAAGATATAATCTAGAATGATTCCTATCCATCCGCTTTTACATATAAAACGCTCACGCCCCGCCCGGAAAACGCGCATGTGTGACGAAGCCTTTAATCAGTCAGTTTTTTAGGGTTCCGTACCCAAAGGGTAAAAAACGGGACTCTGTTACTAAGACTTCGCTGTCCGTCCGTCCGTCCGTCTGTCACCAGGCTATATCTCATGAACCGCGATAGCTAGACAGTTGAAATTTTCACAAATGATGTATCTCAGTCGCCGCTATAACAACAAATACTAAAAATAAAATAAAATAAATATTTAAGGGATTTTTTTGCTCTATTTTTTTTTATGGTGCGGTACCCTCCGTGCGCGAGTCCGACTCGCATTTGGCCGGTTTTTAATCATTTGCAAATTTGCAAACCACATTTCACGTCAAAATGGCCGCGACACATTATTCCCCAGACAAGCCTACCATTTAAACTTTTAAATGGATAATAGATTTGACGAACATCTTTAATGAAAATGAATGATTTTAGTATAGAACAAAATTAAATAATTATTCTGCTAACAACTATTATTTTAATTTAATTACCTATCACCAACCCATACCTATATATGTTCAGGCAATTACATATCATCAACTAGGTACAACACAAACAAATAACACAGTAGGTACCTGTTGCTAACCGCCTTGTGATGGGATGGAAGCCGGCTCCAAAGGTGGTCAGGGGCAGAGCCCCCGCTCTTGTTGATGCTTCAATTTAATGTTCCGAGGTTCCTGGCACTTAATACACAGACACAGAACCGTCACAGATAGTCTTTTCACAATTAAACAATTTTTAATACACCGCCATAGCAAAAACGTGCCGACGCTCGTTTGTTTTCTCTCGCGACTGGTATCAGTGGTTTGACCTTTTCTTCCAGTGTTGCCAACTCGGAATTTGAAAAAATACCAGACTTATGTCTAGATTCTAGAGTATGCCAGAAATATGCTAGATAATTTTGAAATGTGCTAAAAAAATGCTAAAACTTTATATAGGTAATTAAAAAATGTAGTTATCTGCCTCTTTAAGAGTGATAGAGAGGCAGACAACGAAATTTCGATTTTAGTGTTTCTCGGTAGGCCCTTTGACTCGACCTGGGGGTAAGCTACCGCGAACAATTTCTATCGTTCGATCGTCTATTTGCCTCTCTATCGCTCTTGCGTATTATTCTAGCAAAAGAAAGGCAAATACACCGGGCTACGACTCATGGGTGGGATACGATTTATTCTAATCCGCTAGATTTGACGTGAAATGCGTTATGTTGGCAACACTCGCCAAGGACACGCTTTCTAATAACGCATCTTTATTTAAGTACGCCAGCTACGTAAAAATACGTACCTTGACGTACCTACACCAAGACCAACCGCAAAACGCGTTCGACGTATTGCCTGTCTGTCGCACTTGTAAATTCGTACGTAAGTGTGACAGGGAGGCAACACATCGAACGTGGTTCACGGTGCGAAAATAGAAAGATATAGTTCGTACATTTTATATTTCGCGTAACAGATTTTTAATTATCTTTAGATGGTTAAGGTTTGGACAGGACAATTTAGATTCATTGTTTAGTTATTTTAATCATAGAATGACTGAATTGTATAGTCCTGGGAGAATATTAATTTATCGATTGACGAATCCATGATTTTATCGAGAGGCTGCAGTGGGATTAGGCAATATAATTATATGTCACCGTAAAATTGTAAACACTCGTCAGTCGTCAGTTTATAATATCGCTAGTTAAATTATAAACGGACGGTAGGGAGATTACAATCTAACCTAACCTAACCTACGTTAGATTACAAACTAACGGGTTCACAATCCTACGGTGTCATATCCAAGGAAAACGCCACAAATGGGGTTGGCCGGTCAAAGTATTTAGCAGATGGCGCCAGCATAGCTTGCCCTGTAGGGAATGCAATAACCGGCCGAACTTCATAACCGGTTTCGGTTACGGTTATGCCCGAAAAATAACCGAATATCGGTTAGAATCGGTTACGGTTATTTTCAACAAAAAATGATAAATTTACAATGAAGTCATTAATAAATTACGAAAATAAAGGTACATTATTAGGGAATGTGAGTATAAGTCTTCGTTTTTAATAAAACACACAAAATACTGTAAAAGTAAAATATGACCTTGGACATGATACAATATTCAATAAAAATATTTCATAAATAAGGTAAAGGGCCCCAAGTTCGTGTTAGTACGTTATTTCGTTAGTTTTGTTTCTGGCGCAAATAATAAGGAATTCAAATATTTTTTATTCAAATTATACATATGAAAAAAATCTGTATTATTTAATCTCTTCAATAAAATAATAACCAATATTTTAGTGATTAAACTGAGAGTAATACGACGGTCGAAACTGTCAGACGGCCGCGAACAGCTGTGTTGTATGCGTGCACTTTTTTTAGGCGTAAGGTGCGTGCTCTCACTTGTTAAGCTTATAGGAAGGAAAAGCTAAACCCATTCGAATAAAAGTTTTTGGGAGTGTTTCTGTGTGTTCCTTAGTAATTGATTTGATAAGAAAAAAGACTGAATATATGCATAGAAATACCTTAAAATTGCAATAAATCGACTCACGAAATAGCTGTCATTTTATTTTTCGTGTGTCTCCTATTTCGTGCCACTAACGAATCAAGGATTTTCTAGATACATTATGAGTGCTTGTTTTTAAATATAACATCGAAGAAAATTAAAAAAATAAATTAGAAAACAATTAATGTATTTCATCAAGTTTCGTTTGAGCGAAATTCGGTATACGTTTTTTTCACTAGAATTCTCATAAAACGAGTTTGAATGTGACCCGAGTTAAAAATTTTAAGGTATATTCCACGTATATTCTCATATTAACTACTAGCACAATTTTATTTATAATTCAATTTATTTGATTTATTTTTGTCTATGTTTATATTTAACGTATAAGATAGTAATTTTTTTTTTGTAAATAATTATTATTTGTATCTCCGTTTTAAAACTCTCGGGTCTTTCGAGCCCGGTCATTTACAAAGGCGTGCGTGGGGATATGGATCCAACACGTAGAGGCCGTTTGGAGAAATTTGATGTCATGTAGAACGCCTGCTGGAACCCATTCACGGGTACATCAATAGATACCCGTGAACCGGTTTCAGTTTAATTATTATTATTATATATTTTAAATTTTTTTAATTTATATAGTTCGGCTTTTAATCAAGTATTAAACTACCCATATGGTTTACAGTCTTAATTCAACCATTAAAGTCGACGAGTACAAAAAACTTTAAGCTAGCTCTCAATTTAACATTATTTTTAAATATTACATTTAATTTGACCTTACAATTACTCGTAAGTAGGTAAGACCGTTAAATATTTAAAATGATTATCAGCAAATTATCACCAATTACTCTAAGAAAACTTTATTCCGAAACAGGGGACACGAATTCACGAACTTAGGAGCTGACCTAAATTTGTATCACGAAATGGGAGCCAAATAAGAGGTTCACGAAAAAATTCGAAACAAAGAACTAATATAACTTACTCAAAAGCTTTCAAGGTATTGATATGCTTAGTAATATTTAAAAAAAATATACAAACTCTCAAGAGCCTTAACCTGCCGAAACAGGGGCCCTTTACCTTAAAGGAAGTAAATTTGGTATATTTTCATTATTAAAGTACACGAATGACAAAAAATATAGTCACAGGTGTCACAACCAAAAAAGGCAGGATTTTGTAGTCATTAGATGATAAAAACATAGAATTTAAGTCATAAATAGTCTTTCCACTTGCAAACACAAATCCCATTCTTATCGAACCTAATATAATATGCTGCCTCCTTTGCCCAATTTTTTCATCGAGATCGCAACGTTCCGGTAACATTAGTTTTTTTTGCCATTAAAAATTTTGCGAGCCCGACACTTATAAAAATTGTCCATGAAAATATGGCGGCCCTTTTCTAAATATGGCTGGAGAAGTTTAGCCACTACCTTGTCTGTATGGCCGTGCCCTCCAATTTCAATATCATTTTTCCCTCTGTACATATGAGATTGGAGGACAAGGCCACCAGGAGTGGCTAACACATACATTTTGATGCCATATTTGTGGCGTTTACCTTTAATATATTGGCGAATGCCACTCCGGCCTCTAGACAAAATTAAAGATTCGTCTATGCAGAGATTCTCCCCTGGGGTATATATTTGGGGGTATAGCTTGCGTGCTAGCATCAGGTGACTGGGTCCTTACGTACTGGCATGGGCTACGTAACATACGTAGCTGCTACATGTATAACAGTAGACCGCACACGTATAATGAATCGGCATATTTACTCATTATGGCACTGTCTACGTATTATACGTAGCTTGCGTGTTAGCGTCAGGTGACTGGTCCTTACGTACTGGCATGGGCTACGTAAGATACGTAGCTGCTACATGTATAACAGCAGACCGCACACGTATAATGAATATGCATATTTACTCATCATGGCACTGCCTACGTATTTTACGTAGCTTGCGTGCTAGCATCAGGTGACTGGGTCCTTACATACTGGCATGGGCTACGTAAGATACGTAGCTGCTACATGTATAACAGTAGACCGCACACGTATAATGAATCGGCATATTTACTCATCATGGCACTGTCTACGTATTATACGTAGCTTGCGTGTTAGCGTCAGGTGACTGGTCCTTACGTACTGGCATGGGCTACGTAAGATACGTAGCTGTTACATGTATAACAGTAGACCGCACACGTATAATGAATATGCATATTTACTCATCATGGCACTATCTATGTATTTTACGTAGCTTGCGTGCTAGCATCAAAAGCATGGATTAATCGGTTTTTAGAAGAGTATTCTAGACTGTGGTCTCAAAGTAACACCCGAAACGAAAAAGAAACAAAAATATGTGTAACTTTCCCCGTAATTAACTAAAGCCAAACATGTTTTGCCAAAGAAAGGCTATGATGTGAATCTATTCAAATGTGTAGTAATTATTGTTTTAGTGTCTGCTTTAATCGTATGTTTTAAAGTTTGAAGTTGTGTAGCACCCGAAACGTCCGCCTGTCTGTCCCCGGCTTTTCTCCGTGGTGGTTAGTGCTAGAAAGCTGAAATTGGGCATGGATACATAAATCAATCATGGCGACAAAGTAGTAACACAAAAATGACAAAAAAAATTTTTTTAGGGTAGCTCCTGTACAACATATTTTTTATTTATTTTCGCCTTTAATCCTGTGATGTGGGGTGTCGTTGGATAGATTTCTCAAAATGAATAGGTGTCACCATCAACCATTTTTTGATTAAGGGAATATTTTCGGAAATATTCGCATTGAAAGAAAAATAATTATGATATCTACGAGAATCACTTTTTATTGTTAAGACTAATGTATTTTATAATAATTCAGCATTTAATATTTATGTTTTTAATCGAATTTATTAAAAAGACAATATTTTCAATAAAATGAGCCGTGATTTCGTATAAATCTGTCTTAATTTCGTACTCGTAACACCCGAAACGAACCATGAGTAACACCCGAAACAGGTAATTTATTATATTCAAATTAAATAAAAAGTGATACTAAGTGTTACTTTAGTGTTTCAGTAGACTATAAGGACTATTATTACTTGACATAAATAAAACTGGAGGTTACTTGAGAAAATTCGCTAATTTATGCATTTTGGTACTGATGGTCAGAAGTTATAGGCCAATTCGCGTAACACCCGAAGCAGCTACTTTTTAGTGAGTCTCTCGTTATTGCTCTTATACTTTAAATTATGTGTGTTCAGGAAAAGAAAATATTATCAAAGTAGTAGATGAATCAATAGTTTAACCTCCTAGTTCCTGTTACAATATCGAATAAAACCTTATTTTATGAGTTCAAGTGTAACACCCGAAACGGTGGAATGACCCATTTACTGGTATACTCTTGGGTCATCCCAGTAGTTTTTTGTCAAGTTCTTAAATTAGTCCCATTCTGCTTTCGTCACCCATTCTACATTCGTCAAGTTCATCGGTGGTCTTTTTCATATTTGGTTATACTTGGTTGTTTGCCTTTTTCTTATTTCGGCTTATTCCGGTATTCGTCATCATCTTCTTTGGGCATGTTCGATGTTAGTCAATTTCCTTTTTTAGTCTCATTCGTTATTCGTAATATCGTCTTTGGTCTTATTCTAATTTCGTATTTTTATTATTTAGGATCTTTTGAAATTTGGACACATTCTCTATTTGTCACGATAAATATTCGTCCCGTTCGATATTCGTCCCATTCGATATTCGTCCCATTTACTATTTGTCTTGTTTTTTGTTTTGATTCCATAAACAATAATCCTTATACTTAAATATTAATTAAATGTATCCTAAACAATACACATGTAGGGCAGATTAATCCAAAACGGGGACACAGGGCTTACTACGTCGTGCCGTGCCTGGTCTTAGACGAGGGCACAGTAGTATGGCTACTTAGATAGTTTCAGACTGATTAAAGCTTTGGTAACTGCTGTCAACCTTCTTCAGGGCGACTTCTATGACGCTCACGGGAGGGAAGGGATGATGAAATTGATAACCACACTGGGAAAAAGACAATCAACAAATATGGCCAAAGATGACAAAGACTACCAGCGAAAGTGACGAATGAAGAATATGACAGAATACAGAATAAGACAAATTAAGAACTTGTCAATAACCGAATGGGACCAATACCGAACGTGTCGAAGAAAAATGACGAATAATGAATGAGACTGAATACGAGATAGACTAACATCGAACATGCCCAAACAAGATAATGAAGAATACCGGAATGGGTCGGAATAAGAAAAAGGCAAACAACAAATATGACCAAAGATGAGAAAGCCCACCGACAAAAGTGACGAATGTAGAATGGGTGACGAAAGCAGAATAGGACTAATTTAAGAACTTGGCAAAAACCTAATGGGACGACCCAAGACGATACCCATTTACTCATCATGGCACTGTCTAAGTATTTTACGTAGCTTGCGTACTAGCATCAGGTGACTGGCTCCTTACGTACTAGTATGGGCTACGTAAGAGACGTAGCTGCTACATGTATAACAGTAGACTGCACACGTATAATGAATATGCATATTTACTAATCATAGCACTGTCTACGTATTATACGTAGCTTGCGTGCTAGCGTCAGGTGACTGGGTCCTTACGTACTGGCATGGGCTATATAAGATACGCAGCTGCTACATGTATAACAGTAGACCGCAGACGTATAATGAATATGCATATTTTCTAATCATGGCACTGTCTACGTATTATACGTAGCTTGCGTGCTAGCATCAGGTGACTGGGTCCTTACGTACTGGCATGAGCTACGTAAGATAAGAAGCTGCTACATGTATAACAGTAGACTGCACACGTATAATGAATATGCATATTTACTCATCATGGCACTGTCTACGTATTTTACGTAGCTTGCGTGCTAGCATCAGGTGACTGGGTCCTTACGTACTGGCATGGGCTACGTAACATACGTAGCTGCTACATGTATAACAGTAGACCGCACACTTATAATGAATCGGTATATTTACTCATCATGGCACTGTCTACGTATTTTACGTAACTTGCGTGCTGGCGTCAGGTGTCTAGGTCCTTACGTACTGGCATGGGCTACGTAAGATAGGTAGCTGCTACATGTATAACAGTAGACCGCACACGTATAATGAATCGGCATATTCACTCATCATGGCACTGTCTACGTATTATACGTAGCTTGCGTGCTAGCATCAGGTGACTGTGTCCTTACATACTGGCATGAGCTACGTAAGATACGTAGCTGCTACATGTATGACAGTAGACCTCACACGTATAATGAATCGGTATATTTACTCATCATGGCACTGTCTACGTATTTTACGTAATTTGCGTGCTGGCGTCAGGTGTCTAGGTCCTTACGTACTGGCATGGGCTACGTAAGATAGGTAGCTGCTACATGTATAACAGTAGACCGCACACGTATAGTGAATCGGCATATTCACTCATCATGGCACTGTCTACGTATTTTACGTAGCTTGCGTGCTAGCATCAGGTGACTGGATCCTTACGTACTGGCATGGGCTACGTAACATACGTAGCTGCTACATGTATAACAGTAGACCGCACACGTATAATGAGTCGGCATATTCACTCATCATGGCACTGTCTACGTATTTTACGTAGCTTTCGTGCTAGCATCAGGTGACTGGGTCCTTACGTACTGGCATGGGCTACGTAACATACGTAGCTGCTACATGTATAACAGTAGACCGCACACGTATAATGAATATGCATATTTACTCATCATGGCACTGTTTACGTATTTTACGTAGCTTGCGTGCTAGCATCAGGTGACTGGGTCCTTACGTACTGGCATGGGCTACGTAAGACGCATAGCTGCTACATGTTTAACAGTAGACCGCACACGTATAATGAATCGGCATATTTACTCATCATGGCACAGTCTACGTATTTTACGTAGCTAGCGTGCTTGCATCAGGTGACTGGGTCCTTACGTACTGGCATGAGCTACGTAAGATAAGTAGCTGCTACATGTATAACAGTAGACTGCACACGTATAATGAATATGCATATTTACTAATCATGGCACTGTCTACGTATTTTACGTAGCTTGCGTGCTAGCATCAGGTGACTGGGTCCTTACGTACTGGCATGGGCTACGTAAGATACGTAGCTGCTACATGTATAACAGTAGACCGCACACGTATAATGAATCGGCATATTCACTCATCATGGCACTGTCTACGTATTTTACGTAGCTTGCGTGCTAGCATCAGGTGACTGGGTCCTTACGTACTGGCATGAGCTACGTAAGATACGTAGCTGCTACATGTATAACAGTAGACTGCACATGTATAATGAATATGCATATTTACTCATCATGGCACTGTCTACGTATTTTACGTAGCTTGCGTGCTAGCATCAGGTGACTGGGTCCTTACGTACTGGCATGGGCTACGTAAGATACGTAGCTGCTACATGTATAACAGTAGACCGCACACGTATAATGAATCGGCATATTAACTCATCATGGCACTGTCTACGTATTTTACGTAGCTTGCGTGCTAGCATCAGGTGCCTGGGTCCTTACGTACTGGCATGGGCTACGTAAGATACGTAGCTGCTACATGTATAACAGTAGACTGCACACGTATAATTAATATGCATATTTACTCATCATGGCACTGTCTACGTATTTTACGTAGCTTGCGTGCTAGCATCAGGTGACTGGGTCCTTACGTACTGGCATGGGCTACGTAAGATACGTAGCTGCTACATGTATAACAGTAGACCGCACACGTATAATGAATCGGCATATTCACTCATCATGGCACTGTCTACGTATTTTATGTAGCTTGCGTGCTAGCATCAGGTGACTGGGTCCTTACGTACTGGCATGAGCTACATAAGATACGTAGCTGCTACATGTATAACAGTAGACTGCACACGTATAATGAATATGCATATTTACTCATCATGGCACTGTCTACGTATTTTACTTAGCTTGCGTGCTAGCATCAGGTGACTGGGTCCTTACGTACTGGCATGGGCTACGTAACATACATAGCTGCTACATGTATAACAGTAGACCGCACACGTATAATGAATCGGCATATTTACTCATCATGGCTCTGTCTACGTATATTACGTAGCTTGCGTGCTAGCATCCGGTGACTGAGTCCTTATGTAATGGCATGGGCTACGTAACATACGTAGCTGCTACATGTTTAACAGTAGACCGCACACGTATAATGAATCGGCATATTTACTCATCATGGCACTGTCTACGTATTTTACGTAGCTTGCGTGCTTGCATCAGGTGACTGGGTCCTTACGTACTGGCATGAGCTACGTAAGATAAGTAGCTGCTACATGTATAACAGTAGACTGCACACGTATAATGAATATGCATATTTACTAATCATGGCACTGTCTACGTATTTTACGTAGCTTGCGTGCTAGCATCAGGTGACTGGGTCCTTACGCACTGGCATGGGCTACGTAAGATACGTAGCTGCTACATGTATAACAGTAGACCGCACACGTATAATGAATCGGCATATTCACTCATCATGGCACTGTCTACGTATTTTACGTAGCTTGCGTGCTAGCATCAGGTGACTGGGTCCTTACGTACTGGCATGAACTACGTAAGATACGTAGCTGCTACATGTATAACAGTAGACTGCACACGTATAATGAATCGGCATATTCACTCATCATGGCACTGTCTACGTATTTTACGTAGCTTGCGTGCTAGCATCAGGTGACTGGGTCCTTACGTACTGGCATGAGCTACGTAAGATACGTTGCTGCTACATGTATAACAGTAGACTGCATACGTATAATGAATATGCATATTTACTCATCATGGCACTGTCTACGTATTTTACGTAGCTTGCGTGCTAGCATCAGGTGACTGGGTCCTTACGTACTGGCATGGGCTACGTAAGATACGTAGCTGCTACATGTATAACAGTAGACCGCACACGTATAATGAATCGACATATTCACTCATCATGGCACTGTCTACGTATTTTATGTAGCTTGCGTGCTAGCATCAGGTGACTGGGTCCTTACGTACTGGCATGAGCTACGTAAGATACGTAGCTGCTACATGTATAACAGTAGACTGCACACGCATAATGAATATGCATATTTACTCATCATGGCACTGTCTACGTATTTTACTTAGCTTGCGTGCTAGCATCAGGTGACTGGGTCCTTACGTACTGGCATGGGCTACGTAACATACGTAGCTGCTACATGTATAACAGTAGACCGCACACGTATAATGAATCGGCATATTTACTCATCATGGCTCTGTCTACGTATATTACGTAGCTTGCGTGCTAGCATCCGGTGACTGGGTCCTTATGTAATGGCATGGGCTACGTAACATACGTAGCTGCTACATGTATAACAGTAGACCGCACACGTGTAATGAATATGCATATTTAGTCATCATGGCACTGTCTACGTATTTTACGTAGCTTGCGTGCTAGAATCAGGTGACTGGGTCCTTACGTACTGGCATGGGCTACGTAAGATACGTAGCTGCTACATGTATAACAGTAGACTGCACACGTATAATGAATCGGTATATTTACTCATCATGGCACTGTCTACGTATTTTACGTAGATTGCGTGCTAGCGTCAGGTAACTGGGTCCTTACGTACTGGCATGGGCTACGTAAGACATGTAGCTGCTACATATATAACAGTAGACCGCACACGTATAATGAATATGCATATTTACTGATCATGGCACTGTCTACGTATTTTACGTAGCTTGCGTGCTAGCATCAGGTGACTGGGTCCTTACGTACTGGCATGGGCTACGTAAGATACGTAGCTGCTACATGTATAACAGTAGACCGCACACGTATAATGAATCGGTATATTTACTCATCATGGCACTGTCTACGTATTTTACGTAGCTTCCGTGCTAGCGTCAGGTGACTGGGTCCTTACGTACTGGCATGGGCTACGTAAGATACGTAGCTGCTACATGTATAACAGTAGACCGCACACGTATAATGAATCGGCATATTTACTCATCATGGGACTGTATAGTAGGTCGTATTTGTATTACAACTCTCGTAACTCGCCTACGTATTCGTAAAGATACGGATATCGTGTAAGTAAAGCCTTTAAATAAGTAGGAGGTGTACGTTTAAACAACTGGATATGATAACCAACACATGTATGAATAAAGATGTTTTCTACTTATGTTCATGTTCTGTTGAAAACTACTTATTATAAAGGTATAAGCTACTTATAAGTAGGAGGTTGAACTGGAGAATGTACCCGAATATGTATGGGTAATGGTGGCAGCTACTTACATTCAAGTTCCTTAAACAACTACGTATTGTACGGGTATAACATACTTATTACGTAGGCGCTGACATTATACGTACAATATTGCAATGCCCGTACGCAACATTGTGTATCTCCTAAACGCGTAAGTAGCTTGCACCATTAAGCAGTATGCGGCAGCTGTATTAAGTATGCTGCACCCGTAGTAAGTAGCAAATTGCAAGCTACTTACAATTTTTAGCTTCATAAGTAGCAAATTTTTCTCAGTGTACTCACTCGCACTCGGGGCGCGCAGCCACGCACATCTCCTTAGACACCAGCTGGCGCTCGCAGGCGAACATCTGCGCCTTCTGTGGCATGCGGTAGGTGCGGGTCCGCATGCGCAGACCTTTGCCGCAGGTCACGGAGCACGCAGACCACGGGCCCCACTCCGACACCGCACACTCCGCTGCGAACAACACCATAGTTATTAGTTACACAACACAATCTCCGTCCTGCACGCTCGACACTGATGCCGACCGACATAGGTACATTTGTTTTAATTAACCAATATGGTGGTCTGGTGTGTGGCCTGTGTGGTGACCGTGCACGCTCGCAGCGTACGTTCCATGGCCGCGTTAGTAGGTACGCCACCTTATTGATGAAGAGGCTTCACGACCCTATATTAATTATATAGGCTAGGAATATCGTAATATCTTTTATAACAATAAATAATGGATCGAATGAACAGTTTTCATAACTTTTTCGTATTCCTGAGTAACATTCAAAAAAACTTTAGTTCTATATTCAGAATCTGTGACTGTTCTAGCCTACCTCTTGTATAGGTAAAGCCTGACCAGTAATATGATCATGCGCCATGTTGTGGTATTTCACTGGAACTACTTTTTTCATACTATACTGAACTGTCACGGTATACCTAGGTACATGAAAATAACAACGCCCTCTTGACAATGATCATATATGGTCAGGTTTTATATTGTGTGATTTAAGTATGTTAATGTGGCTCATGTTAATTAATACGCATTTATTTTAATTTAATAGGATTTCATAATAATTCTCAAGTAGCAATAATGTTAGCACTTTTGTAATTTTTAAGGGTAAGGTACAGGTAGGAGAAACACACATAAAATGGAAATGATTTTTTTTGCTTGAACTCTGTAGTGTGGGGTGTCGTCGGAATGGTTGGAAAGGTTTTTCAAAACGAACTGGGGTCGCTCAGAACCTTTTTTTGATAAAGTGAATATTGTCGGAAATAATCACTCCGAAAGGAAAAAAAATGTGCATGCAGTGTATTTACTGTTATTCCTGGTTCAAGGCAATTAAAAATTCGATCTGAGGACTAATAAATTAAGGATTAATAGCAGCCGTACCGAACGGACTACCAAACCATGTAGATACTGTATTAAAAAGAGTTGGAACTATCCAGTAAGTATTGATTTGGTGTTATTTATAAATTAGATGGAGTACTGAGATACTAATGCCACTAACGTCAGCTGCAATGCGTTGAAGTCGGGCGCGGCAAGCTGACGTGCGGCGGCGCCATGTCTGCGGGTCGGGCGCCCTGCGTATGCGACCTAACTCTGGTTGCGCGCGTGCGGCTGCTGTGCGGGCTGTACACTTGTACAGTGGGCGCGCCGTGCCGCCGCGCTGGCGACACCTCGCCAGAGCATACTGCCTCACTCTGGTCGTGGCATTCTCGATTTACACCTTGTTTGTGATTAAACTTTTCAATTGGCGAATAAGGGGGATTTGGATGTACCATTTTGGTTTTTATATTCTTAACGCTATAATCTCACTATACACTGGAGACGAATACATCTACCAATTCTATACTCAAAATGCTGTGACTGACGTCATCTTGGACTCTCCGCCGGTTTTTGGGAAGATGCAAAGACAAATAAAAAGAATGTATTTTTGGTTAATTTTTTTCAACGTAGCCTTTGATTGGGTACCATTGTACTGTTGCTTACGGAGCAAGTTTCAATGGAAAAATATTTCTCCTTATTCTCTCCATTCTCGAATTATGTATACTGTCAGTGCAATATCGATGAAGCTGCTTGTGATGGCGCTGTTCGACGCGCGGCTGCTGGTGCTAAAGAGGCGGCTACAGAGGTACGGTTTCCGGAGCGCGGGCCGCGCGCGCCCGCAGCCCTACTGCGAAATCTACCACCAAATCCTTAATGGCTCCTCTTCACGTTGGGCCAACGCCAACACCAACGAGGGACGCAGCCATGCGGTAGAATGAGATAGCAATATCACTTGCTCCCTCTAACGCATAAATGCGTCCCTTGTTGGCGTTGGCGTTGGCCCAACGTGAAGAGGAGCCATAAGGGGCTCGATGATACCGACAACGCGCTCAAACTATTGGTGAGACGCTTCAAGTAGCAGATGTTTTTATCAGTTACCTACGTCATTATAATTTTAATTGTGATGTAAATAATAATAAAATTACCTTCGATGTCTCGAGCGTAACATTGCTCTCGTGATCTCGGAGAAAGACTTAAAAAGAGGCAGATTGATGCACCGATTTGAGTTAGGTATTAAGTAATTATCAACATATGTTCGCTTTTTAGCGATTAGACCGTTGTTGTTTCTTGATTTTCTGTATTCTTTGTATTGTTTTTGTATTGAGGTGTGCAATAATCTGATTTGTATTGTATTTAATTGTTTTCAGTTATTTTTCGACCTTGTTTACTGTTGCTTCAAGATAGTAATCACTGTTGTAGCCATCACCTCCGAACTGCAACATCAGGTCAGAAATTAATATTTATAGGTACCTACCTAGGTTTAAGGAATTTGATATACGTGACACAAATTAATTCATGACTCTTAATGTGATACGTACACAAAATAATTTCAGAACGACATCGTAATATGCGCTTTAAACATAACAGTCCTCGGTACCTGGATTGTGGGAACGGTGTTTCAATCGTTCGGTCACGTGGCTCTGCTGGAGTCGGCCGCTGCGCACTGCGAGGACATGGCTGTCTTCACGGCCACGGAGCTCATCAAAACACCCAGTGAGTTACCTCTATTTTCCTATAGGGTATTTAAAAAATCATACTAAGGATATCGAACAAAGAGGTCGATATCGAACGATTTACATAAGTTTTCTCCGGTAGTGTTGACTTGAACAGTTTCATTGTATCTATTTTTGGTCACTCACTTAGCTTATTTATTAATAGGGTAGCTTTGGTATCAATCAATAATAATTTCCCATAACCAAACATTGTCATATGATATGAGAGTTTGTAGTATTAAAACGACCCCAACAATGTTTGGGTGTTCTTTTGTGTTTGCAGCAGCAGAACAGCGGCATCAGATGGTCTCGTTCCTGGGCGCGCTGCCACTCGACGCGCGCTTCGTGCTGCAAGTGCTTACCTTCTGCACCGCGCAGATCTTGGTCTTCGTTAATCCGACCAACACTCGTACTTGAAATGGTCGACGTCCACGAAGTCTTCAATCTAGGCGATGTAACAATCTATTTAAGCTATGATATAAACGTGTGACATGATCTTTAATTTTGATGTTCTGACCCTGTTTCATTAATTAATAATGCTTGGTTCCAGGTTGTTGCAAGTTGTTGTTGCAAGCGTGTTGGGTGGCTCAGTTAGCCATATTGATTACTTTCATTCCACTTTGCATTTCCTTCTACAGCTACAACTACCGCCCTTTGGGCAAAATATTTTTCGCCAGGTTTCACTTCCCAAACAACTCATCGCATTAATTTATTTTCCCAAATGAATCGGTAGCAAATTTAGATTTCGCATTTTATTTATTTAGTAAAATAATTATCACTTGCCTTCACTTTACTTTGTCAAGTTATATTAAGACAAACGTTTTGTTTTGGCTAATAGGTATTAGGTATAATCCAAAATAAGTTTCTTCAAATTCAAGATGAAACATTCATCCATGCATTAGTGCGTTAGGTATGATATTTTTAGAATTGGGTAGTAAGCTTAAAATTATACTGGCTTGGGAAGAGTTTGTTAAGGCAAAAGATACATTTGACTAAATAATACGTGGTAAAATTAAAAATGACTAAATTGGCCAAGTAATTATTAGTTAAGAAAACTTGTCAAAAAAGAATTTGAAATAAAAATATAAATATAAAATAAAAATAAAATATTTAAAAATAATAATTTGCTAACTGTAAAATCGCTATATAATAAGTTGTTTTGCCAAATGATCATTTGAGTAAATTAGTTTGCGATGTGGTGATACTTTGAAAAAAAGTTAATTGTCGATGCAGGAAGTTAGCCTTTCTTGGAGGGTTTTGCCCAATCGAGGCAAAGTCTTGAATGTCGTTTGTAGAGGTATATTAATTAATTAGATATAATGCCCATACATTAAAGTCGTGTGTCGTTGCCACTTTGTACGTGTCGATATTTTAATAGGTACCTTGACTGTAGGTACCAGTACGGATATGAATTTGATGTCTGATAATTTGTGTGTCATAGTTCCACTTGTTTGAGGTATTTTATCACGATAATCTTGCTGCGTGTATTGCTGTTAGTTTGAAAATGTGTTTAAAAGCTGATGAAATAATAATAAACAAACTATTTCAACTCGTTTACTTTTTTAAAGTACCTACTTACCTATAACTTAGAATTGTAATGTTAGCAAACTTACGTTTGTTAGCGGACTGCGTGTCATCCGCCTCCTCGGCGACGAGGGTCTGCAGCACCTCCTCGTCGCAGCTGCGCGGTATGAGCTTCTCCCTCGTGAGGTAGAGCCGCGCCATGGGAGCGATCCTCCCACCCGGGTTGTAGAACGGCGCGCGCGGGTCCTCGGGGTACATGGGGGTGATGCGGTACATGCGCTCTTTGGGACGGGTCTCGGCGTTCGGCGACTGCGAAATATATTTACCTTAGCAACTTGTACAAGGGTATTTCGCTATTTCATAATAGTGAGGAAAATTTTATTTTGCTGCGAGCGTGAGACAAAAGTTTTACCTATGTTTCGCTTGCTACATAATTATGTTGGTACATGCTCGCTATAATACCTACTTACCATATATGTTATGCCGTTATCAGTGCCCGCATCGTAGGGAAAGAGGTCGATGACTTTAGACTCCTCCCAGGTGCAGTCCTTCAGGCACAAGCTCAGACCGCTCACTCCCACTACCCAGTCAGGAGAGGGACCTTTCAACAAAAACATTAACTAGGTACACTTACACTTATATACTTAAAGTATGAATGACAATAATTTCTAGGTTTTAGCCGATTGATCCTCCCAGTGGTATACTTACTCTCTTGCATAGTGTCAAATAAATAAAACCAATCTCAATATTAAAATGTATACGAGTATAAGTATGTATTGATCTCATGTAATTTACGTCGAATTTTGCTCGACATGTTTCGATGTATGTGCATGTTATGTACCACTCAAATCCAAGGCTCGGAACTGAACGCGCGTCGACTATTAGTGTACCTACCTACGTAATCCGGATCACAACTTTAGGGAAGGTCCATCAAATTCGGATCATGATCTAGAATCTAGATAATTCCATAAACTGTGCTTAGTTACTTAAATAGGGATTGGAAACTACACTCTAGTTATTGATGTTTAAGCGTAAGCTGAAGCCATTAACGGAGTAGCGTTTGTTTTTTAACTATAGTACTTAAATCTCTTACTAATAATATAAAAATGTGAAAGCTAGAATGTGCGGATTTTATAGTATCTTTGGAAGGGCTGAACGAATTTCCATTTTAGGTTTATAACCTAGAAAAGACATGGGATCTAGGAATTCATCCCCTAAGCAGTGGGGAGACACTCCTGACTTCGGTCGAACTCGGCTCCGCTCGGCTCAGCATTGCTCCGAGCAATTATTAGGGTTGGCACCACTACTTTACTTCATTGTGCGAGCACGACCACAGATAAGATAATCACTTGAATTTTGACAACCCTAAATAGCCGAAAGGGATAGTGCTATATATTAGAAAGGGATAGCATGATTCGACCCTGAATCGCTGTCAAATATCGGGTTTGTAGGAAGTGTCCTTTCTGTACGGTAGTACTAATATTTATTATGTGCCCTAAGGAATAGTAATCGAGAGTACTTAAAGGGTACGGACGAATCCACGGGCAGAATAATATTTTAATATTCGTTTATCTTATAAATAATAGTACAAAATGTCAAGGATTTTCATACCAAACATAGAAGCCAGAGAGAGGTAGCTCCGCTTCCTATCGACCACGAAGCTGGCGGTCGTGTTGGAGTTGACCCTCGGGTGCCACAGCCCCTGCGCCTTCACGATGGAGCGCAGCTGCTTGCCCTGCTGCCGCAGCTCCCGCTCCATCAGCCCCACGGAGCCCCACTCGGCTAAAGACCTGGAACATCCCGAGATTCGCTGAATACATATTGAGCAGAATCCAGGGTATAAATGAGACTTTTTGTTATCTAATAGTTCCTTCATATACCTACTTTATATACGTATGTACTAAATACTTACTTATCGAATTATTAATTTACTTATATCAAAAAAGACTGAGGTGCTAGGGTACAGTGTACAATATTTTTCGACTAAAAGAGGACACAAATAATGCTTATAAATAAACATTGTAAGTATTGGGGTAAGTTGTTAATCCAATAAAACAGTTTGTAAGCAAATGTAAATCAGTGAATACCTTAACTAGGTGCGGGTATATTAATTGATCTTGAATAATGTCAAACCTATTAAAACCGCGTAACTTTTTGTCGTGGCATAGCTGTGGATCATAGTCAGGAGGAAAACAATTATTCCAAGAATGATATAATTTTAAAACGTAGGTTTATAGATACAGTGCGGAAACGCATCTGCTCTCATACTCCTCTTAATCACGCCAATAATGATACCTGAAGCCATCGGACGCGATCTGCCCCTCGCCCCAGAAGGTGAAGTTTTTGTGGTGCGTGGCGCCGATGACGTCGGAGAAATGCGTGAGCCAGAGCGCCTGTTTCGGGAAGTCCTTAGGGTGCGTCTGCGCGGACCACAGCCCCTCGAACACCATCTATTGATTAATAAGATAGTGTTAATGTGTTGCAAGTGAAGGATGAAGATGATGACATGTTTTATGGGTGACGCTATAGTAAATCGTGAGTGTAGAGAGGGTAGCGGAGGACAATATCTTCAACTGAGGACTTTACTGATTAATGTCGTTATTTATAAAAGTCTGTCAATTCTAACAAACCATTCGTATTCGTTTGTCTCTATCTGTCATTTCGACAATTATTTTTGTTAGAAAGGGACCAAGTTTAACAGATTTTTGACAGCTAAGTTTTATAAATAAGGGGGTAAAAGTATATAACGATATGTTTAAAATATGAAAAGTCACCCACCCACCTATAAGTTCGTTTTTTTTAGCATTAGAAAGAACTCCACAGAAACAAGCGTGCAGTATTTATCAGGCTCTTTAATTGTTAATAATTCTTGAATTATCTAATGTAGCATGGTCAATACATATAATTTACTTCAAATTATTACGGCTAAAAGTGCCGGATTTGGAACCACAAGCTTACTTCTGCGAAGTTCTTTCTAATGCTAAAAAAACGAAGTATATGCATAATATGTTTCTAAAAACACCTAGAGGTACCTAGTCCGGGAGACTATCCCAAGTGGGAGGTGGGAGACTTGAATAATTTTATAATAAAAGGTGCCAAAATCCAGTTTCACCTAACTAGTCTAAATTATTCACATCCGGAAAATATTCAATCTCTTGTATCAAGTCAAGGTATACTAGTGGCTCTGTGAGCTGTAGACCTCATGAGCATAGCTTATTGGGACAGTGCACGATGACAGCGCCACACAGCGGTTTGATCAATCAACAATACGAAAAATAATAATACGAAGTTTAAGTGAAAAAAAATACAAAAAGTTATGCTTATACTGGGGATCGAATCCAGATTTCTGTGTGCAAACAAAAAAGCGAATGTTTGCAAAATGCGCAATGATAGTTCTTAGCTAAGCGGACGAAATTCGGCTACTTATTCTCGAGTAAAAACGAAATATCTAAATACCGCCTAAACCAGCAATACAATTTTTCTGCATTTTTTGCCATTTACTATGTAAATATGTCTCAAAAAGAAAATACTCTTATGATATCGATACGACTATTTGCTTAAGCGCGAGGTATCACGACTCCTCCATTTTTAAAAAATTCCAAAAACCGGATCGTCAATTTTATTTTATTTAGTATCTGGTCACAAAATTTCACGAAAATCGGTTGAGAATTGTGACCTGTAGAGGAGAACATCCGGACCTACAAAAGCAAAATGCCCGAGTCAAAACGTAGACCTTCGCTACGCTTCGGTCAATAATTAGCGTGCTCATAAGACGAAAGCTAAGTTCATCTCAATTACCTTACCTACCCTACCTAGTACCTACCTTGTATTTAGCTTCATCGCAAGCGCAGCAATCTGAAGATGTCAGGGCGGTGTCCTCGCAAACTCTCTTCGTCAGCTGGCCGTCCTCCGCGAACCAGCGGCTCGAGTTCTCGTACACCATCGCTCTACAAAGCACAATCAAAATGTAAACCACTAAAATACCGTTGTGTGGGCGAGATAGCACTATGCACGTATCTATCGGTCGCATCCAATGTAAACACTACCTAAGCCATAGGTATACTGAGGTCATAGCAATGGCGGCGCGTCTAGATTGTTCGTAGGCAAGCCATAGCTGAGTTGCCCTTCCTTTCTTGCCCTTCATAAGTTTAAAGTAAATAGCCCAAGAGCCTGAATATCAGACAAGCCGATGGGAATCGAGTTCTATGGTCGCTCCGTCACTGGGTTATAGTCTTTTGCCGTTCTCGATGAGAACACATGTTGAAAAAGATGTCAAAGACTACAAATCGCTACATATAAATACGTCGCTACTGATTTCCGTCATTTTGGACATAAGCATCTTAAATGACGGCAGCGAACTTACAACCCCTCTGGTGGTGCGGGTATCTATGGGCGACAGTAATCGCTTACCATTGGGCGAATCATCTGCTCGTTTGCCTCCTATATTATACTATAAAAAACTTAGTAGCAATGTCTTTTTCTCAAACATGCAATGAAATATTGATGTTATGTTCCTTATAATAGCCTGCGAAGTATGACGTTTCAGGTGCGGCTAGGACAAGAGGTCGTTAATGGAATTTCATACAAATCTTGCAGGGCTAGGCCGGCAAAGTCCTCTTTTTTAATTTCCATTTCACAGATATTTGTGACACACCATCGTCGCATTCAGCCATTAAAGTGGTAACACACTGACGCACCGCGCCGCGGCCTCAGAGCGTCGCACCCATGGGTGAGAGCGAGAAAGAGATATCTGTTTCTCTTTCTCGCTCTCACTTATGGGTGCGACGCTCCAGGGTCGCGGTGCGGTGCGATGGTGTGTTACCACTTAAAAAAAATATAGGCAGTATTTGGTTTATGGTACGATTTCTTTGTTTTTCATCTTTATAGGGCTGTATCTCCTAAACCGTACGTCGTAGCGCAAAAATAATCAATTTTCGTTCCCCTTTATGAAACCCCTAAGTCATATTTAAGAACACACAAAAAAAAGAAAAATATTTATAGGGATGTATTTCCTAAACCGTGCGTCGTAGCGCAAAAATAATCAAAATTTCGTTCCCCATAGGAATCCCACCCACATGTCCTAATGTGATAGGTTGTTCACTATCACATTAGGACATGAAACAATCATCATCATCCATTTTTATTATTATTTCATTGCATGTTTGAGAAAAGCACTATACATACCTCGGCGGGAAATATGGGGTTGCCCGCCTCAGACCTATCCTTCTTAGTCTAGTTCTTCTTCCTAGTCTATATGTCTTCGGCCGGCAACCCCTTTTGTCCCGGCCTCTGTAGTAATGTACTATAACTAACTTGATGAGGACACATCCAGAACCCGAAGGCGGGGATTTCCACATGACCTGCACCTCGGTCTTGGGCAGGTCGTCGGCCTCCACGACGGAGTTGACGCACTCCTCGTCGAACTTGGACAGCGTGTCCGCGAACAGCTGGAACTGACCCTGACAACATTCCAAACGGGCAGGTTTCAGGAGATAAATAGAAGTCGTACCTAAGGCCCTTTGTACCATCCCTCTAACCCCAGTGTCAAATTGTACCGGTAACAATGGTAACTCCAGCTTTAACCGGTTAACCCCGGGTTAGTGGAATGGTGCAAGTGGGCCTAAGTAAATTTAAAATGTTGGCTTAAGGAACCTGAGGCTGCTTCATGTCTACCGCTACTAGCGTTTTGAGAAGTATTAAGGTAAGGAGAACTGTTCAGAATGTATGAGTCCCGTCGTGCAGAATGGCCTAACAATTTGTTGACAAATAATTAATATCAATATATTTCTTACTTAGTTTACACGCCTACCTATACAAAATGTCCAACCCGTATGTTTACATAGATAGAAATACCTGGCGTGCCGGGGACCTAGGGGCCGCAGGATCCAGCGGGTCCAGCATGAGCTGGAACTTGGTGAACTGCTGGACCACATCGTGGGTGCGGGATCCCACCAGGGTCACTGGAAATGTAAGGAGTACTAGTAGGTACTGATTAAAAAATCTAATTTTTATCAAAAAAAAATGTACCTAATCAAAGATTTATAGATAGAGTCGGACCAAGAAAAGTCTGCAGCGGATTTGATAGCTCACGCAGTGCAAGTGTTATTTATACGTAATAATTTTATAGAAGTTTGACGTTTAAAATAACACTTGCACTGCGTGGGCTATCAAATCCGCTGCAGACTTTTCTTGGTCTGACTATCCATTTTGCAAGATTAAAATCAATCATGATCTATGATCGAAAACTAACTCGAGTAGCAATATTAGTGTTTCAGTCACATAATAATTAGACATATTATAGGGGTCAGTTATTTCTGAAGCTTACGTATATTGACTGTGTGACAAAAACACCACGTACAATTTGTTTCAAGCTAGTTTGCGACTACTAGTGTACTTTATTGACCACTCTGCTCCATCAAAGTTTAACGAGCTAATGTTTGCTTTGAAAGCATTGCATTGTTTGTCTCGGACTCCATACCTACATACGTAATACACATACTATATATAATAATGCCGTTACAAAATTGATATGACACATTTTGATATGACAGCGCATATAATGTTATGTCTTTTTTCAGTTAGACTACAGTGTTGCTGCGATAAGGATTTCGCACACCCACGTGCTAAATACACATGATAAGTAGTTTATTATTAGGTATTTAGGTATTATATATAGGTATTATAGGTATTTTGTGCAGATTATACAATGAGACCCGAGTTCACACAACGCTCTTGTTCTATTGCGGAAACAATAGACATTCAGGCCTATTCGGATTTCGAGATAATCACAAGATCTTGAGACGATTTAGAGATCAACTAGATCTACATTAGATATCGACTAGATGTGACTTGGATATCTAAGTCATAACTTGTCGAAATCGTTCAAGAGGACCTTCAGAATCGCGGAAACGTCAAATTTGACATATCTATCTTACAAAAAATATCTTTAAATTATCCGTATCGTAACTTGTTGAAGTCTAGTAGAAATCTAATTCATTTTCCGAATCGAGCCGATTGAGTCTGTTTACTACTAGCTTATGCACTTTCGATCCTTGTACGCGTGTTTATGTAACATATTAGGTATATTTTATAAATTAACTATAAGTACAACTAAACCTTAGAAAAGGAAAATAACTATACCTTATTTTTAACTAAATATTGAACGTTACGTAAGTAAGTATTGCAATAGATAGGTAGGGGAAGCCCGGGTAATACGCATAATGTGGGTAAGAAGAATAATCGATTTTTCTAAATATTGGTAATAGATGGCGCTTTGACACTTGCCACCATGCTTTGGCATGCGGTCGGCGACTCCGTGACAGTTTGACCAAAACAATGTAAGCGCTCGTTTATTGTGAAGAGAAAAAAATTGTTATTTGTACAACAAGAGATCAAAGTTTGATATTTCTTCGAGTGCTTATTATCTTTAGAATATCTTTATAATTTTTAGAATCTTGAGCGTAGTAAGGGACTCAAAATCGCACGAGATGTAAATAACTTTGATCTCGTGTAGTACACAAAATTTTTCACCTTAGCAGTGAGAACATACCTATTAGACAACTTGAAAAATGTAATCCTTCTTCGTCACTTAATACCTGCACTCATGTTTTCTTAAGATATACAAACAAATTACCGCAATTGAACACAAAAACAAAACGTAATAATAAATTTCAGTAAAATAATATGGAAATAACGAACATCAACTGACACTTCAATCGATAATTTTTTTTGTTAAAAAAAACCTTTGTAAGATACGGTCCGAATTGCGGATACGTACTATTTGTCAACTATAGTAGAAATTCTTAAAAGTAAAATAATTAATTTTGCGGGATAATCTGTGTATTTTTTGAGTTCATTATTTTAATAGTGCAATAAAATACCTAAAATATAGTATTTTTATCAGATTTTACCAATTTTAAACTTTATTTTAATTAAATAACTATTAAGAATTCATACTTGTACGGAGCTCGTACGTGGTTTGGCCCGATGCGTTCTGAAGTTTTTCGGGGGTCTATCATAAACAGTCAATATACCGTTGAATGTCGTTTGACCTTTTTTTCGTCTGTTTCTTTTTGCTAACAGTGTAAAGGGACAGAGATAATAGAACCCAAGTATTTCGAACTTGACCCCGCATGTTGAAATGACATTTAACTATAAAGGTCACTTGAATGTCATTTTGTCTCACTCAGTGAGCAAAATCGCATTTTGCTCACTGTTTTTAAGAAGCAAAGTACCCTTGTTCGAGCTGCTGAGGTGAAAAAGAATTTGTGCTGTTTCGTTACGATTTTCGTAAAGGTTTGTGTAACAACTTTTTTAATTATACATGTAGTATATAATTATAACTTTTATTTGTTCAATTGCATATTTATTTAAGTATAATTTGTGATAGTAGTTTTTTCAGAATCTACAAATAACATTTGAATTTTGTTCATCGATCTAATATTGGCGTTATGGGCAAAACGAATATGGGCAAGACGGATAATTGATACAGAATGTTTTATTACAGATAAGTTTCAGATAATTTAAAATCATTAATTATTAATTTAATTTTTGATTTTAAATTTAGCGTGAAAGGGCATCGCGGTCAGAAAAGAAGGTAAATCTATAATTTCTGCCGCGAAAATGTTTGGGATTCCATTTATTATTTTGCAACGACACTTAAAATCAGGAAGTGTCTCGAATGCCAAAGTTGGGCGTATGAAAATTATACATCATGAGCAGTTGTAGGCAGCTACATGAATGCCAAGACTGACTGTGATATTATAAGTTATCCTTTTTGCCCTAGTGGTATATCCGTTTTGCCCGACCCCTGTGGGCAAAAAGGATAATAGACACTTTGTGATTTTAGTGGTGTTAATAGAAGAAATTGCATAAGTTTTTATATTTTTATACATGTTTCCAAAGTTTATGAAACAACGTACAAATTAAAAGAGTTAAATGTATTACATAAGGTAAAGGGCCCCTGTTTCGGCAGGTTAAGGCTCTTGAGAGTTTGTACATTTTTTTTAAATATTACTAAGCATATCAATACCTTGAAAGCTTTTGAGTGAGTTATATGAGTGAGTTATAATAGGGTTTTAGTTGAAACTTTTTTTATATGATTTTTTCGTGGACCTCTTATTTGGCTCCCATTTCGTGATACAAATTTAGCTCAGCTCCTAAGTTCGTGAATTCGTGTCCCCTGTTTCGGAATAAAGTTTTCTTAGAGTAATTGGTGATAATTTGCTGATAATCATTTTAAATATTTAACGGTCTTACCTACTTACTTACGAGTAATTATAAGGTAAAATTAAAAATAATATTTAAAAAAAATGTTAATTGAGAGCTAGCTTAAAGTTTTTTGTACTCGTCGACTTTAATGATTGAATTAAGACTTCGTAAACCATATAGGTACTTTAATGCTGATTAAAAGCCAAAACTATATTGAAAAAAAAATTGTTTACTATCTTATACGTTAAATATAAACATACACAAAAATAAATCAAATAAATTGAATTATAAATAAAATTGTGCTAGTAGTTAATATGAGAATATACGTGAAATATATCTTAAAAATTTAAACTCGGGTCACTTTCAAACTCGTTTTATGAGAATTCTAGTGAAAAAAACATATACTTACCGAATTTCGCTCATACGAAACTTCATGAAATACAATAATTGTTTTCTAATTTTTTTTTTATTATCTTCGTTGTTATATTTAAAAACAAGCACTCAAAATGTTTCTAGAAAATCCTTGATTCGTCAGTGGCACGAAATAGGAGACACACGAAAAATAAAATGACCGCTATTTCGTGAGTCGATTTATTGCAATTTTAAGGTATTTCTATGCATATATTTAATATTTTTTCTTATCAAATCAATTATTAAGGAACCCACAGAAACAATCCCAAAAACTTTTATTCGAATGGGTTTAGCTTTTCCTTCCTATAAGCTTAACAAGTGAGAGCGCGCACCTTACGCCTAAATAAAGTGCACGCATACAACACAGCTGTTCGCGGCCGTCTGACAGTTTCGACCGTCGTATTATTCTCAGTTTAATCACTAAAATATTGGTTATTATTTTATTGAAGAGATTAAATAATACAGATTTTTTTCATATGTATAATTTGAATAAAACATATTTGAATTCCTTATTATTTGCGCCGGAAACAAAACTAACGAAATAACGTACTAACACGAACTTGGGGCCCTTTGCATTTTATTTTGTCACTTTCCCTTAACATATGCGTTTTCCGGGCCTCCCCTAATGTAAAGAGAAATGACCTATTAACGGGGAGGGCGTCGTGGATAATTATATATGAAATGCATAAGCATAAACATAGAACCTTCATGTAAGGGTATAAAAACTTTCATATATTTTTTTACTATTTATCAACTACAATACAGACATCCACACCACTAGGGCGAATTGCTTAGCGTGGTACGGGCATGTGATGCGGAGGGATGAAACTTGAAAGGTATTACGAATGAATGTTGAGGGAGGTAAGAGGAAAGGAATACCGAGGGAAAGGTGGAGATCTAGAGCATTTTCCCTTCCCAATTGGGGAAGTATATACCTCCACCTTACAGAATTAACAGTAGCCAAATAACACTAGACCCTACCTACTCATAGTGTTGTGTTCCTGCCGTTGAGTAAGGCCAGAGCTCAACTAGGGTGCGGAGTGTTAGAATCGGCAACACGTATGTAGCTCCTTTGGAAGGAGGCGGCGTAAGGTGGCGAACCTTTAAACAGTAAGTAGGTTGTACGTTCGAAGTTTTGAAGTACCTATTTATCTTCAGATGAGACTGTTCCCCGGAAACTTCACCACGCCACACTCTAATCACCCACCTTGCCGAGGGGATACTCAGTACACTCACCAACATAGCGCTTGCCGGGGGCGTAGCGCTCCACCTCGCCGTTGACGACTAGCCGGTAGAAGTTGTCTCCCGGAGACTTCTGCGCCACGCCGCCGGAGGGCCGCAGCTCGCAGGCCCGCCCCAGCCCCAGGGCCAGGGCCAGGGCCAAACACACAGTCGCTGCTAACATCTGCATCTTCAACAAGACTAACATCACAATCCATAACCTTGAGGGCCTCAGCTAAACTTGTCACATACGCGAGTGAACCGATAGATCAACTTACATTTTGACGTCAAAATAATGTTAGCATTCGCCCGTGCGTCTCTCTCGCGCCAATACATGTACGGACCAGTAAGAGAAATGCATGTCCGAATGATAAATGACATAATTTAGATATCAATGTACGTTCGATTGGCGTCCATAGCGAGCTTAACCTCCTAAGGCCGACTGTCCTACCCATAATATTAATACCTTCATTGTAATTTAAACCATTTTCAATTAGAACAGAGTTGTATTTCTTTTGTCGTTCGATTTCAAAATATAAGCGTATACAAGTCTATCACAGGGCTAAACAAAGTCAGGTAAAGGAAATTATTGATTAGGTAGTAGTTAATGGTGCTTATTAAAGCGCATTTTAACAAAGAAGTGGTCGATTACCGCAAATAAGGCTTCAAATTGTATCATCCTTCAGAACTTACAAGGCAAACAAATAAGTAGGTAATGATCACTTCTTAGGTTAAGTTAGTTTTTACAATAATGAGATGTATTCAGGCCAAGAACTATTTAAGTAAGTACCTCACTGATAAACTATTGGGAGAAAATAAAATGGTTTTATACAGTGTGTTCAGCGTAACATCACTATATCACAACACCATGAGATTTGATCAAATTCCATGAATCCAGAGCTAAAACTGACTTACCAGTGGAGCGGAGCGAGCAGAATGCGCTTATCTCGCGGGTCAAGTGTCGAGCGGTTACTCCACTTGCGCCGCTTGCGCGGGCGCCGATAGTCCGGTCAATCTGACTGCCAACTGTCAAAACACAAGCATTCATTTTATGCTATCAATATAACTTAATTTCTTAAAGACTATATATATGGGATCAAAAGCGGTACTACAAAAAAGAAAATCATACAATAGGTACAATTCATACAGCTCGTACAACTAAATTAACCTACCTACCTCAGTGCTGTCGCTTCTTTAATCAAAAATAGTTGTTGTTGATTGGAGTATATAATTTATTGGACTCAACGGGTCACGATTGCAAAACGAAAATACTGATAAATAACTTGATTTGGTGTAAATAGCTATTTTGGAGTTCAGAGTCTTATAATAAGTAAGAAAATTACACGGTACCTAAGTATAAACACTACAAGCCTTAAGATAATAATTAGGATCAAAAACATTTTACCTCCACAATTAATTTATCTCTATAGGAACCAAATTACTACTCCGGTACCTACATATGTACATGGTGTCCAGTCAGCAGTATAAGGAATTGACATGCGTATTTTATCTCGTCGTGGGCGGAAGATGAATGGGACTGATCGTAGGAAGCGAGTAATAAGGTGAATTAGTTAAAACAAACGTCGGCCATTAGCTAACTCAATGACAAGTGTGGGCGTAGATTTACGTGAAAATAACCTTCGTGTCACATGGACTTATTTTGCTATTTATTTTTGTCTTTAGAATATATGTTTAGGGATTCTTTTAGCGTCGTTTGCTTGTTCAGTTTTTTTTTTACCTTTTTTAGACACGTCCCTAGTAAAAACAAAATTACCTACTTACTTACGTTGGGTAAATTAACATTAGGTACCTGCTTTAGTTCTGGCTTCTGTAGTAGCTAAGTACCTATATAGGTATTTCGTCTCATGTAACATACTTAGAAGACTTTAGGAATGGAATTAAAAAATGATATTTGAACGTGAAGTAAGTATGGCACGAACTGGCGTAGGTTATGTTTAACAATACATGCATTAACAATCTGGAAGTGTGAAATATATTACAGCCCGTTTACAATCCAGACCAGATGACGTCATTGACGACGAATGTTGCCTACACGCAGTGTATCCAACTGGTGTGTGGCCTAATTGGTTCGCGTTCGCGCTGACGTCACTCCGTCTAGCGCTAGGCTAGGCTGGGATATTCCCATTTCTCACCTAGCTAACTAGAAGCCAAGACCAACAGTATAAAACTAGTCGCTCTATGAATTGTACTCGCGAACCCCCATGGCTCTGCCATTTCATTAATTTCCGATAACTGAATCGAGAGAAAAATCCATATACTTACTTAATAACGAATCTGCGCACAAAATTTCACGAGAATCGGTTGACAAATGCGACCCTGTAGAGGTAAATAGCCGGACAGGTGGACATACGAAAATTACGAAAGCATTTTTGCTCAACCTCAAGCCGGTGCTCGTGAGTCGCGAACGAATATATACGAACATCACTGAACTGACAATACCAGTCTCACGGCGCGATTCGGGAAATGAATTAGAGATTCACTAGATATGAAATAGTAAAGATATGTGATGTCCCACGGATAAAGGATAACTCACGTTAGACCGGGCCGTGTCCGGGCCCGAGCTTACGGCGCATCGTTTTCTAAGGAAAGCATCACGTGATCACCTGTCATGTCATAGAAAAGTACTTAAGCTCCGGAAGCTCCGGCTCGGGCACGGCCCGGTCTAACGTGAGTCATTCTTAAATATGGCGGGCGGCGCTTACGTATTATTAACGGCGCTCCAATATTATTGCGGCGCTATGCGACGTAAGCGCCAGCCGCCATAAGGTACCTTTTGCCGTGGGACATCACATATCTTTTTACTATTTCATATCTAGTGAATCTCTAATTCATTTCCCGAATCGCGCCGTTCAGTTAGTTTAGTTCACTGCGCTGCCTGAAATGCCGCCGGCGCCGACCTTGCCCCACTTTTCATGGCGTTTCGCGAAACTATATCAACAGTAAACTTGCTTTATAGTGAATTGGGTTATACGAGTCGAACTTTAAGAATGTTTTGTATCTGTATTTTGTATGTAATTCGACATTAAGAGACCATATAAGGTAAGTACCCCTATTAACGAGGGGGTTAAGTAACTTTTACAAAGACAGCCAAAAATGAAACATAAGCTGGCTCTGTATGAACAAAGACATATTTTTTTATGATAATTTGTACATCGAAATTTATATTTCATTCGTTTTTGGACTTGTTTTGGCCAGTTATATAGAAAAAAATAATTATTAAACTTAAAACGTCGAAATCGCCTACTACCGTGGTAATTGATCATTGATACCCAAATACCGCGGATAAGGGTTCCTTTCTACGAGGGTAGATAAACCCATCGCATGATCGCATGTTTAGTTCCTTCTTTATATACCTACTTATATTTATTTGACAATAGTAGTTAAATAAATAGTAGGGGTTATATTTAATCAGTCCAATCATAAGATTCAATTAATATTTTTTTAGGTAAGTCTATAAGGAAAAATAAGAGGATTTTTATTAGTAAAATATAATTATTATGAAAGTGAATTCCTTTGAGTCTACTTACACCTACCAACTACACTTAGATAATAATATATATGTGGTCGTATCAATAATGCATGCTGTATACAAGTATCTACATAAAACAACATAAAATAAATAAATATAAGGGGACATCTTACACAGATCGACATAGCCCCAAACTATGCAAAGCTTCTACAATGGATACTAGGCGACGATATACATACGTATATAGATAAATACAAATTTATAATATAAAAATAATAATTCAGCCTATATACGTTCCACTGCTGGGCATACATTATATATTATATACCTACATAGAAAACACCCATGACAGGAACAAATATCTGTGTTCGTCACACAAATAAATGCCCATCAACATCAAATTGATCCAGTGATACAAAATATGTGAAATCAAATATTAAAATAAATTAATATTGGATGTAAGGTGTATTCGGGTATTACCGAATGTCGGATAATTCCGAAATTCAGATGAAAATCACCCTTAATTCCATCATAATAAAAGTCTCTTTTCGGAATTATCCGACAGTTTTCGACATTCGGAATTACCCGAGTAAACCTTACTGCATCTTTTATTAATAAGTAATAACACATAATCCAAACATAATTTTAAATTAATTAAAAACTTAACTTGAATATAAATTAATATGTATAAAATAAACAACCTACTGAATCCCGTCCCGGGCTGCCCCCGACGCAAAGGTGCCCATCACGCTCGCTGCGTTGCCGCGTTGGATTGCGATTGTATGTTGGTGTATTATATGTTGTAATTAAAATAATACAATAGGTTTTATAATAATTATATTATGAACCTATTTATTTCCGACCAAAGTTGTAGGTGGGTCGGTATTGGGTTCCCATACATCTTATTACCGAGTGATGTCTTTGTAACCATCGCTAAACGGTTTAATTCACATTATTGTAAAACTCATTTACGACTGATAAAAATAAATAAAGATCGCGTATATTTTGAACACAATCAAAATGGAAGATACTAAATATTACGAAACATTGTATAAAACAAACTTGACAGCCATGCTTTTGTTTTTATATCAATATTTAAACAAGATTCTCATATAATGGTTTCTAGGGAAACCTCCAGTTAAGTGCTTAAAACTGTAGTTAAAATTAAGAGTTCTTGAATAGATTTCATACCACGTTAATAGCTCTTTAGCTTTATAGACGGTTAAATATTTCAATAACATCAAGAGTTAAGGAAATATGTATTTACATAAGAATATATAACCCTTCGAACTTAAAATACCGTTTCCGCTATTACCGAGGTATACCTCGAAATTAGGAACCACACCAAAAAATGGAACCCAACACCGAGGTTTTTAATTTCCTGTTTTTTACTATTGGCCAGCAAATATTTACGAATTGAGGATTTGGGAACCATACATATCATAATTAAGAATTGATATAAAGTCTTAGTCTATCTATAATATTCACCATTACTATGAAAATCACTAAATAAAATACGCGTTTGCTTACTTGAGGTGTTGCGCGTTAGTATGGAGCATTCAAATCCTGCGCCCCCGATGAGTTAGTTTACGGTTTTCGAATTGTTTACTTTGTGTTTCTTTAATAGTGCACTTATTCGACAGTCAATAGAGAAGGCTTTATTTGTGTGTACTTCAATTTTATAAAAGTCAATAGGCTTTCTTATAAAACGCCTTTTTGTACATACCGCGGTAATCAATGCCGATTTTAATGGGCTCGTTAATAGGGGTACTTACCTTATACATCTCTTAGTAATTGTAATACGTTAGATTGAATTGTTAGTTTTATTTTATAAAATTGTTGATGTTATTATTTTTGCTTGTATGTAAATTCAATGTTGACGTGTAAAAGTGCCCTTGTGGCCTATTTGCTGAATAAATGTTGATGATGTTGATGTTGACATTAAATACCTACTTGTAGGTAATGCATCTCGCTCGTAACAAAAGCTCGTCAACCTCGGAATGAAAGATAATATAGTAATACATACTTAGGTATAATAAGTCGTAAAATATGTACCTTCCCCCTTATTCATAAACGCTCTTTATATGTCATTTTGACTTATGTATTTATAAGATAGGGATAAAACATAATTTAACTAAATCAGGGCTTAAAGTTTTATGAATAAATAACACTTTAATTTTGGCCAGATACAAATCGAACAAAAAGGGTTCGATTGCCATTTTCACTTTGCTAGACCCTCTGAGCGCGCACACAACATGCCAATCGTTAATCCTCCGTAGCGTAAGTAAGTAATATATCTGGTAATATGTAGTCATCTCTATCACTCTTCTATATTAGTGCGATAGTGACAGTGCTTCGTTTGCTACTGACGCTACGGAGCAAAGAATATAATACTCACTAGGAGCTACGGAGCGTTCACGATTGGCATGTTGTCTACGCGCTCTGGTCTGGTTTAGTTAGGGGTAAGTAAAGTATGTGCGTACTTTGATTGTTTTCCAACTTAGGGAACAGGAACCTTATGTTTTTAATTAGCCTGGTTCAAGTACGTACCTGTCTACTACCCAGGAACCACAATAAACAAGAGTCAGTCAGTGAGGACAGCTGTAACAAGACGGTTCAGGAGGGAACCGAGGGTGACTCGCGTTTGGCGGTAATGAGGCTATGAGCCAGCGCCGGCGCAAGGCGACAAGTGACGCCTTCCGGCTTGAGATGCCAGCGGAATACGCACTCTGAACATGTATTTTTCTAGGAATAAAAAATTCATTCACTGACCAGAGCAAAATCCACAACGGAGGTTTCGTCCAAAGTGCACTAAGAGAATCAGTAACCAACTTCGTCCAATAATTCTTAAAAGTAAAATTCAGCCACAGGGGTCGGGAAAGAATAATCCGCCACACGTTTTGTGAAAGTAGGTAGGTACCTACCTAAAGAAACCAAATGCAATGCAGCAACTAAGGGTAACATTCCATTTCTGACCGCAGCTGCACTTCTGGTACTGAACGCGTCGCTGTTACTGTCAATTTCCGTAGTAAAATTGACAGTAGTGCAGCTGCGGTTGGAAATGGACTAAGTATCACCTTAAACCTTATTTACTTACTTGTTTTTTGCCTTATTACTAGGTACTTGTTTTTTTGCCTTGTCTCCACTACCCAAAGGTTATTTATTTATTTAACCTTTATCGCACAACACAAGAAAATACAAATGGCGGACTTAATGCCATAAGGCATTCTCTACCAGTCAACCATTGGGCCAAACAGAAACTTTGCAATTGGTGCGGAAGAGAAAAATCAAAGGTTGTCTGGAAGAGATCGCTCTTTAGCGATAAGATCGCCTATCTGTAAATTACGGGTCTTCAAACTAGACCGAGAGCCACTGCCAAGACTTATTAGCTCTCCCGCTTTCTTTTCGCAAGCGGATTGTTTTGCCTTTGGCTTTTCTGCTTCCTTTCCCCGGGCCAAAAGCAAGGTTTCGCGAGCCATAGTTTGGAGACTCCTGCTTTTGGGCTCTGGAACGATATGATCCATCCCAACTAACAATTTGAGGCAAAATTTAGGTTTATACGACCAAATTTTATGGTCGTATAAACGTCGTATATACGTTTATACGACGCGATTTGGGCGCAGCTTATTCAACTTAAAGTCGTAAAAAAGTTGAATAATGGTCGTTTTAATACCTATTTAGTTGCATAGTCGTCGTATATGCGTCGCCGATTCGACACTTCGTCGTATAAATAGTAACTACTACGACGCTTAATCGACTTAAGGAAGAGTAGTGGTGAGAAATACGATATTTATACGACTTTAAGTTGAGTTATTGCCGCTTAAAGGTCGTATAAATAACTTATTTCTTCAACGCAAGTTCCGCTTCGGCTTGTGTCAAAAATGACATCAATATTAACAGCAAGTGGTGTGGAATTGTATCTTTGAAAGAAAGGTGGTTTATGATATCGGAGACAAAAGGGTATATTATATCTGTAAACTACTGCGCAGTTAAATTTACTGATGTTTGCTATATAAGTTTATAACTAATTGTTGATGCGCTTTTAAAATTCTTACTTATTTAATTATTTTAATTAACAAATTATTAAGCAGATCCCTTATAGGACAGTTATACAACTTGAGGTTGTATAATCTATACGTTTGATTTGGAATAGTCGCCATAGCTTTTCAAAAGTTGTATAAAAGTTTATTTTACCACATCTATTCGACTGTTGATTGAATAGCGGTAGTATTATAGCACTTTTGCTACTTAAATACGGATAGGGGTCGCCATTGTAACAGTTAGTCGACTGTTCTATAAAGAACACTTTTACGACGTGTATGCAACTATTAGTAGTTTAAAAGTCGCATAATGGTTATTCATACCACAAAATTGTCGTGACTACGACATTATTACGACCGTAATAATGAGGACCTCTATGCGACCAACTGTCGTGTAAGAAAGTTC
Organism: Cydia splendana; assembly: GCF_910591565.1. Taxonomy (NCBI): domain Eukaryota; kingdom Metazoa; phylum Arthropoda; class Insecta; order Lepidoptera; family Tortricidae; genus Cydia; species Cydia splendana. The sequence continues at coordinate 18,809,503 of NC_085962.1, forward strand.
TATAGGAGTCGTCGTGATACCTACTATACGACTGTCGTATAAAATGGTAGAATAAACGTTTATTCGACCTTGCTATACGACAATAAGTTTACCGACTATTAGTCGTATAAAATGGTAGAATAAACGTTTATTCGACCTTGCTATACTACAATAAGTTTACCGACTATTAGTCGTATATAATGGTAGAATTAACGTTTATTCGACCTTGCTATACGACTACAAGTTTCACCGACTATTTAGTTGTATAAAATGGTAGAATAAACATTTATTCGACCTTGCTACACGACAATAAGTTTATCCGACTATTTAGTTGCATAATGCACCATTAGTCAAAATGACGACCGTTATGCCCCCCTTATAATACTTCAAGTCGTATAGCTACTTGGTATACGACCAAATTGTTTGTTGGGATGATGGCTTGATGGCCATTATTATTTATTCTATAACAGACAACAAAGCGTGTCTCTCGTCTATCATATTGCAGGAACTTTTGAAATGAAATGAAAATTAAATGGAAATGAATATTGTAGGTAAATGTCTAAAATCTAAATCATCTAAATGGCCGTTTGAAAAAATATTGGCTATCTTTTGTAACTTTACTAACCCCTGCCTCTGATCTTTGAACCCCAGCGTTTCCAAATAACCCCAACCCAGGTAATTGTATATCCAATAGGGTTGCCTCATTAGAATTAATCACTGGAGCCGTAACAAAGATAACATTCGTATATCAGCAAAAGCCAATCGAAAAGTAAAAATGCAATGAAAAAGTCACGTTATCATTTCCATACCTCATTTACTCGTTTCTATTGGCGTTTTCTACAAATACTCGGCTAGGTTTCTTGGTGAGTTATTTATCGAGTAATATTTTTATTTTTTACATTGTTTGTGTTGCGCTGGTACCCCTGTGCGGTGACGGCGCGTGCCATGCCCACGCGCAGCTGTCATCCACACTCATTTCGGATGTCCACTATTACATATATGTAGGTACTTATGCGCCAGGCAGGTCAGGACGTTCGGTCGGCAATACTACGAGTAAGTACCAGGTTCGAAAGTCGTATCTTAGATGCTGTATGGGTGAGGTCTATTGAAACGTTTACGATACATACCCGATTACCGAAGGTGGTAGACATCTAGAAGCTCTCTATGCGCTAATTCATTATTGCGTAGGTATTTGCACTCTTTAAAGGATTTGGCTAAGGTTTACGTAAATGTAACTTACAATAGATTTCAATAATTATAATTATCTACATAAGTTATTGCACATCCAAATCCCGTCCTGTGCGTCCTCTACGCGTTATTCTAGCGTATTTTGAAAGCTTTGTAACGCATTCACTGCCAGCGCTAGCTATAGGTACCAGTGTTGGCCGAAAGTTAATGCGAATTGAAAATGTTGGCCATTGACCATTATAAATTGAACCTTAAACCGTATTAGGACGATTACAGTTTACGATTCAATTTATAATGGTTAATGGCCAGCATTTTCAATTTGGATTAACTTTCGGCCAACACTGATAGGTACTAATAGGTACCTACGCCCGTAGCCAATTGTGTGGTTTATCCCGCTTTGTAGCGAAAAGCGCCGCCTACACACAAAGTACCCGCCTAACGGGTCGCTGATAGTGGACGTGTTACTTAATTCCCAAAATTGTTATAAAACTTAAGAATACTATAAGCTGGTGTAAGACTGTGTATACCTAATTATTTATTTTTATTTTTTCCAGGTACCTATACACATTCGAGGATATGAACTTTTTCACTTACAAGTAAGTTTAATGTAAGTAACGCAATTAGATTACATTCCTCTTGCTAGATTTATCTAGGCAACAGTTAAATAGTGCGTCCGTTGCAATATTCCGAAATACTACTTATATTTTATAATAATAGGTAGGAGAGGTAGTACAGTCACCTGCAATAATATATTACTCTTCGAAGGCCGCAAAAATATCTGACACGATCTTATTTATAGAGCCATAAGAATGTGTCACATATTTTTGCGGCCTTGGAAGAGTAACATATTATTGCAGGTGACTGTACTTGAATAAAAAAAAACTATGGCGTTAAATAAAAGTACGTCCGTGCCTAATAAAAATATACAAAACTTGACATTGTTATAGTATTAGCAAAGAGAATAGATAGTAAGTATAGAGGTGTCCTGTCATAGTAAATTTTGTAGTCACAGTAAATTTACTGCCATCTATCGACACACGACTAAAACTCAAAATGAAAACGTATAAAATTATCAAAAAAATGTATATATATATATGGATAAATGATTTTATTATTTTTATATCATTTTGACCCATGTTCATTCACTGATATCTGTGTTAAAATTGTTAAATATGAAACGGTGTCGTCACGCCATCTAGCCGACCATAGGCGAAAGGTGTGTGCGCCCTCTATCCGAGAATGACTTTTTCTTGATTCCCGAGGCACGTTTTTTCCTTAGACTTTATTCATCTTATACGAAGTTACATATGTCTATGGTATTAGGTATATATATGTTTAGGTTAACCCGCTGTCACGAGTGATGTCACCATTGCCACCCTACCCCGGATCGCTATTACAATTACATAACAATGATAAACCGGACCATAAATTATATGCCGACTCTACAGGATGGCTAAAAAATAACTGCATTCCCGTTGCCAGGGAGGTTTGGGATTATACCTACTGAGCAACTTTTACTATGGTACCATCCCCGAAATTGCTAAAAAAAAATTCGGTGTTTCATACATTTTGGCTGTTAGTTTTGACGCAGTTTTTCTGCATTGACGAAATCGAGATGGCCCACAGACAGCTTAAAAATGGAATAGCGCAGGCGAGCCCGGCGTTACAACTTAGCTTCTGAAAGCAGAAAGGAGGAGGAGGGAGCTTCTTAGGGAGGCAAACCTGCACTGAAGGAGCTCCAGAACATCTTTAACGCCGTTCTCTTCGATGGGAGAACTCCAGAGGTGAGGCCAGTCCTTAGATATCTACATCAATGGGATGCCCAAAAAGCAGCAATGAGTTACAATAAAAGCAGAGTTGCTTGCAATTATTTAATTCAGTCAAATCATGTAAAGTTACACTATGCACATCTATAGATTCTCGACTAGATACAAATTCCTTTACAGTCGACAACACCTTAGGTTACAAAAATAATTCTCCACAATATGACCATACAATACACAATATAACAACGGTTGGAAAACTTCGGAGGTTTATGTTACTTTGTTACCATTATAATAGTTATGCTTTTTTGGATCAATTTCACTATTTTTCTTGACAACATCATTGATATTGAAATAAAGGTGACGCTCAAGTTTAAGGGCCGTAGGCGTTCAGTTCCCATACAAATTGCAGTCGTCTTGCAGTCCGTCTGTATCGGCTCTTACATATAAAAAGTGCGTCATGCGTCAAACCAATTAATATTCGCCCCACAACTGTTTATGTAAATGTAGCCGTAAAACATATTACCATTATTATAAATTAATACAAATTAAAGTTAAAAGCGCATATGCTACAAATACAAAATATTCTTGTACCTATTTTATATGTACCTACCTACATTGTCAGAAGTAGGTATTATGATAAGCGATAATAACTATTTGGTATTAGTTATTGATATACATATATAATTAAAATTCGTGGTAGTAAAAAGTCTGGTAGTATTTAAGTTTACAAAACTTAAATACTACCACCAGACTTTTATTTTGTATAAAAAAGGTGCTTGAGCGCCATCTAGCCGCAATGTCTTTAACTTCTAGTATCGCCGCTTTACGAACGAACATCTACAAGCACGCGATGTTGCCTCACATGGACACTTGGCGGCGCCACTAGTGTTAGACCAAGATATTTTGCACAGTATTACAGTAATAAAGTGTGCAAGTTCCACCACAATCGTTTCGAGTTACCCTTCCAGTTTGAAAAATACTATAGGGGATAAATACGTCTGCAGAAGTTAAGAGTCTTGATTGTGCCTTTAACAGCTGTCAACCATATTTTTACTCAATAAAATCTGAAGACACCTTTAACATACATAATTATAATACAGAATAATGAAAATAACCTAAAACGGTATTAAAAGAGCAAGCAAAAGACGAAGGTATTTAAGTGTCATAAACAGTTGTGTTGAGAATACAGTTTTTTATCGGACAACTAATAAGTCTAATAACAGATAAAACATCAGTGGAGAATACAATGTGTCCACAGTTTTTATACATTTTATAATTTACATATTTTTTTAACATTTTAATCCAAAGTAATATCGATTCTGGCCTTTAGATTCCGTTACACAAAGCTTTGTACTTGTTGCCTTAGGCCTCGATGTGACTAGAAAATTCCGCCGTTTTTCCAAATGACCACTAGACCAACCTAGCCCAGGAAAATGGAATATTATAGGGCTACGAAACGCTTCTAGTTTGTTTCCTAATAATTATAGTGTTGTCCCGCTTGCACAGTGTCATTAAACCGCCGGCATCATGGCCGCGACAGCAAAATAATTACGCGCGTGCGATAGAGACAGAAAAACAGGCACGTCAATGTACGAAATTCTTCGTACTTAGCGTCCTTACTTTAGTGACAACTTCGAGACTTTTCTCGTGTTGCTGGCCTGTCATTCTGACCTTCAGCCATGAACAGCTGCCAGACACCTGGATCCAGTGATAGCAAACTAATTGTCTAGTTTCTCTACTCTCGAAATTGTGAACCATTTTCCGGGGCTAGCTCTCCGTTTAACATTTTTAAATACCATGTAGTACAAAAAGTTTCCAAAGGACCATGGGCAACTTTGTATGTAGCCTGGACCCAACGCCATCAGAAATGAGACTATGGTCATTAGATAGGTATTTCTATGTACTTCATTTTGTTCTATGGGCACCAAGCGGAATTCCATTGCAGAACTGAGATATTGGTATATTAGCCAAAATGTCGTCACCTTCGAGCAACACGGAAGGGAGACGGCATTCGCACTATTTCCCCTCTGCCGAGGTACAAGATTAGCGCGTCAATCTAATCTAGCGCGGGTAATAAAACTAGTTGCACTTGGATTATTCACTAGACCGAGTCCAGACGCGCGCGTGAACACTGCTGCACAAAAATGCCTGTTTGCTCGGTTTTTTGTTATAAAAAGAGGTCGGGGACATCAAATTTACAAAAAGAAAGTGTTACATTTCACATGTAATATTTTTTTTAACATATCATACGTTTAATTACATTCAAACACAATTATTATATTTTAGTCTCATGTAATTGTTGGATTTATCGATTTTGCTCGCTCAGTACAAATTGCGGATCGGTCGAGCGACAAATCCGACTTCTCATCTCTCAGAATACAATAACATACTTCAACGAAAATGTGTTAGTGTGCGTGTTGTGACACTTGTCACTCGTCCGTACACAAAAAGAGATCGAGGTTAGCAAGATTTGTCTTGGACGTGTGTCATTTTCTATGTATTTGTGTCGTCATTACCGATTGGATTTTGTATGCAAGTGTGTGAGAAGTGCGACTGTGTGCACCTTTCCCCCCGCGAAAAATGGCAGAAAGATTTGTACGGTGAGATATCGCTTGGGCCCCTCCCTTCCGATGTGTCGGAAGCCGGTGTTGCTCGAAGGTCGTCACCCTTATTACCTAGGCTATAGAGTCCGAGTAAGTAAATTAATTGCTGCAGGCTAGATGTTCGCGCACCGCCGGGCGAGCACACTGAATGATTTGCCGCGCTCGCCCGGCGGTGGACTCTATTGCCTAGGTAATAAGGGTGACGACATTTTGACTAAAATACCAATATCTCAGTTCTGCCATAGAATTCCGCTTGGTGCCCATAGAACGAAATGAAGTACAGAAAAATACCTATCTAATGACCTAACTCTTACCTCTGTTGGTTTTAGGGCCATTTTGACGCATAGTCCTTTGATTTATTTTTAAGAGCCCATCAACGTGCACACTAGCGCCACTGCAAAATAATCGTGAGTATTAAAATTTAACGATAAGTATTTAAAAAAGGGGGCCGCTACATACTGTATTTTGTATGTATTTAAGTACCTTTTGAATACATCAAAGTAGTTTTTATGTTGCTGGATTCGTCAATCTATGCGTCCAAAGTTAAAACGGCCGTTTTTGTTTTGAGTTCATATATCGACGAATCCAGCAGCATAAAAACTAGTTATAGATGTATTCAAAAGGTACTTAAATACAAAATACAGTAGCAGCCCCCCTTTTTAATCATCTTTCGTTAAATTTAAATAATCACGATTATTTAGCAGTGGCGCTAGTGTGCACGTTGATGGGCTCTTAACATACATGTATATTTATTGACAATCTAGTTCAGGTATGAAACTGGTATTTTGGAGAAGCGGCAGTTATAGTACCAGCATAAATACCAAATAAATTTCGAGATCAATTCATGTCGTAACGTAGGATTCTTAACGAATAGAGTAAGAGCTAATTAAGTATACCTACTTAAACATAGGAACATAATGTAGTCTTATAGCGGCAATACAACAACCGGATGTAGCACTGAACATTATACACAAGTAGGTATATAAATATGGGATCTCCAAATTACTTCATTTTTAAGATAAGTCTTGCAGTAGAAATATCTACACAGACAGTGTTCAAAATGATAATATACACACTACTTTATTAACCAGAAAATGAACAGCTTTGAGCGAATCTAAACCTTATTGTAATAGATGAAGGTTAATATTAAAATGTAACCATGTGGGTCATTTATTCTCTGGCCGCCTTTGCCGGAAAAAGGGTGAAAAGCTGGTGGAAAAACGGTGTCTGATGGTTTAGGTCAGGCGTCTCCAAACCCCGGGCCGCAGGCCAAATCCGGCCCGCGACGCGTTCCAATCCATCCCGCCGACACCCAAAGCGAGTGCCCACTGTCCGGCCCGCGGGAGCCAGGCTCCAGGGGTTCAGCATTCATCGAGAGTGGAACTGTTCCTAACAGCACACCCTCCACCAACCAGACACCCTCCCCCGGCGCAAAAAACGAAGGTGGCGCGAAAGTTTCTGAGGGGCAATATGGCCCTCGGGTAAAAAAGTGTGAAGACCCCTGGTTTAGATACTTCTACTGCTGACAATACAGTTACAAGACAGTTGTTTGCTTATATTTTATATGTGAGATCTCCCATATTTTTTACGTCTGACTAGATATAGAGACAGTTACTTGTTATATAAGTAATATCCGTTTCGTTTACCTATTACCTTAATTTGTTCGCCTAACTATCTGGAATGATATGAACAGCTTTCTAGGAAAAATAAAGCAACGCGTCCTCACATAAAATAGTAGAGCTAGAGACAATACCTAAGTAGGATACGTCTGGAAAAATACCGTACCGACTTAAGGCAAACCTTGTAGTCTAACAATACTTTTTGTAATTATGGTTGGACCTTAAATCGCGTAAAGTGCGGTCTTTACAATGAAAAGAAAGTATCTAAAAAAATAAATTTGTCGCGGTAATATCACAACAATAGTTGAAAAACCTCATTACATTTTTGTTAAATTTTATGAAATATAAGGTACCTGCACCAATGAAGGTCCTTCGTTATTTTTTATTTTACTTATTTTGCGGCCATACATATCGAGATTCGACCCTTATGTTTAATATGAACTTGCAGTTTAGTCTATGGTACAGCCTGGCAAAAAAGAGTAGAAATTAAAAAGTGGCAACACTGTAGTGTTGTCCCTTTCAAATCAATTTATATAAGAGAACGGGACGAGTTACAGTCAAGTATAAAAATATGGATGTAGATAACTAACTCGAAAATATGTCCCATAGTTCTTAATTCGCTGACATAAGAGCTATGGGACATATTTATGAGATGATTTGTGCACCCATATTTTTACACTTGACTGTATCTGCGGACATGGACGCAAAATTTGAACCCATTCACTCTTATAAAAGTACACCTATGATATTTGGAAAGTTATCAAGTTCAAGAACCGGGCCTTCATTGATGCAGGTAACTTAACATCGGTGTCAGTTTCGATCAGTTCAGAACGTCAGGATGGGTTCTTCACGGTGGTCCAAGATATCTGCAAATCAAAACAAACATAGTTACAAAATCATTTCCATTATTATCTATAGCAAATAATTCATTGATTTCAAAACTCTAAGACAAATTCTTGCTTCGAATTTGATGTATTTCCGTATTTAATGCGGTAACTCTGATAGTTTTCATAAGTTGACAATTTAGTTACCATCTTTTTCAGCTATCAAACTTGCAACCAGGGGCAGTATTTTTTCATCAAATTTACAAATCTTATACAGTTAATGAATCTTCGCTTTTTCGGAAAGGCTTAAAATTTATGAAACTGAAATCCGTAGAAATATTATAATATACCTATAGGTCTACCGTTTAGGAGGTCGGTAGGTAATAAGTTAATTATGCTCAGCTACGGATAGGTGGAAGGCTTGGCTTCATCAAGCTGGTTTGTAATATATTAAATCAAAATAGGTATATATGTATACAATTAAATTAGTTTAACTTAGTCCTAAAATTCAGCTACCTTCTGCTGAAAAAATCACCGCGCAACTTCTTTACCAACCGCCGGAGATAAGTGATAAGACCTAATATAGTTTTGGGAGTCTCGGGCGACAAGAAAGTCGATACGACACGTGATAGGGGTTCGTATAGACTGACCCTTGGCGATGCACCACCACGGCAGCGTGACGTAGGTGAGGTAGGCGTGCAGCGGCGCGGACGAGGCGCGCTTGCCCTCCTTCCACAGCGCGAACGTCTGCGTGAAGCCGCGCATCGCCCACAGCGGGTTGTACGCGCCGTCATCCAGCTCTGAGGGACATAACAAATGTTACTGATAGATAATAAATGGAAACATTCACTGCCTCGCGTGAGACTATCTGGAGTTCTGTGATATCCCGCCGCTCTACAGACTTTATCTAGTCCCACGACACCGATATTCGTTATTTGGATTTTGGAATAAGCAATAAGTTGTTGCCCAAAAACACTAATAGGCATTTTGAAAATTTTTCGACAGCATAATAGTCTAGTATCGAAAGAATCGTTAAGTACGTTGTAGATCTCGTTATCCTAATGTAAAATAATTTTAAGAATAAAGGCTTATTACGTCATTCCACAGTACAGGAAATACATCAGGATGCATAGGTATGCTTAAAATCGATCGATATTGTAGAATTCTATTACGACCTCACGACACTGAAAAATCGATCGAACGTCAATAAGAAAACTCACCTGCCGAGACGATCCGTATGGGAAGCTAGCGGTCAACCTACCGTGACTCCGCTTGGGTATGTCGCACCAGTAGTAGATGTCGGTGCCGTCCGGCGTGGTGCGGCGCGGCGGCAGCGGCGCGCGCCGCCACAGCGCGCCCGCCAGCCCGCGCGCGTTCCGCGGCAGCGTCGCGTACCCGCGCGCGTCCGCGCCGCCCTTCTCCCCCGCCACCAGCCGGTACTCGCCGCAGCTCGGCAGCTCCTCCTCCCCGCGCACCGTCACCCGCCCGCCGGGGGGCGCCGGCGCGGGGCCCGCCGCCGGCGCCGCCTCCAGCAGCCAGCCGGCGTCGGCCGCCAGCTCGCAGCCGTCGTCGTCCGGCGTCGCGGGGGGGGCGGGGGGGGCGGAGGCGGCGGCGACGGCGGGCGCGGCGCGGGGCAGCGGGCGGAGCGGCGGCGGCGCGGGCGCGCTGCGGCCGGGGCGGCGGCGCGGCGTGACGGCGCGCAGGCACGCCGGCGAGCGCGCGTCGGCGGCGGCGGCGGCGGCGGCGGCGGCGCGCGGCAGCAGCGCGCCCATGCGCGCCGGCGCCGCGGAGGAAGCCGAGCGCGCTGCACACAACACCGGGTCACACGCCGGGCCCGGGACCGAGCGAATTTTGCTTTCCGACCTGACTTTTCTATTTCGAATTTGCTACGACCTTAATACGCAAAAAACTAGGTATTGGAAATCAATGAAACTTCTCTAAATTACTAGTTATTTTAGTAATGCGTAAATAATTCGTCATCAACTTCGGACATTATGTCAAAAGCGACATTTTTTACATCGTATCTCACGAAACGACTATTTCCAATTATACGTTGAAATTCACCCGATCCCGGACGTCGTTGATTCAGGCTCAGTTAAACTTTTCAATAGCGCCGATTAAAAATCTAGCGTCTACACGTTCCGTTACGGTACGGAACGATCCGGAGCAGTCCGGAAAGGCGCGGCTTCCTCCGAGGGCTGGCGGGTCTACGCAAGCGTTGGCTACGCGTGCATTTCGGTTACCGCAATACCCACTGACGATCGAGATCTATCTCTATTACCCTTGACCGAATGTGAAAGAGATGGCCTTATGATCTTAGTCGCCAGTTGGTATTGTGACTACAATAGTCTACGCGACTACGCTGTGAGTGCCGTGACTTATTAATATAAAGTGGAATACGACAAAAGCGTGCTACAATAATTGCTGTGCAATGTTTTACAATGCGTGCACCAGTTTTGAGGATTTAGGACAGGGGTCACCAATTAATTTCTTCAGGGGTCCGGTTCTTAAAATAAAATTAACATTGCGGTCCGTTTCTCCTTGAGTTTAATTAAATAAGCAAAAAAATAAAATAGGTCGGCGATCCGGATGCGGACCGCGATCCACCATTTGGTGACCCCTGATTTAGGAGCTGAAAAACAGTAGGTAGACGGGTAGGCGGTATTAACTTTAACCCTTTTCTAGACGAAGATTTATTGACCACATACGTTTCAAAATAATATCAACTTTAGGACTACGATCTAAGGTTCGAATTAGATTAGACTTCAATGAAACTTTTTTTGGACTGTTTGGAAAAACATTTTACTTTCTTGCGGACTGGATATGGGTTAATATCGCATTAGAGCAAGTACACGAACATTATCTCGTGTTTGCCTTTGTAAATATGTAATTATTGAAAGAACAAAAACAACCACTAAACAGCACATACACACACACAACTGTTTTGAAGCTACATGAAGGTTAGATAAACGGGTATCGGAAAGGCAGTCAAAATGAATTATTTCCAACTTCACATTGCCGTATCGTTTTGACATGTAGAAAAAAGGAAAAAGTTATTTTTTTTATATGCCTATCCGATCTCCTGTGACAAGACCTAAATATAGTCTAAGATATCGCGATCTACCGCTGAGTATACAGTCAAGTTCACAAACATCTTTACCAGCCAACGTTCCAAAAATATATTACGACTCGAACTTGACACAGAAGAGTTTTATTACTTTACATTTTGATTTATCGGTAGGTATGGACAAGACATCAGTTACTCAGGGGGTCCCTTTGTTTCCCATAAAGTTTTAAGTCATAATGTATTGTTTGTCATATTATCGTTAGTCATAAAACTGAAACCGTTAACATTTCAGGATTTTCATAAGGTTATTCTATAGATAGGTTAGGTTAGGTTTGTTTTATGGCAATCCTGAAAAGTTACGCGTTTCTGAAAAAAAACAATTATGACTAACGAAAATTCGGACAAACAATACATTATGACTTAAAACTATTTGGGAAACAATAGAGACCCGTTACTCAGCGCATGCGTCGAACATAGGAGAGAAGCGACAAAAAAACAATGCGTGCAAAAACTTTTAAAGTTCGTCCAGATCTAGCGAATGCGACCGCAACAGTCATACATACATACTTTTTCCTTGTCCATATTGAATACCTTGACTGTACTATGACATACAGATGTAATGCATAATTGTTTTCCATCGTATTTTCTCGGAAACGTTCGTATTTATCATGCTGCTTCAGTCAACCTGTGCTTTATGTACCGAGACTGACTGAAATAGCAAGACAAGTACGTAATATGTTTCCGTGAAAATACGATGGAAAATAATTACGCACTACATCTGTACATGCCAGCAACTAGTGATAGTTCGCGACTGGCGCATTCGCCAGATCTAGACGTTCATGTTAAAATCCTGAGACTAAAATGTGAACCTTTCATGAACCAAATAAAGTAGCATTTCTTTTGTTTCATTGCTTTTTAAAACAAACGAACTTCGTTCCAATTTACTTATAGAATAAGGTTCAAATTAAAAATATGGAAACTTTATATGGGTCTTGCGAGGTTAAAGCAACGTACCGTCGCGCAGATCCCCGGCCTGCACCTCGGCGAGGCCGGCGACCAGCGAGTCAAGACCCTCGTTCTCGGAGCGGCTCTTATCCTTGCCGTCCTTGGTGCGCCAGCCACCGCGAGAGTAGATGTTCAGGTTGGCGCTGGGGTCGCTTAGACGTCGCTGGAAGTTATATATTATATTTATTTAACTATTTATGGAACGGGTCACTCGCGTTTCGAAGTTGAATATTGATTGACAAGTTTCACTCCATAACAAGAAGCATTATCTAGATAAAACTCCTACTATAAATTAAATAAGTCTCACAAAAGTTTTGTTATTAAAACTCCGTAAGAGCGAAACATGTCGAGAGTTTTAATAAATTTAATATGATTCCCACAAAAGTTATGCTACTAAAATGTCATACGTTATATTGGTTTAAATTTCAATGATCATCATATTATTAATTAAAAAGGGACTTGTGTTTAAAATAAACTTGAAATTACCTCCCAAGTTATGAGAAGAGTGCAAGACTCTTTCTTAAGGACTGCCTAAGCCCTAAAGCAACCCTTCTGTATTAGTAAGAAAGCTAATTACCTCAAGTTCTGAAAACACAGCTGTGTAGCTTAAAACACTAGCACTAGGTATCTACTGCCAAAAAATGCAAATAGAAACTCTTCCTTAACAACAACAACTTTATGTCTGAAAACATCACCCGCACCTACAAGAAAACTATTTGGCCAACCCGCCAGACGATTAGAGAATAGAGATTAACGTTACTAAGGAGCAGATTGCAAACACTGATCGAGATTTACATTAATTTGTTGAAGTGGAGCCAAGTTTCAAAGCCAAATAGTTTTAAAAGTTTTGACTTCGGCTCCGGTTTAAACTAGTTGCCAGGCCTGTACCTTCAGCCTACATACGTTCAAAAGCAGGTCGAGCTGTGTGGCCCGTACGGGCTTAATCGACACTCCTTTGTACTTTTTTGTGCTTTTGGATATAGTTCAACTCCTCCTGTTTACGGGCGGCTGGATCCTACAGGCCTGTAGCATTTGTTTTCTGCTGGAGCTCCTCTGTAGTTCTCCTCGGAAATATCGATTTCTACGTCCATTAACCAAGCGTGTTCCTGTCTTTCTTTCACCCACCTGATAACGATACATGCATGAACAACTCCTTCCAGAAATTAATAGAAGTAGGATTTAACAAACTATCCCACAGATCTATAGCCACGACCTTTCAAAAGTAGGAACGTTCCACGCCTCTAGGGCGAGCCCCTACCTCAACCTAACCTAGTGTCGATCATGAACAGCAGAACAACTCAGGAGATCAGTAGCCCCAAGTATTGAAAGCAGAAGCGTCACTTCCCGCGCCCGTCGGCGGCTGTTTCACTCACCTGATGTCGATACATGAACATCTCCTCTGGATCCTCCTCCCAATCACTGTCCCAGAGATCGGTAGCCGCCAGCCCAGGCTCGGACGTAGGCGTATCAACGCCAGCGCCCCTCGGCCGAGCCACCGCCATCTCGGCATGCCCCTTGCCGTGAGGCCCCTTCATGCGCACGAACTCGCAGCGCGCCGCCGCCCGCCCCAGCAGCCCGAATGACATGCGCTGCGCTACCTTCGTTGATAGCGACGATTGCTGGAATATAGCACAAGTCAATATAAATACGGGAAAAGTAAAAGAACTATCAATTGCTAAAATTCCCAAATCCCATCCAAAACTTAACACGTAAAAAACTGCAAGACTCGCAGCCAAATATATGCTTAAAAAATTGGAAACATATATGGTTGACTGGTTATGTATTGTTAAATAAATTTTAAATAAAAAAAATAAGCCAGTACGAATCGAGTTATAACGTCAGTTGAAAGGAAAAATGTGTAGTAACTAATTAAATGTTAATGGGCTTTGTCATTCGTTGGAATTGGAAAAATAAGACAGGAAACTAATCAGGTCGGTTAATAATAGCTTGATTAAAGCTAGTTATTTTCCTTCTCTCGGATTAAAATCGTTAAATTTACATGGGACTAGCCTACCTCCGAATTAGATATTACTTTAATCTCGATTACTCCGCAACCGCCATAAAATAAACGCTAAGGGCCCAAAATCTCCATATACCTAAAAAGGCGCCATGTGCTTTTCAAGTTATAAAAATTAGTTGCAAAAATTGTTCGCGTCAGAAAAAGTAGGCACCTATAACAGAAAACAAGTGCCTCGTTCTAAAACCTTTTAGTGTTGCCCATGTATATGTAAATTAATAAATATGTCTCACATTTCACGCCACTCCGTCCCGCCGGATTAATGACCGAAATAAATAATCATGCCCCCGGCCGGGTGCTCAACAAGTAGTGGCGCCGTGACGTCGGCTCGTGGGGAGACTGACGAGACTACAGCCTAAATTGTGTACTTTGGAGGCATTTCTGTATTTCATGCAAATGTTTTTTGAATATCAAGTTACCGCCGACTTTTAAGAGCAACAAGAACTTAGCCGCCGTCATACAGTCCCTTTCATTTTAAGTTGAATAAAATTGTAACACTCTGCAGCAAAGTGCAGGAATGTTTTTTCGGCAAGACATTAGGGGCGGCAGCAAGGCGGCAGTCTGGTTGCTGAGAAAGGAACGGCTAGTAGTTACTACAGGGCCTGGGGCCTAGGGCAGCCAAGACTGCAAATCCACCACTGCTCGAACCTTGAGGCCTTCGCAGTATCGTCCAGGATTCGATTCACCTTTTTGAATCGTTCTCTACACTCGCAACAGTTTTTACGAGCAAATTCGCTCTGGTTTCAAATTTAAATACAGCACGAAGGGAGAGACAAACAGCAACTTTGCTCCCTTGTACCTATATATAACAAATAATTACTAGGGGCACATTAATTATTTAGATCACATTAAACAGATGATAAATAGCATTATGTAAATACGTCTCGAAAATTTTGTTATCTGTCACCTTAATTAAAAAGGGAGTGGTCGGGAGAAGACCAGGAATACTAAATTGTTTATGGGAGTTTTGTTGTTGATTGGACCGATCTTATTGGAGCATAAAGGGCATGAAGCCATGTAAGGTTTAATTATAGTGTTGGCCTGTTGACTGGGTAGCGGCTACACCACCATAGACCACAGCCCGCGGACACGCCATACAAGCTATCGTAATCGTTTTAGTGTCTGTATATTTACGCATCTATGTGTGTATAAGTTCCTTAGGATAGTCAGTAGTTCAGATCTTGGCGTTAACAATCGCCACGTCGTTCAAGAAAACGTTAATCGAACTGAGATTCTGACAATCTGTAGCCAGTCAGTAATATTTTGAAGCAGATACGAGCGATATTCCAATTTTTTTCCATTTTTTCCTTTAATGTAAAATTAGGTAGTAAAATTATTACTTATTCTGTAACACTACTCAACAACAGTCATAAGTTGCATCATCGATAGACGGTGTGGGAAGAGGGTTGTCGAAACCCTAGCTAGACCGCCCTAGTTTTGCGTGCGATGGTAGAGTCCACCCAGTTAATTGACAATAGACTGGATCAGGGGTTCCCAAACTGTGCGCCGCGGCGCCCTGACGCTCCGTAGACAGTAAAGCAATCCTCCACCCTCATCTACATTGTGACTCTCAAAAACTTATTTTTGTAACTCTAGATTCAAATAGTAGCCCAATTTATTTGATTAGCCTGTATAGGCGGTTAGGCCGCAGACTTGCCGCTCGCACCCCCGCCGTTCGCGTGCGTCCAGACTGCGGCCTTAGTAAAACCTACACCCAACCAAACCAACCTACATTATCGGACATATATCAAAAGTATCGATAACTATTGATAATTATTTCATATTGATTACGTCACATATTTTGATTAGATAATACAGACCACTTAAAAAGTCAATGATCAAAGGTAGTTATGTAATATGTATGTATGCGGTCCAGATACCCAAGTAACACAAAAGTAGCTGAATATTGTTTGAATAATAGAGCATTCCGTACTGTATGCTGATTAAGGTAGCTGTATAACGTCTGTATAAGCGCTTATACAGACGTTATACAGAAGGTTTGGGCGCAAAGTGGGCTAGCCCACGCCGCTTATTACTGAATAACAGTAATGTAATAGCTGTATAAGTGTGTGCCCACACATTGAATCGCTGAATAACACTTGTATAGAGGCTGTCAAAAGCTTCTATACCGCTTTTAAAGCAAAGTTATCCAGCTTTGTATAAAATGACTCAGTTAGTCACACGTTATGCAGCTTTTGGTTCAAAAGTGCATTGTTACAGAAAATATATTCAGCTATTTGTGTATGATTTGTCTTCCATTTTAATTTGTGAACTCGTGTCAAAGTGTAGTGTCTGAAGTGAATACAAAATAAGGAGGACATTACCCATATATTGATTTGATGTTTACATAACATCAATTTCATTGCGCATGCGAGTTTACTGTTAATATATATATATATATATATATATATATATATATATATATATATATATATATATATACATTTTATTTAAAATTTTAAAGCGCCGCGTAAATAATGCACTGTTTAGAAAGTAAATATAGAAAATGTAGTACTCCACTTTTAAATTTGTAATTTTTTTGCGGTGTTTAGATGTTTTAGTGATAGAAAATGTACTTTAACAAGTTATGCTACGATAAAACTAGTTTTATAAATGAATATAAATGGGTTTTTCAGTTCATTTTAAATTCCTATATATTTTAGAGGTTAGAATATGAGCAACCGTAATGGCGTCCGACTGTGCTGAATATAAGCTGCTGCCACAGCTATTATGTGCTAAATTTCTGAATAGGCATTCACATTATTCGCGTTACTAAGTTATATGTTAGATAATAATGGTTTTAGAACAACAAGTTTTGAATAACATCAACAGCTTCCAGTAATAGCGTCCACCTTTATTCAAAAACTAGCATTAAAACAGAAACTGCAACCGCTTTTATACAGTTGAAAGTCTTCACCGACGCTTCTTTTCAGCATTTAGTAGCCACTATCACATTTTTCTTAATATTGTCTGCTTAATATCTCACGACACAAAATATATACAGCTAATTGCTGCTAATGCTGCTATTATGCAGCTTTTAGTAACCACAAATGCTTTAAGCTGAATAATGTCTGACTAACTGTGTAAGAAATAAGTATTATTCAGCTTTAATATGCAAAACCGATACTATGCAAAATTTATTCAGCATTTAGACCCCACTAGGCCCACATATTTTCTTATTCCGAATTTAGTAATTTCCACCGCTTATACACAAAATTTATGCAATCTTAATTTGAATAAGATGATAATTTTACTCTATTATCCTGCTTGTGTGTTACTTGGGTACTATCAGTGAGAATAAGATGGATGGATAATAATGTCATTTCATTTAATTCCAATCACTAACACTCAAAAGCAACGTCATTAATTTATTTCAATTGAAATTTTGGGATATGACGACCGGTCTGGCCTAGTGGGTAGTGACCCCTCCTGCGAAGCCGATGGTCCTGTGTTCGAATACTGGTATATAAGGGCATTTATTTGTGTGATGAATACAGATATTTGTTCCTGAGTCATGGGTGTTTTCTATGTATATAATAAGTATGTATGTATGTATAAACTCTTTATTGTACAAAACACAAATTTATGGCACAGGATAGGCAGTACAAAGGCGACCCAAGTAACATTTTAGTCCTATAATTTTAGTTTTTATCGCTAAAAGCTTGTATAGACGTCGTATTAACACATTCAGGGCCAAGAACCCGACTGCCGGGTACACTGTTCGTAGCGACTACGCGCTACATACGGCGAAACCGTGGCTACGCGCTACGAGCGTAACCCGTAGCACTTAATGGCAATGAATGTGTTAAGGTTTCATAGGTGACCACCTGTCGTATAAAAGCGCTTGGCAACACCTTTTTGCTCTATAGGCTTATACAGCTAATATTTTCTATAAGCAATTGATGTAAAGGTTTATTTCATCATTTTATAGAGCCGTTATAGGCGTGTACTATAACAGGTTCAAATATAACCACTATAGAGCAATATTACTGTATAATAGTATTTGGAATCACTTTTATGCAACTAATTTGCGCTATTAAGGTTCCCTGCCAAGCCGCTATAGTTTTGTGTTTTAACAGTGACAAAAACCCAACTATACAACGATTTTAGGATATAGTGGCTTTAGAGATCACTGCTATAGTACATAATACTTTAGTAGTTTGCGCTATTAAGGTTCCCTGCAAGCCGCTATAGTTTTGTGTTTTAACAGTGACAAAAACCCAACTATACAACGATTTTAGGATATAGTGGCTTTAGAGATCACTGCTATAGTACCTAATACTTTAGTAGTTTGCGCTATTAAGGTTCCCTGCAAGCCGCTATAGTTTTGTGTATAAACAGTGACAAAAACCCAAGTATACAACGATTATAGGATATAGTGGCTTTAGAGATCACTGCTATAGTACATAATACTTTAGTAGTTTGCGCTATTAAGGTTCCCTGCTAGCCGCTATAGTTTTGTGTTCTAACAGTGACAAAAACCCAGCTATACAACGATTTCAGGATATAGTGGCTTTAGAGATCACTGCTATAGTACATAATACTTTAGTAGTCATATGAACACTATTACAGAACTGTTTTGCTCTATAGTAGCGTTTTTGGGACATATTTATAGCGTTAAAAAGCGCTTTAGTAGTTTTTAAATCCCTATTATATCTCATCGCTGTAAACGTCACAATGACTCTTTTATATCACAAAACTGTTGTATAGTGGTTTTGTTTTTTCTTTTAAAAGACAACAGCGTTATAGTTGAGTTTTTATGTCTTTTATAAACCGAGTTGTTACATAAAGGTAGAAAACGACTACTTGTAAATGATAAATTTGATCTGTAATGGCTACTTATATCTTGCATATATAAGTTCAGGCCTAAGCCACATAATGTGGTTCCGTACAAAATATTTTCATATTTTAATGAATTGATAAAAAAGACCCCAGTGATATTAGTGACTGTAGGTGAGATTTATCATCAATGATTTAATACAAGCATAAAATCGTGACGGTTTAGATATTTATCGACATCCATTGTTAGCACATTTTTTTTACCAATCACACTGAAAAAGGAAATAACAGTAATAACTACATCTAAATTAAAAAAAATCCTATATCTTTCTAAAGAGTTTGTAGGTGTAACTGGGTCACAGCAAAATTCTTTTGGAACCCTAATTTTAATCATGATGGCGGTGAATATTTCGTCGTAAGTTCTATAGTTAGCCTATAAAAGCGTCGGATTTACTTCTTGGCTGTATAGTAGTAACTATGGTGAATATCATAATATTTTATTAAATTATTTTATTAAAAACATAAATAAATCGAGGGGGCATTTAAAATTCCTCATTAAACTAATACTATTCTAACAGTAAAACTTCCGTCCCATATACTTTTTGCACTAAGGACCGAATTATTCGACATCTAAATGGCGCATATTAATATAAAGTCTTTACTTATCACCATTTTACTTAGTACCGTTTATGTGAAGTAAACACACAGCAAAACCACTCACAACAGTTGATGGAAAACTTGATAGCAAATTTCGTAGTAAAGGAACTACGAATTCAACAATAGTATAAAAAACCGGGCAAGTGCGAGTCGGACTCGCGCACGAAGGGTTCCGTACCATAATGCAAAAAAAAAACAAAAAAAAAGCAAAAAAAAAAAACGGTCACCCATCCAAATACTGACCACTCCCGACGTTGCTTAACTTTGGTCAAAAATCACGTTTGTTGTATGGGAGCCCCATTTAAATCTTTATTTTATTCTGTTTTTAGTATTTGTTGTTATAGCGGCAACAGAAATACATCATCTGTGAAAATTTCAACTGTCTAGCTATCACGGTTCGTGAGATACAGCCTGGTGACAGACGGACGGACGGACGGACGGACAGCGAAGTCTTAGTAATAGGGTCCCGTTTTACCCTTTGGGTACGGAACCCTAAAAAGCACTATAATACAATTTCAAATACTACTATAGTATAAAACAAGCACTATAATGGAATCTCAAATGCCACTATAGTATAAATTAACACTATAATGGCGTTACTGACAACAAATTAGCACAAAAGTGATCATCACATCACTTTTATAGACCTAAAACGTCACGACTGACACTGCTACAGGTCTACTATATCACTGAATGGCACATAAGATGCGCCATTTCGGCTTTATACAATCTTGTTTGGTCTTTTATAGGACCTTAGGTGGTATTTGGGAAACGTTCTATCGACTACTGTAGAACCACAAATTGTTACTTGGGGAACTTATCCCTTTAAGGGATTTCTTCCAGTTAACCTTTGAGTAGATGAGAATTGATGAAGAACGGTAGACAAATATAGCACTGAGTACAATAGACTAGAGGAAAGTCAATAAAATTATAAAATAGGACAAAAATAAATAATTATAGGATAAAAAAATTAGAACAGTGTAACAAATATATAGAATACCTACGTTAAATATAATAAATATATAATATATCTATAGTCACGAACAAGTTAATTCCGGTCCGATAACCACAGCTTTTTTAACTGCCCCTTAAGCGACGCAACGGCCTGCGATTGCCTTAAGGAGGGAGGCAACTCATTCCAAAGTTGAACAGCTCGTACCGCAAAAGATTTACCATACGCACAAGATTTGTGATGAGGTGTTGCCAGTTGTATTTATATATCGTCGCCTAGTACCCATAGTACAAGCTATGCTTAGTTTGGGGCGGTCGATCAGTGTAAGATGTCCAAAATATATATTTATTTATTTAAATTGGAACAAAAACGCCTGTTTTGACCACCATAACCTATTAGATTAGCGTAACTATAAGATCTTTCATCTTGAGAATGTTATAGTAATGGTGAAACCCATGTAGTCGAAGTAAATTGACCAATACAACTGTCTATTTAGTGTCTGGGATAACAACATAACTTACGTATAAAGTTAAACGAGTAGCACAAGCAAGTCGCCCTATTCCCTAAATCCCTATATAACAGAGCGTCGCCGTCGCGTGGGCGACATGACGTCAGCCTCTCTGTCGTTACTTTCCCCCTTCCTTCGGGCTGGGTGACGGTCACGCGTTAACCTTATTCGCGTTATATTAGTGTCCGACTGAAGTTTTGATTTTGGTTTCGGCATAAAAATGTTTCAGCCGAAGCTTCCGTGTCAGCCAAAAAAACTTCCGAACCTTTCAGCGATGCCGAAACTGTGTTTCAGCCGAAGGTTCCGTTTCGGCCCAAAAAACTGCCAAACCTTTCAGCGACGCCGAAACTGTATTTTCAGTAGTGTACGGCCGAAGTTTTGGTTTCGGTTTCGGCATAAAAATCATGTTTATTAGAGCCGAAATTAGAGCAAAACCGAACCTTCGGTTTTCGGTTGGACACTAGTTAGGTAGGTAGGTATATGTCGTCAGGACGGGGTAGATGCACCTCATTGTACGCGCGAATACCGTCTAAGTAGGTATGTGCACAAAATTAGACTAGTAGCTTCGTGAGCTGTAGTAGACCTCGTAAGTCAGTCTCTGCATAGCTAAAAATTTAATAAATGTATGGCTCCGACATAAAAAAAAACTGGAAACGGAAATAACCAAAAAACATTTTTTTTCATCAAAATTTCATGTAAATAATTAGTTAAGGAAATACGACCTGTAGAGAAGAACCGTCGGACAGACATACGAAAGCTCGCGCTTCGTGCTCGCTCGTTCAATAACATATACCTAATGAAAAGCTTACAGAGCCTAACAAGAAAAAAAAGTATTTTTCCCATATTTTTACATAGAATACAAAAAAAGCGCCATGGCAAAGCTAGATTCCCGGATATAACATCTTTGTATTAATTAAATTCCCGAGTGAACACAATTTCAAAATGCGGCAGAGAGCGGGTGCTCGTCTCAAGACGCCTATCAAGCTTGCCTGTTGTCTTAAAGAACTGGAGCGAAGTCATCGACACATTTTGTTGAGAGGTACAGATAGAGCACGCCCTGGGCTGACCCAGAATATAAGCACTACCACAGAATAAATAATAGTACTAGGTACAGAAGGTTCACTCTCTTGTAGCGACGCGACGCGGCGAAACCGCGGAGTGAGCCACGCTTGGCACTACCTAACCCATAAAGCTTTTTGTCGCAGCAGCTTCTAATATAAGTGTAACCGCAATCTCAATAATAAATACACGTATTTGGAGATCAGACTTGCTAGCTACTCTTAGGGCCACTTGCACCATTCACTAACCCGGGGGTTAGCCGGTTAAACCTGGAGTTACCATGGTTACCAGTAAAAATTGACACTGGATTCCCGGATTAACCGGATAACCCCGGGTTAGTGGGATGGTGCAAGTGGCGCTTAAGAATCTACAGTTGAAGTAACGCTGCCATTTTAAGACCATTCTAGCAAGTTGTTTTAAAACGCGCAAAACTTATTGGCTGATGACGATTATATTTTTCTCATACAAGCAATGATAAACGATCAACGCATTTTGATTCTGATCAAGGACTTGCGACAATTAGTCCAACATTGAGAGGCCACCGATGACTAATTCGCAAAAGATATCAACTCGACAATGAACTCGTCTTCAGCATAACTTGACTTCTGTTATCTAAATAACGGGATTCCCTCTGGTCGCATAACTACTATTGAAATATTTTCGATTGTTTATTATGATAATAAATAAATAAAATGATTTATACCGATATGCATATTATGTGCGCGGGGTTCACCTCAAAGATCGGCTACAACGTAGCCGCGCGCTACGTCAGCCTTATTCGGGCGCACGAGCGCCGAGGC
Organism: Cydia splendana; assembly: GCF_910591565.1. Classification (NCBI taxonomy): domain Eukaryota; kingdom Metazoa; phylum Arthropoda; class Insecta; order Lepidoptera; family Tortricidae; genus Cydia; species Cydia splendana. The sequence continues at coordinate 18,832,326 of NC_085962.1, forward strand.
GCCGAGCTAGATAACTAGGAGTTGAAGTGGTCGCCATGGTCGAAATCGGCCGGAATGATCATCATCATCATCACATGACAAGTGGGAAGTATTCGTTTGAATATTATGGCTACAAAGTATGTCATTAAACATATGACATTTAATTAATCTGCATTGATGACTGATGAGTATGACACAAGGCAGTATGTAAATCAATAATATGATTTCAAACTGTTTGCAACCCAATATGTATCCCTTAATAACTATATTACTATATATATACTTTATCGACATTCAAATTAAATATACATACATAACTACGACTTGGAGTTCGAGATTGTTGCTGTAGTCGAATGCTCCTGATATTCACTTAACATCATAAATGCTAATATATCTTAGACGTGCTCCATCAATCATGTACCCAAAGGGTCGTTATAGTCTTTTGACACACGGGAAGACTTAGCGAGGGAGCGTAGAAGTTCGAAAGAGCTAAGGCGCCCATGACATGGACTGATGCGGTCCAAAAAGTCCCTAGTCTATACAAAAGGCTGAGCCTCAAGATCGTACTGCCTACAGAACAGTGGCGAATGGAGTTACCCACTAGTCTAGTCCGTCAGAAATTAGGTTACCCAAGAAGAATCTAAATTCACACTTATTGGTTCAGCCGAAACGGCAAGCGGTGTGAACTTGTGAATCGCAGTCGCCGGCGCAGCGTTTAATTGCGCTGATTGGCGGGCCGATGCTCATGCGCCACAAACTATGTTAGACTAGGTATGTTAATTCATCATGAAGCGTTTACTATAGTTCGTTTTTTTTAGCATTAGAAAGAACTTGAAAGAAGGTAAGCGATCTTGACATGTCTTTTAATTGAAAAACGCTTTAAAAAAATCAGTAACTATTACTTATAAAGCAGAAGAATATAAATGATCGTATTAGATTCATAATTGTTACATATTTGCCGTGACTTATTTTTAAAACGTGTTTATCAATAAAAAGACACATCAAGATTGTTTACCTTATTTCTAATGCTAAAAAAAAACGAACTAAAGGAGGTCGTGAATTTTTTTTTTTCATTTCGAGGGGGTCGCGTCATGAGAATGTATCTTCTTTTCTTCTTCCATCATGAATCCAGAAATCTCTTGACGCCCGTAGTATCCTCATGACTGAAGGTCGTGACCACTATTAACCGCTCTATATTGTAGTACCTATATTCCTTCATGGCCGATTTATTAGGTACCTTCCTAAAAAAATAATAATTTTATTTCTGACATAGATCCATAGTCGTTAGTTACATTTAACTTATAAAATAGTGCTAATGGAGCTCTGGAGAATATATAATTGTATATGTATACGGCTTTAAATGAACTAGCTGTTATTATTAGCTGTTTCTATTATTAAACTGCCCCGCCACATGATCTTTTCCTTCTTCGAATATTTTCAGTACCTAATAATTACTTCAAACCATTTACATTGGAATTTGTATATGCGCTACTAACGTAAACAAACAATTACCTGTTGTAACATGCATAAGCAAACAGTTTATGTTTGTTTGTATGTCAACAACGTCTATCATATGGGGCGGTAATCGAACATGCCCCAAATGTTTACGTAAGATAGTTTCATATAGTATAGTACATTACAGTTTAATAGACCAATACTCACGTTATCAACACAAATGATATACATGTAAAAAAATAGTTTTCACACCGATATCGTTTCCCCTTTTAAATAATATACTTACAAAATAATCATATAATATGGAGTATTACTGCAATGTTCTGCCGCCAGAGTGCAGCACTAATTTGTTTAGTAAACCATAGAGTAACTTATATATACTAGGCCTTAAACAGTTTTTTGACAAGTTTTCACTATGACATTGATGCACCAAGGCGGTTTGTTTACAGGTGGCCTACCGCGAAACGCGACAATCGGGATTTCTATCTCTACCTCTCTATCGGTAGAATAAACAAGAGTGATAGAGAGACAGAAACCGAACTTTCGATTGTCGTGTTTCGCGGTAGGCCATGTGATTGACGTGACGTGTGATGTGTCATTGATGATGCCAATGAGGTTTGTTTACTGTATGTGCTAATGGTGCCACCTACGCAGAGCTTTGCCTAATATTCCCTATTCTAACTATTTACCGCAACAGATCAAGTACTTTTAAAAATAATGCTGTTTTAGTTACCTACTTTTATAAAATTAAATCATCTACGAGCTAACATAATAGATAATTTTATGATGCTTTACTTCCTAATTGGTCAACAACCTTATCACCAGGTTGTATTTTGGTCACTAGGGTAATCTACAGGACATAATGACAAGGTCAACATGTTTTTGCAATGTTTTGACGCAGACATATATTCATATATTCTCATTTCCCAATTGTAATACCTGTGGGTATCCATCAAGTAGCTCCTGGTAGGACATAACGGTACATTTTATTACAAGTGTACTAAGTACACTTGACTATGTTACGTAAGAAATAAAGGCGCACTGGCCGGAGTGTACAACGACCATTAATGAGATTAGGCTAGGTTCATGGAAACACTCAGTTATGGCGGCGACAGAACCCTGACTACTCACGCGATGTTGCCAATGCCACGTCCTGTTCATGATTTTATTACAAGAAGATTCTACTCTTGCCAGGTGTAATTAATAAATAAATATTACATAAATCGACCGTCAAATAGTAAGCTAAATAATGCTTGTGTCGTGTACACTAGACGACGAGGTTTAAAGATAAACAATAGAGTGAAAAATTATGCTTTTTTGAAGTGAAAAGTTCTTTAGCGGCGCTGAGCACTTGTTGAGGTGGGGAAGAAATGATAAACTCGAGACAGCGTAACGTGTAACGCGTAACGCGTAACGCGCTGACGTCATGTGTGACGGACAATGTTTTTCACCAAAGAACTTTAGTCATATCATAACGTATCATAATCAGGTCAATTATTTAAAACTGGACTTTTATATTAAGCAATAAAGCTCAATGTTCTAATCTAGTACGGGCTGAAATACGAGGATCTCACAGTTACATAACTTTATATCACTCCAATATAATTCAATAAAGCTACATCTTGATGAAATCGCTAATAAAAGTGAACTCTAGTACTGGTGAATAAAACTCAAAATATCATGACCAAATATATTTAGATGCGAGGTCTGCAAGGTAACTTTACAATTTCTATTCGAATTTTAAGCAATTAACGCTACAAATTTAAGTACGTCTACCATCAGTTTTGACATTGACGTATACGCTCACGTCTACGTAACTTACTTTCTATGCATCTCGCTCGTACTCGCATATTAGTGCAAGCGAGATGTACAGAAAGTAAATTACGTAGACGAGAGCGTTATGTCAATGTGAAAACTGGTGGTAGACGTAAAGCTCACTGGCCAGCAATTTCGGAACTAAAGTTTTTCAATAGAAAGGAGGATGGGTCAATTATACATAGTGCTGCAGACATTTTGGACTAGTCATTGAGTTTTCACTTCTGTCGGCACTCCCGGAGTGCAACCCGTTGTTTTTTTTTTACTATATTTTCAATCGACAATTCATAGAGAGTAGTTATTTTGACAAGTTTGGTAAATTATAGCCTATTGTAAACAGTGCGGACTTGCAAATGTTTTCCTAAATGCCGTCACAATATTTGCATGGTCATATGACTAATTCACGAACTGGCGAGGATATACTAATTTGGCATTACTTTACTGTGAAGGTTGGTCGTAATCATTAGTTTCTGTTTTAATTACTTCCGATAGCTAATCTATAAAGAGTCCCACAGATTACCAGTTCGCCGGACGATATCAGCCTGTCAGTTAAACGCAAAAGGTGAGACAGTTCCGAATAACTGACAGGCTGATATCGTCCGGCGAACTGGTAATCTGTGGGTCCCTTTAGAACGAGCGATATTTGTTTAAAGGCGTGTTCTACAAAACTTGAAACTTACCACTAATAGTGGCTTACTAGGGTAAAATTGGACTAGCTTCACGTCATACTCGGTAAAGTTAGTTTTCTCAATGTTTTCGGCACATCTGATGTTGTGCTCGAAGTGCGGTTGGCAAGTTATCGAGTTTAAAACGAGTTAGTGCATGTATCGATGTTTCTGAGCTTAAACCGGGAACAGCGCGGGTTATCGTGCTTCCTGCATGGGTATGTACAGTCTGCACAGATAGTTGAAGCCCAACACCTCCCCCCACCCCCCTTTCGCATCCAAGTTTATTTGCGGAGAGCCAACTATGTCTGCAACTAAATGTACCTTACTCAGCAATATTCCGATTAGCACGTCAGTCGTCACATCAGTGCTTCATACTTATAAGTAGGTATAGTAATACTGTATAGTCTGTACTTTTCACGTATCAACATGATAAATTCAGGCTTTAAGGTATTATGTTTTGAGGAACCATAAAATGACTAGGCTTTATTTTTCGCTGACAGCATTACCTCGGTACTTAATTAATACAAATTCAAACGGCTAAGTTAGTCTGTCACAGACAACACAAATTAAGTAATTAAATGCCTCAATAAATTGCTGCTTGTCCGAGCTTCAAATAACATTACTGAAACGAGTGACACGATTAATCTTGTTGGATTAGGTACAACGACTGTTAATGATAATAATGTAATAATTTGATGAGGGCTATTAGTAATTTTATAACGACAGAAAGGCAAAGGCAGACTAACTTTGACGCCACAGATACTTACAACTATGCTTAAAAACATATATTTGCCCCGGCTGGTATTCAAATATAGGTGGCCGCAAAGTGCACACAAGCATAGCCTTATCGTATACATATAAGAGCATGTATTTATGTATTTATGTCAGAATAAAGCTCGGCACACACTTATCCCACGTACGCAACGTATGCAATGCATTATGACATCTGAACCCTGAAATTTGTACGCATAGAAACATACTTGTCATACGCAACGCAACGCATGACAAGTACGTTTCTAATAGTGTCCGACCGAAGGTTCGGTTTCGGTTTCGGTTTCGGCCAGTTTCGGCCAAAAAATCATGTTTCGGCTGTAGTTTCGGTTTCGGCCAAAAAACGGCCGAACCTTTCGGCCGGGCCGAAACTTACGAAATGGTACTTCGTACTATGAAACTAAACTATGTGACAAAGACCAAAAGTTGGGGAATAAGTAGGACAACAATATTAATATGTACCTACATATACTGATTCATGTATAGGTATAGAAATTAATTGGTTAATTATTATTATTAATTGTATAAAACACAATTCCACTAATGAGGGCGCCACTAGACGGTCGACGCAGTCTTAAGAGGCTGTTAATACCTATATCGCGCACACTGTCTAATTGTATCGGAGTAAATGAGATAGCACTGTCGCATGTTACTGGGCCTGGGCAAAGGAATAATAAGAAAACTCATCATCTTCCTCGCGTAATCCCGGAATTTTTGCCACGGCTCATGGGAGCCTGGGGTCAAATTGACAACTAATCCCAAGAATTGGCGTATGCACTAGCACCCAGAGAGTAAACTAGGCCTTATCGGGACTAGTCCGGCTTCCTCACGATTTTTTTCCTTCACCGAAAAGAAAATAGTAAATATCAAATGATATTTCGTATATAACTTTCGAAAAACTTATTGGTACGAGCCGGGGTTTGTACCTGCGACCTTCGGATTAAAAGTCGCACGCTCTTACCGCTAGGCCACCAGCGCTCAAGGAAATATGTATCTCGCTTTTTAATACAATGGACATTGGTTGGAGTCTGTGCTTAACTACTTATCCTGAAACCTGAAGCACGGCTTTGACTTCGCATGAAAGTTCGCCTCACTGGGGCACTTCGGATGTTTAGGCCCAGGTGAAGATCGGTAGCCGGCCTTGCGATATTGTCAACAAAAAATTCGCGCTCGCTGCGCTCGCGTTTTTGTTTGACCCTGTATCTACATGTTGGCTTGACTGGTGAATCAATAGAGTTAGACCAAGAAAATGCTGCAATCATTTTGATAGCATACGCAGTGAAACTAGTGCAAATGTTATTTATACGTCATAATTTCATAGAAGTTTTGACGTTTAAAATAAAATAATCGTTGCAGAATTATCTTGGTCTAACTCTAGTAATTTTCTTAAAAAACTGCTTAAGTAACATCAATTTCAAGGACATTGGGTGTTGACAGCCCCATAATATGTGTGTAAAAGCAGTTTTATGACATTTTTTCAACGATTTTAACAAGTCTACAAAAGGTTCGGTTTCGGTTTCGGTTTCGGCCGAAACTAGAGCCAAAGCCGAACATTCGGTTTCGGTTTCGGTTTCGGCAAAAAAACATGTTTCGGTCGGACACTAGTTTCTAAGCATACAAATTTCAGGGTTCAGATGTCATAATGCATTGCATAACGTTGCCTACGTGGGATAAGTGTCCCTGCCTTTATAAACCTATACTCCAGACTAAGTTACTCTATTTTAACGACGTTAAGTCCCACATCACACCATTATTTTATTCACAAGAACGGTTTACACCAATTACTCTTGCTATGCTAATGCTAAACATATTTAAATAGAATTTACTCAAATCATTTAACAAATATGTACAGTCACGCTCCGTGATTGTTATGCTATTTAGGGCTCTTGTTAAATTGGAAATACTATAGCGCAAGTATGGAAACAACCAATTTAGCTATGACCCTAAATGGCGCAACAATCGCGGAGCGTGATATTACATCTATTATTTTGTGATTAAGGAAATGGGTGCCGTTCAATTTTAATACAAACATTTTGCATAATTACATTTAACTACTTTTAAAACTCATAATAAACATAATATATAGAAACAAAATCCATAATATTATTCGATATAATAATTAAATTACAGAATGTTCTATAATCATAAAAACGTTCTTTATAACGATCATTAGGAATAATTTTACTTGTTATAATATACAGTTAGTATTATGATAAAATGCAGAACTATATTTTAACGAATGATCGGGTGGCATAATATAATATGACATAAACTATAAAACAACTTACATGTTCTACCTTAAGGCAGGTCGCCGTTAGGTACGACGACGAGCGAAGCGAGGAGGAGTGTTAGGTAGAACTGCGACCCTACAGCGCGCGAGCCGAGCGAGCAAAGCGAGCGTGCCGTGGCAGCGGCCGGCGAAGCGCCAGAACCGACTTATTTTATAATAGTACACATTTTATTACCCTCTCCATCGTGAGAGGAGGCCTGTGCCCAGCAGTGGGGCGTGTATAGGCTGAATTATTATTATTATTTTGTCTGTCTCTTACAAATTCTCGGGACCATGAGGTCCTGGACATTTGGAAGGCGTGCGTGGTTTTTATAGAAAAATAACGTTATGAGCATTAAATAGTATACAAAGTGATCATTATACTGATTGCCTGTTATGCAAATACATTACTATGCAACTGAATTATGATTATTACTGAAATTATGCAATTTGTTCTTATTCATTTTGTTTTAATACTAAATAATCATTTCTGCATTTCAAAATTATGCAATTCGATTTATGCAAAATGAAAATTCGAAAATAGTTGTTATTAAAAACATTACACACCCCTACTTTATAATAAGGTAATTAAATAACGCCTAGTACAGTCAGTTCATCTAGTTTTGAATATTTACTCACTCATAAATATTCTGACATGATCCGTATAATCATTGATATCCACTCGGTATCACAGAGAGGTAGTTACGTATAAGTAGATACTGTCGCAAGTGACAGCCAAGTCAGAGCAAGCGACGTGTTATCAGATAGAGCCTATAATCACTTCTACACTGGCTCTTACGTAGATACTGATACTTAGCAATATAATACGAATGCGGATGTAAAGTTTACATATCTACATTAATCCGGTGAGATATGGAAACGTCACAAAATATTGAAATGGTGTCTTTGTTGCGGTATGAGACAATTTTCCGATGGCGAAGAAGCACCTGGGAGTCGAAGATCCTAGACTGCGCGTCGTAGCGGATGGAGCCGAGGAACAAAGCTGTAACTGCAAAAATCGAAGTACGCAAATTTCGGTCATTTTTTTCTGTCAATCTAATTACACCTTAATTCATTGGAGTAAAAGAGAAAGATCCCCGCAATTTGCGAATTTCGGTTTTCACAGTAGGCCCCCAGTCCCGCCAGCGCCTCCGCGCCTCGTCCCCGCGCTACCAGCTCCCGGTCACGTCTGTAGCACTCACCCGGGAGTCATAGACCCTGGACAGTGCGTCGTAGCGGATGGAGCCGAGGAACAGCACCGCCAGCGCGTCCGCGCCGCGTCCCCGCGCTACCAGCTCCCGGTCACGTCTGTAGCACTCACCCGGGAGTCGTAGACCCTGGACAGTGCGTCGTAGCGGATGGAGCCGAGGAACAGCACCGCCAGAGCTTCCGCGCCGCGTCTTCGCGCTACAAGCTCCACACACCGTCTGTAGCACTCACCCGGGAGTCGTAGACCCTGGACAGTGCGTCGTAGCGGATGGAGCCGAGGAACAGCACCGCCAGAGCATCCGCGCCGCGTCCCCGCGCTACAAGCTCCACGCACACCATCTCGCCGTCACGGACCACCATGTCGCTGAATACCTGCGCACAAACAACATAATATTAAGAGAATGGGTCGCGACACGAGGTTAGGTTAGGCCAATATTCAACTACACTATATACATACAGTCGAATGTAGATGTTGATAGTATTTCCGGTTATTTTATAGTCCTGTGACTACTTCTGTCAGATAAGGAGAAAGGAAATGCCATCAAAACGGAACAGAATAATTGACATGGGCCTTACGGGCACTAAGAAATAAGAATGGTGCTAGTTCAGCTTCAGCGGTGTCACTTACGAATTCGAGCCAATCGTGTAGTCTATTTAACAGATGCCTTGAAGTAGGTTACGTTCTCGATAGCGTTATTGTCAGTGCCACACTGGTGGTAGCCACATAGTTCCTATATATCATAGGGCAGTGATGACATAGACATAGAAAATGACTATCGATAAAGGATATAAATGTTCTCTTTTGTAAAACCTATTCCTGTCTATTATAGCGGGGCCTTCCGTTAATCAGAGGGACAGAATGAAGAATGACTATCACAAGCGTTATTGAGCGTTCGTCAACCTTTACAACAAACCTAGGCGGTAGGTATAAACCCTTCCGAACACATTCATGTATACGGGGTGGTTTTCAACCCTTAGCCAAATTTTACATGGTGAATGGATATACAAACCAATATTTATTATGGAATTAACATCTAAATAATTTGTTTAAAGATATTTTGTACTTATATGTGGCTTTCCTTCACAGATGGGTCCAGAAATTCTTATAGAAAGGTCCTTAATTGCACATGAAGCATAGGGACCCTTCTGTGTTGAAAAGCCACATATATCTTATTGTGTTTGTCAAACTATTTAAACCTTTATGACATTGCCTAGCTTATGCTTCTGACTTCGTCTGCGTAGAATTATTATAACCGTGATAAAAAGTACCCTAAGCCCTTCCCCGACAATCAAAAGCATAGGTATCAAATCAAATTTCATCAATCAAAATCAAATCGTACGTGAAAAGTACCAGACAGAGTATCTTTCACATCTACAATCTGTAGCGATAAAGCAGCCTGTTGTTACAACATAACATAACATGGAGGACTGGCACATGTAGTCGATCCTGCAAGTAACTAACCTATATACAATATGTGTACCTATTGTTTTGCGGCAACTATGCACTATATTGCTCTTGACCTTTTGCCAAAACAGTGTGCTGACGCAAGTGTTATGCAGTTCAGAATTTCGATTACCTAGTGGTTTGCATGCCACATATCGAGAGTTACCTTATTATTACTACCTTACGGGTATATTATTACCTTTTACGGGTCAAATCAAACACATTTCAGAAAGTTATACCTTGGACTATAAAATGAAAGTTACGCGGGGTACATATGTATTCCGTTTTTCTTTTTTGTCTTAAAAAAATAAAAATAAAATAAATAAAAATAAAAATTAGATACGAGTAAAAATTCGAAATTAATTATCTATTAAATTTTAGAGACACCCACAAATATAAATCCAATACGAATACAATACGAAACGAATCTCTGCGACCTTCAACGACATCTAAAAAGAAAATTTTATCTTGACTTCACGCTTCGATAAAAAAAGATAACAATGAGCATTGTTTGCCAATTGAATGGCGGCCGACAGTAACTAAAATTTCCATGAGTTGCTAGAACCTAATCGTACTTTAATTCGCTAATGAAACGAATAACTAAAAATAAATATAGGTATACCTTTACATACATATGTACTTCGCCCATGTATATACCATTGTAATTTTATTGTACCCATAAGTACAAATGTCACTTGCTAATCTGTCGAATTAGGATTAGGATTCGTCAGATTCCCACGGGATCGTCGAATTACCACACCCTTCGGTCAGAAGTCCGCGCTCGCGATGGTTTACAGCAGCGGTCGCAGCACGCGCACGTGACTGAAGTGCACTAAATAAGCAGAGTTTGTGCAGTAAGATTTAGAAGTTAACAGTGTGGACGATTACCTACAAGTTATGAATGCATGCCGAATTAATACCACAAATGAACAGAGTTCGTTAACACTGAGTATAATGCTGCCGTAACTTGTTGAGGACAACGACCGTAAACCTTAATAATTGAGAATCATATTCGCATGAATCGTCGGTGCATTATGTATTACTTATTATACAGCATCAGTGCAGGCGCACCGGTGGCGCTACCTTAAAATATGGGTAAGGAAATGTACATAATCAGTATAACCACATTTACGGGTTTATTTTTCAGCACTATTTGTCAAAAAGATTATAATTAATTATTTTAGGTAATTTTACAGGGAGAAGGAATTATTCTATCCACTCCATTCCACTCTCATACCTCAAGTGGGTCTTTGTTATATTTATATCTGAGAATCAATTTGAAAGTGAAACGTAGTCCCTAGGGTTGGAAAGTGGCGTATTCCTATTTGCTGCCTCACACACACATCTTAGCTTTATGTAGTTGAAGTGTGCAAAAGATAGGCAACACAATCAAAAACGTAATCGTTTTTGGATTTCTGTTGCACCCCCAAAGCCATCTACTACGCTTTGGTAGGGTATATATAAGTATTATATGGTTTTTAAAAAGCGGCAACAGACTCGTATTTTAATGGGTACAAACCAAAATGCATTCCCCTCATCCAGAACAGCAGCTCAAATAATGATTCCTAAGCATTAAATAACGATTATCTAAGTAATTAATTACCTAGTGCATGTCAGAGTCAGAGCATCAAACAATGACAAATTCGAGTTCCGTCAAGCGAAGTTAAACCTAATGTGGATGTGTTAGAGACTGAAATGTAGCTGTAGCTAGGTATGAACAACCTTTGATGTTTGAAATTGCATCTTATGTAGATGTGGCGAAGACTTGAAATTGAGTGGGAGTGGAGACCGCGCCAGCGTGACCGAGTGAAACTGTATCCCACGCCCGAGGACGTCAGGACAGGACACTCCAGTTGACGCATACACTGTCATTCAAAATACAATGCAGCGTCATACTTTTATATCTGGGGTGATATATATTTTGAACCACCAACATTGTCCTTAAATACTAAGATGAAATTTAAAAAAAAAAAAAACAATTTCGTCATAATTTACACATTCAAATCCTATTGGTCTTCGTTTGAAACGCGAAACCGTGTATATTTTACATGGAATCCACAAGTACCTACAAATATTGTCTGAGCCAGCCTTACCAAACACCCGCTGGCCAGTTACACAATATCGAAGCCCTCATTCAATTCAATTTAGTCCTCAACTCTCATGGCGGCCACATCGAGAGTTAATTGCTTAATTAATCGAAGCCGGGTCACCGCTTATTAAAGGTCAAACATTTACTAGCTATAAGATGCATATGTCGAAGGGTGATGTTATCAAACTGTTTACATTACACCGTTGGCGCTCTCATGATTTGTAACGCCTTGTAGCTTTACCTTAAAGGGGTGGTTTCCATTGACTTATAGTATATATTATGTAGGTACTTCGTAAATATGCGCCTTACGGGCACTACGAAGTGGGCCAAAAATTGGTGCGCAAATGGCATTTGTGCAAATTTCATTTCAGTGGCGAGGATGATGATTCGTTCGGCGTTATTTTCCTTAAAATTTAAAGTCAATTTGGCTAATTCCGTCATAGGGGCTATTCCGTCCACGAGCGTATATTTCTTTGATTTTCAATCGTAGGAAACAATACCATTTGCTTTTGATTGCTGAAACTGAAAGCAATCGCTGCTTTGCTGTCGACGAAATTATCAATGTTGTTTGTTGTTCGAGAAAAACGCTAATGGACGGAATAGACCCTATGACGGGATTAGCCATATTGACCTTACACATGTTATTACAATAAATATTTAGTGCTATAGGGAGACATATTTCCATTTTTGTTGTCATCAAATTGTGTTCAACGTTCTTGTTTACCAAAACGTTCTATTAATGCTCAGTTGCATCATTGTATTGCAAACGCGGTGCGTCATTCATGACTATACTCGTAGAGTCAGTAGACTTCTCTAGTATTATGAGTCATCATATATATCGTCCGGTTATCGGGTCGGAAGCCGCGGGCAGCCAGCCAAGCCCGGAACCATCCGATGTGCCAACTCTGACGTATTAACAGCAATATAAACAAAATTGGTCATACTTGGCTATTGTTCTTGGAAACTCCGTACCCATTAGCAAGCTTTTATTGCCAGATTCGAAGCATTTGAAGCTCTTTAAGTTACTTCTGTAAACCGCCAGCGAGCGAGATAAACTAGCGATCGCTCGCTAACTGCATAGTTTAGAATTATAATATTCAATTCTTTTCCGAGATGGTATCATAGACATTTATTTACTAAAAATATTTCAAATATTACATCAGAGTGGACTGTAGACACTGTAGCGTAGGCAAAATACGTGTTATACACCGTGACGATTACTATGTACCAAGTATGATTATATGTATGTATGTATTTATTGGGAAGATATTTATTATTAACATACTATGTAGTAACTAACAGCTGGTGGTTCTCGCGTAGGTATGCCTCCAATCCATATCAATTTCCATACACGTCTATATTCGATACCTATCAATTATAAAAATTTTGGAGGATCATAATTCATATTAAAAGTAAGTAATTAAAATTACAACTCAAACGGAACGTTTAATAGCAGCCTGTCTGCCTTCAATACTTGTTTACTAGCGTTTATCATTGAGAATGTCACGCACACTTCGGTCCATTCTCAAAATTCATGACGTAACACGACAGGACAGTCCTACGAGTAGGTACATGTCTACATGTTCAAATTATCGTGTCATCATAAGTTTTAACTCCGTTTCAAAGGAATCTAAGGGTCACCGAGGTCGTTATCTGAGGACTAGGTCAAGGCGCGCATTTCCGACAGCGTCACAGCGGGCTCCATACACCCACGCTCACGCGAGGGTCTAGACGATCTGTCATGGACGCTAATAGTCTCGTCGTCATGCGTGATTCAACGCGCTCAATATGCACTATTCAACAAGCTAATAACAATCTGGAATACAAATTTTGTCAACAAGTAAGATTAGCAAAAAGCTGCAGTGAAAACACATCTCGGTCTGCTGTTGCTGGCATTGGCCAGCGATGATATTATTTTTAGGCTGCTATTTAACTGATCACCAGATTTAGTAAAATTTAATACCAAAAAATATATTTTACCACCCTAAAATAATAAATGATCACCAAAATTATAACATCATTTTAATGTAAAATGATTACCAATTTTATTACATTTTACTATCCTATTAAAGGAAATTACACTAAACTAATCATTATTAACCCAAAAATAGTAAATGATTACCAAATTTCAAACCCCATTTTAATGTGAAATGATAACCAAATTTTTACATCTTACTATCCTATTAAAGAAAATGACACCAAAATTATCATTGTAAACCTAATAATAGTAAATGACCACCAAAATTAGAACTCCATTTTAATGTAAAATTATAACCAAATTTTTAAATCTTGCTATTCTTTTAAAGCAAATTACTCCAAAATAATAATTGTAAACCCAAAAATAGTAAATGACCATCAAAATTGTAACCACATTTTAATTAAAAATGTGCAAATATTTAAAAATATATCGTTATCCTATTAAATTAATTAATCCACTTCGTCACCTTTTTCTAGTAGCATTTTATTTCTGTAACAGTCGCAGTTCTAACCTAACCTAACCCACTTTTCTAGTAGCATTTCGTTTCTGTAAGGGTCGCAGTTCAAACCTAACCTAACCCACTTATCTAGTAGCATTTCTTTTCTGCTAGGGTCGCAGTTCAAACCTAACCTAACCCACTTTTCTAGTAGCATTTCGTTTCTGTATGGGTCGCAGTTCAAACTTAACCTAACCCACTTTTCTAGTAGCATTTCTTTTCTGTAAGGGTCGCAGTTCAAACCTAACCTAACAGACTTTTCTAGTAGCATTTCGTTTCTGTAAGGGTCGCAGTTCAAACCTAACCTAACCCACTATTCTAGTAGCATTTCTTTTCTGCTAGGGTCGCAGTTCAAACCTAAACTAACCCACTTTTCTAGTAGCATTTCGTTTCTGTATGGATCGCAGTTCAAACCTAACCTAACCCACTTTTCTAGTAGCATTTCGTTTCTGTAAGGGTCGCAGTTCAAACCCAACTTAACCCACTTTTCTAGTAGCATTTCGTTTCTGTAAGGGTCGCAGTTCAAACCTAACCTAACCCACTTTTCTAGTAGCACTTCGTTTCTGTAAGGATCGCAGTTCAAACCTAACCCACTTTTCTAGTAGCATTTCGTTTCTGTAAGGGTCGCAGTTCAAACCTAACCTAACCCAATTTTTTAGCAGCATTTCGTTTCTGTAAGGGTCGCAGTTCAAACTTAACCCACTTTTCTAGTAACATTTCGTTTCTGTATGGGTCGCAGTTCAGATCTAACCTAACCCACTTTTCTAGTAGCATTTCGTTTCTGTATGGGTCGCAGTTGAAACCTAACCTAACCCACTTTTCTAGTAGCATTTTGGTTCTGTGAGGATCGCAGTTCTAACCTAACCTAACCCACTTTTATAGTAGCATTTCGTTTCTGTAAAGGTCGCAGTTCAAACCTAACCTAACCTACTTTTCTAGTACCATTTCGTTTCTGTAAGGGTCGCAGTGCTAACCTAACCTAACCCACTTAACTGATAGCAGTTCAAACTGATAGCAGTTTAACCTACTTTTCTAGTAGGAGTAACGAAATGCTACTAGAAAAGTAGGTTAGGTTAGGTAGGTATGCGGTGCGGGGTACGGGGGGTTGAGCGGGAGGGGCTAGGGGAATTTTGGCATTAGTTTACTTTATTTTGTAATATGTATACATTTTTTGGTAATCATAGTGGTTTATTTAGGTGAAAATATCGCATTAATTTGGTCTTCAAGATTTGGTGATCATTAATGATTTTTGGTGATCATTCAATATATTTGGTATTTGAATACAATTTGAAGTGCAGTCGTAATTAAAACGGTGGTACTTTTGTATTTTTAGGCCTTATTTTTTTGGTGTTCAGTAATTTTTTTTTTTGGTAAGCATGATTTTTTTATTTATAGTTCGTTTTTTTTTAGCATTAGAAAGAACTTGTAAGAAGGTAAGCGATTTTGACATGTCTTTTAATTGAAAAACGCTTTATAAAAATCAATAACTATTACTTATGAAAGCAGGCGGCGTAGCACGGTCGCGTGTTTATCGCTTGTCACCATGCCTGTCACGTTCTAACAAGTATGTAAGTGCGAAAGGGACGCGCATAGTGATAGGCGATAAAAATGAAACCGTGCTGCGCCCGCTGAATACATATTTGCCGTAACTTATTTTCAAAATGTGTTTTTCAATTAAAAGACACATCAAGATTGTTTACCTTATTTCTAATGCTAAAAAAAACGAACTATAGGGTACCAAATTATTTTTTGGTGGTCATTATCTCATTATATTTGTAGCCTTATTTTTATCAATCTCTCCACTACAAGCAAACCAGTATCGTACCATCGCCCACACTGTTAACTGTACCTCGGTGGAGCTTATGCCTCTTGTAATAAGGTACACCGAGAGTACAGTTAGGACTGTTGCTGTTTGTACTACTCGTGAACAGATTTTTAAGAAAGAAGATATAGTTTTAAATGGAACAAAAAGCTAACACTTTATCATTAAGTAGATTAGTAGAATCATTTTCGTGTGCCTTTTATACATGTAGATGCAATATCCATTGTTGGTTTTTTGTCAACGTCATCTTTCATCTAATGAAACCCGATTTACCTTGATGACCGATTTACCAGTGTGGGAGAATTTAAAACACCTAACAACTTGTAACAAAATGTTATGAAGTGTTAGTGAATGTTGTCGTCTTTTATAACGCTATATACAACACTTTATAACACCAATGTGGGAGCACCATTACACATTCTTACTGCGAACCTAAACTGGATGGTGTTTAGCAAAAATGTGTCAACCCACATTCATATTGCAATAAAATGTCAACTTTAAGCGTCAGTTTTTTGAGTTGACATTTTATTGCGTAATTAATGTGGGTTGACACATTATTGCTAAACACCATCCTTACTATACTAGAGACGTGCAAGTTAAAAACTGTTTGTGAATAAATAGTAGGTACATCGATGCCAGCGACGCCGACGTTCTCACGAAAACAAACCAAAAGCCAACAACAAATCTTATTTCAATGTGATTCATTTGGAACGATGAACCGCGCAAATTCAAATGAACAATGGTAGTACAGTCATTAACTCGTTATACTGTACCCAAGCTTTTATACCTTTGCGATTTAAGTACATATAGAGAGTACGTACAGTCACTGTGTATGTACAGTCAGCATCGAATACCTAATTAGTGAGGGCGAAAGTAGCCAAATATCTCGTATTGCACACCTTTGTTACGATAGAAATAAGGATAGGATGACCCGATTTATTGGGCCACTTTAGTCGTCACTAGGTATATCTATCAGATACCGACTATATAAAGCCCCAGGTATATCGAAACGTTTAGTAACCGTGGCAACCACGGCGGGTGCTCTTAAATAGGGCGTTGAACGAAGCTGCAGGCGCAGTTCATGCACCCCCTGACCCCGATTAGAGCTTAATTGAATCTGGGATGTCGGTCGCCGTATTCCCTTATAAATACGTTAAAGCGGGGCGCCCGAAACGCTCTATGAAATCTAAAATAAACGCGATAGTTTCCGAGTGGGAGTAAAACGTGGCGGCCGAGGACGAAGAGAACGTAGCTGGAGTAAAACTTTGTTTATCTTATCATTCATCATTGTCGTTTATTTTGACGCGATTTTCACTTGATCAAGTTAGGCGCTCTTCACTTTGGATGCGGATCAGCCCGATCAGCACGCCGCTCGCCCCGCTGTGCGGACGGAATATCACAAAAATTCTCATTACTTTACGGTTTTTAAGCCAACCCTTTAGTTAATCCAAAGTCTGAGTTGTATCTAATTTATATATTTAAAATAAATAAATAACTTAGGTGGAACCCAGACTGATTGAACTTTTAAATAGGTAAAATAAATATTTATCGTACATAATGAATGTAGCAGGGATAGCAGGATATCAACTTCCGAATCGATTAAGCCCGTGGATATTGCCCAGGTGAGCAGATGACCCAGATTCCTACATAAACTGAGCTGAGCTAGAAAATAGTTTTCCAAGCAAACCAAAAAATAGGCGAACCAAAACGAACTAAACGGGTAACCCAAATTGTTAACATTTAGGTATAATATCCTCAGGAAAGTCGCCCGATTTGGTTTGCCTTTCCTCTTACATAAAATCATAGGTAATACCTTTCTCGACACATGAATTTCATCCCTCCGCATCACATACGTACTCGTACCCCTACCTACCGTGCAAGGCGATGGTGTGGAAGATCTAATAACACGTATTGGTCTCATACAGTAATACATATTAGTAAATATTATGACTACGAAACTGTTGTATAATCTGTAACCAATGGCAGAGACAAATACACAGATATAGGTACATGTGAAACCTATAAATATGTTTTCTACTGTTTGCATCGTTAATTTGTTTTGTTAACCATTTATCAGTAATTCCTATCTCCGTGAGTTATAAAATATGTATACAGCATGTGTTTCATGAGCAGCCATTATGGAAGTCGATAACTAGACTTAATTATAGTGCCATAGGTTTCCTCATTACGTGAAGTCATATAATTAGCATGCGCTCTGTGCTCGCTCACTGATAAACAGATAAAACCATACCTTGAACTGCAGCACTATAATAACGGCAACACTCAGTGACCATTGGTGGCCTTATAGTAATGTTTACGAAGATTATCCCCACTTGTTACCACCAAGTTGTCACCAGTGCTAACAACTGTGAATTCTAAATATTGCGTATAATTTAGAATTGTACAATATTACTGCAATGTTCTGCCGCCAGAGTGCAGCACTAATTTGTTTAGTAAACCATAGAGTAACTTATATATACTCGGCCTTAAACAGTTTTTTGAAAGTTTTCACTATGATATTGATGCATAAAGGCGGTTTGTTTACAAGTGGCCTACCGCGAAACGCGAAAATCGAAATGTCTTTATCTGCGTCTATCTATCGATCGAATAGGCAAGAGCCCTCTACGCAGAGTTTTGCGTAATATTCCCTACTGTACATTGTTTAGACCCCAGGACATTTGATCAAGTAGCTATAACACAATATTCATGCGTTGCATATTACGTATAGTCATATCAAAAAGCTAAATACCTATAGGTAGGTATATCGGTGTCGGTAAATGCAAACATATGTAGGTAGTCATGTAAAAACGTTTACGAATACAATAAGTGCAATTTATTTAGCATGAACCGATCGTTAGCCAGTGCAATCAGAGGACAATGGGCGCCTGAGCACACTGTTTCCTCGCGCTGAAATATCTGGACGAAAACTACAGAATCTATGCAACAATAGGGGGTATTACTGCAATGTTCTGCCGCCAGAGTGCAGCACTAGCGCCTCTAGTAAACCATAAAGTAATTTATACATAAACTGATTTTTGACAAGTTTTCACAGACAATAAAATATGATATTGATGCATCAATGCGGTTTGTTAACAAGGCCCTACCGGGAAACGCGAAATACGAAATTTACTTATCTGCCCCTTTATCGCTCGAATATGCAAGAGTGATAGAGAGGTTACATAACGAAATTCCGTTTTTTTTTTCGCGGTAGACCCCCAAATTATGATGGATTGTGGTATTGGCGGTTCACTGCACAAAACCCAGTCAAGAGCAATTCGTCCACAAAAAATTGAAATTTAAACTTTAATGAGGTCTCCTCATTGGATGCGGATTTAACTTTGTTTTTTGTTAAATGTTTAAAGAATTAATGTTACATTCATTTTCACGATGTATATTTACCTTTTTACATAACTGTCATTCTTCTTGTTGTAATTCTGAAATAAAATCACTTAAATTCCTATGATTATCTGACTAATAAAACAATCCTCGTGGAAGAATAGCTAATTACGGACATTAATTACACGATTAGTATCCGTTCAATGTCAACGCAAGCGCAAGCTAAAACTGACTGTATAATCTATGTCACAAGGTGATTATTTGTGTGTGAGCATTAACAGAGATAGAAGATAATCGCTTGCAATTTTTAGGGTTCCGTACCCAAAGGGTAAAACGGGACCCTATTACTAAGACTTCGCTGTCCGTCCGTCCGTCCGTCCGTCCGTCCGTCCGTCTGTCACCAGGCTGTATCTCACGAACCGTGATAGCTAGACAGTTGAAATTTTCACAGATGATGTATTTCTGTTGCCGCTATAACAACAAATACTAAAAACAGAATAACATAAAGATTTAAATGGGGCTCCCATACAACAAACGTGATTTTTGACCAAAGTTAAGCAACGTCGGGAGTGGTCAGTATTTGGATGGGTGACCGTTTTTTTTTTTTGCTTTTTTTTTTGTTTTTTTTTGCATTATGGTACGGAACCCTTCGTGCGCGAGTCCGACTCGCACTTGCCCGGTTTTTATTTTATATGTACAATACTCGTTTTAATATTCAATTGAGATAAGAGGCGTGGCCCGCGTGCCATGTATACGGCTACCACCAGTTTGACACTGACATACATATGGCTCGTAATCGCATATTAGTGCGAGCGAGATGTATATAAACTATAGAAAGTAAGTTACGCAGACGTTAGCGAATATGTCGTGGTAAGGCTATATACTGGTCGCATGTTGAACTTATAGTTAATGCCGTACGGCCCGATTCGAAGTTTGATACGTCAAATATTACGGCTAGATACGATATGGATTAGATATGTCAGTTGAAGAAACGTCACTTTTGACACTGACATATCTAATCCATATCGTATGAATCGGGCCGACAGACTATATGACCTAAATAGCAAACAACATTTTTAACTAGCTCGGTAGACTTTTCTGGCGTTGTAAAAAGCAGACATACGATTTTCGGGAGCAAAATTAAACAGGTACGGAGTTCCTTCATCGGTAAACAGAATTATCGATATTATCCCTATATGTACTAGTAATCACTCCAAGTTTTGCTTGTAAAAATATAATTGTATAAAAAGTGTTATAACCTTATAATTAAACAAAGTAACATATAACAATCAAAGTAATTTAGTCCTGAAGAATCCGATGACTGATGGTTATTAGTTATTAAGGTTAACGATGGTACATTAATTGACCGAAGCGAAGCGAAGGTCTACGTTTTGACTCGGGCATTTTGCTTTCGTATGTCCGGATGTTCTCCTCTACAGGTCGCAATTCTTAACCGATTCTCGTGAAATTTTGTGACCGAATTCTATGACTAAATAAAATTTTTTTGTCAATCCGGTTTTTGGAATTTTTTAAAAATGGCGGAGTCGTGATACCTGGCGCCTAAACAAATAGTCGTATCGATATCATAAGACTTTTTTCTTTTTTAAACATGTTTACAGAGTTAATAGCAAAAAATGCAGAAAAAAATTATCGCTGGTTTAGGCGGTATTTAGATATTTAATTTTAACTAATTTTAATTTGAGAAGCAGTAGCTAAATTTCGTCAACCCATCTAAGAACTATTTGGCTCAGTTTGTAAACGTTCGCTTTTTCTGTTTGCACAGAGGGTCTGGGTTCGATCCCCAGTAATTGTATGCTGGGATATTATAACTTTTTGTATTTTTTTACACATAAATTTCGTATTGTTTTTCTTTAATTTACTATACACCGTGTTTTTATTGAATTCCGTTAACTTCGGGGTATAGTTAAGTACGTTTATAAGAACTAAATGGCATAGTTAATTAAAAAAAAAAATTTTTTTTTGTTTTCTTTTTTGTTTTTTTTTTTTTGTTTAAAAAGTAATTAAATGTAGCATATAGCGTTGTTGTAACACGGGCATTACATTTAACTCAACCAAACAATTGAAATCTGTGACATATCAATGTCATTTCGTACATCAATCGACCGAGATTGTACTTAAGTTTAGTAGCAAATGTATGAACTCATTCTAAACACTAATCAATATGTAAGCCGGCCCTAAGGCAAGTGTACACGCTTGTAGAGGCCTTATAGTAAAAAAATAAATTATGGATTATCTCCGAAATGGACTTAATTAGAACATCGGTGTCTTTGAGAAAGTTACTTGATTTAAGCTCAGGAATACACCCTTGAAATTAACGGAAATAAAAAAAAACACGGTGTATTTAAAGCTCTTAGCACCATGTTATTTCAAGCTCTGCTCGCGAGGTCTACAGCTCACAGAGCCACTAGTATTTATACCTAACAGCTGACTAATCTTGATCTGTAATGAAGTCGTAAACAATCGTGGCAGTGTGTTTAGTAAACTGAGCATCCACAATGTTTCAGTGACTGTCAGTCTAAAATAGTCGAGATCAATGAAAATGGGTCGCGTATACGCGTTGAATTGCGGTTTTGCGATAAAGATTTAGAGGAATTGTGTTTCAATTAAGATCAGTATCGAGACTTTAATACATTAATATGTAAGTAGGTAGTGTAGGTACCAAACAATGTTTTAATTCAATAGCTTGCTCGCAATACCCATGCGAAATACTAGCACGTTCACCGTTAACGACACCATGTCATGCGGTTGAGGTTGCAGTATGTCACCGCAGAGTTTAGTGTCAATTAATACTCGTACTGTCAGTGCAACCTACTTACGTCGGGGACTTAAAGGCACCTAAGTGCACTTCGAAGTGGCTGTTTTATTGATGTTCTGTCTCTTGTACTTTACCGACTATGCCATTGAATGCTGAGAATATACTAGTAGTTCGCCCCGAACTTAGAACTCGCGGTTAACCAAAAATTATATAGCGATTGACTTTGTTGCACCTACTTAGGTACTCGTATAGTGCAACATAAAACTAGTGGCTCTGTGAGCTGTAGACCTCGCGAGCAGAGCTTGAAATAACATGGTGCTAAGAGCTTTAAATACACCGTGTTTTTTTTTATTTCCGTTAATTTCAAGGGTGTATTCCTGAGCTTAAATCAAGTAACTTTCTCAAAGACACCGATGTTCTAATTAAGTCCATTTCGGAGATAATCCATAATTTATTTTTTTACTATAAGGCCTCTACAAGCGTGTACACTTGCCTTAGGGCCGGCTTACATATTGATTAGTGTTTAGAATGAGTTCATACATTTGCTACTAAACTTAAGTACAATCTCGGTCGATTGATGTACGAAATGACATTGATATGTCACAGATTTCAATTGTTTGGTTGAGTTAAATGTAATGCCCGTGTTACAACAACGCTATATGCTACATTTAATTACTTTTTAAACAAAAAAAAAAAAACAAAAAAGAAAACAAAAAAAAATTTTTTTTTTTAATTAACTATGCCATTTAGTTCTTATAAACGTACTTAACTATACCCCGAAGTTAACGGAATTCAATAAAAACACGGTGTATAGTAAATTAAAGAAAAACAATACGAAATGTATGTGTAAAAAAATACAAAAAGTTATAATATCCCAGCATACAATTACTGGGGATCGAACCCAGACCCTCTGTGCAAACAGAAAAAGCGAACGTTTACAAACTGAGCCAAATAGTTCTTAGATGGGTTGACGAAATTTAGCTACTGCTTCTCAAATTAAAATTAGTTAAAATTAAATATCTAAATACCGCCTAAACCAGCGATAATTTTTTTCTGCATTTTTTGCTATTAACTCTGTAAACATGTTTAAAAAAGAAAAAAGTCTTATGATATCGATACGACTATTTGTTTAGGCGCCAGGTATCACGACTCCGCCATTTTTAAAAATTTCCAAAAACCGGATTGACAAAAAAAATTTATTTAGTCATAGAATTCGGTCACAAAATTTCACGAGAATCGGTTAAGAATTGCGACCTGTAGAGGAGAACATCCGGACATACGAAAGCAAAATGCCCGAGTCAAAACGTAGACCTTCGCTTCGCTTCGGTCAATAATAGGAAATGAATGAGAGCGCCACTTTCTACGTAACTGTCACATTTTTGACGTAAAATGCTTACACATGGCAACAATTTAGTATGGACATTTTTGAGTTCCATTTTATTTAATTTCTACTATTTTATGCAATGGATCAAAGATATCGCGTGGATTTATTGCAAGGTCTGTGGAACTCTTAACTGATAGATTTAAGCAAAGAGTAGTATGTATAATATAGTTGGCCTAGCAGATCTTGTCGCGAAGGGATATGGTCTCATAGAAAATTTAGTTTCGCGCCTTTTTCTCCTGACAAGATTTGCTTGACCATCTATATATAGGACGAAGAGAGCCCACTGGTGGAACTTTTTGCATCAATTTTGAAGCGCCATCTGTAATTCTTAACCAGAAACATCAACGTCAATATCAGGGGAGAAGGGGCATAAATAGCGTCTAAGTATGTTATGAACATAAAAAAAATCGACTTTGAAGAAAGGCTAAAAAGGATATTAATACACGAAAACAGGTTTGGTACTTTTAACTTGACTATTGATGTAAATAAAGTACCTGTCATACACGGCTGGAATAACACAAAATTGACCACGAAACAATTACACGCAGCAAGTTGTGAATCTACCCGCCATGATTTTTTCTGAATTTTCTGATAATAAAGTTCACAGCGACTGTGATGGTGTATGTAAACTTTGTTTCTTTTAACATTGTAAAACCGAAAGTATTTTTATTTATCTGAATTTTGTCGTAGTACAGGCAATAAATACGGTGTTGAGTATAATATTTTGAGTTTTATTTGTCAAAGTTGTTTTTTTTTGTGACAATCGCCTCCATGGCAACGATGACCATAAATAATGTTCTATCAGATGTTTTTTTTTGTTAGTTTCATGCTCTGGATACAAGACTTTTAAGACGTTCTGACGAAATAAAGTGAAGCCATAATTTAAAAAAAAAATAGTTTAGCGTTAAGTAATATAGATGGCGCTATTTTTTCGAATAAAGGGCTTTGTATACGGCTGTTCCTCCCCTGGATTTAAGTCACCACCTCAGAGATTAAAATAAACTGTATCTGTGCTAAGCCGAAATATTTCCTGTCAAATGTCAAATACTTACACCTACTAGTAGTTCGCCCCGAACTGAGAACTCGCAGTTAACCAAAAAATATTATAGAGCGATTGACTTTGTTGCACCTACTTAGGTATCGTATAGTGCGACATAAAATATTTAGTAGAAAATAAATGAGAGCACCGCTTTCTACGTAACTGTCACATCTTTGACGTAAAATGCTTAGACATGGCAACAATTTAGTATGGACATTTTTGAGTTCCATTTTATTCAATTTCTACTATTTCATGTCGCACTATAGGCGGCAATAAGGCGGCAATAAAGTGAAGCCATATTAAAAAAATAAGTTTAGCGTTAAGTAATATAGATGTCGCTATTTTTTCGAATAAAGTGCTTTATATACGACTGTCCCTCCCCTAGATTTAAGTATCATAGAAATCATAGATTAAAATAAACTGTATCTGTGTGCTAAGCCGAAATATTTCCTGTCAAATGTCAAATACCTATATTATGTTTATATTATTTTATTTTTATCTTGCTAATTATTTCAAAAAGGTAAATTTAAAAACGATAAAAGTGCAAACCGAGCACTTTCATTTGATACTAAATTCGACCATGTTTTTTGCAAATAAAATGACCAGAATAGCTACGCCCCTCACAAACAGCTTTTTGGCCTTCTAAGCTCTTCTACCTCAATAATCCCTTAATCCAGCCTGCTCATAATTTAATGACTAAAATATAATGCCGTCAACTACACGTTTACCCAATTTCATTTAAATTAGAACAAATTTACTTAAGTTCTTGAGTATCAAACTATCTTCTGACAGTTCAGCTTAAAAACATCGAAATGCCGGGACGTGCCGCTAGCCAGCCGCGTGATCCAAGTCGAATGTAAGAACTTCGCTTCGCTTCGCTCGCTCGTTCGATAATATTCTGGCATTTAATTATTGTTTATTAAATGTCAAACAAACTAATTAATTTAGTTGTACTTTAGGCATTTCATTTTTCATGGCTTAATAGAAAGATAGCGCTGGAAGCCGCCAGCATCATGCTGAGAAAATGCCATTTTGTGGCACTCGCTTCTGTTTATTTGTATAGGTACTATTAATTTCTTCCTGTTTGTGTTAGTTAACGAATAAAGTAGGTACCCACCTTCATATTATCTTATCTTGTTAACTGCAAGCACAATAACAAACTCACGTCATTGGAGTTAGATGAACTGGTGATATAAATAGAAGGATAGGAGAATGCCTTTGGCATTGTTTACCGAGTTTTTCATTACGGGGGTAGAGGGAGCGACGACCTGCTATCGATATAAACTGGGTTAAAGGTACGCTATATATAGCCACTATAATACACGGGTCATTCTATTTTCACTTTCTTTGGCGAATAAAATAGATGGACGTCTATTGAACTGACATAAAAAACAGTGTTTAGAAATATTACATTTGAAAAGTATTCTATATCCTATCTACCTACTAACAAATCTGGATGACATAATTTGAATAGTCGACTCAAAGGCTGCAATTGGTATCCCTACTTAATATTATAAATAAAATGCATTTCTAACATTTTCTTAGTGTCTTGTGCCTCATAAAACCCGGCACCTAGCTAGAAAAAATATATAGCGTTATAAATAAACCGATGTCTACCATCCCAACGTCGTTGTTTTGATCGCAATGTCACCTTCACGAGATTATTGCGATTCTGAGGTAATAAATACATATTACGAATTTCTCAACGGCAAAATAATAACTGATAACTTACTTAGTCAAATATGGACTGTAAACAAAAGAATTAAATCCATATGGTTATTTTATAAACAGATACAAGGTAAAGTGGAAAATGTAAATTGGTTAAGGGTTAAGGGAGATGTATAATTAAGCCTCGTGAAGGTCAGCTACCGCTCCGTTGGTGTATTGAGGAAGGGCATATATAGTTTATAGTTTTAGTAATCTCTACCTGATTGAATATTTGTCAGCTGATGCCCTGTAGGGCGCAGCCACAGAAGACAATTAATAGCATACCTACATAATTTAACCTAAATAAACCTCATTATTTTATTCCGTACGAGAACTCCTATGAGAACTCTCTGTACCCGTGATAGGCGACTTATCAAGGTTTGAATTGCTGTAAACTTCTTTTATTGTTTTTGAAACATTGATTGTTGATTTACTACAAGTGTCTCGTATTGAGGGCACCCTATAATAAACTGTACCATTACCCTGGTGCCCTTTAATACCGAGAAAGGTGAACTGGCTGATAATGTAGGCAAGCATGTTGTACATATTTATTCTGTTCTGTATTTAGTCGGTAGTACTCGAGGGCCACGAAACGCACGCTCCGAGCGTTCACGCTTGACGCTGACGCCTATAGCCGCCATACGAGTAGGTACTTTTGTTTTAACCGATGTACGACCACTCTACGACCGACCTCTTCAAAGTAATGGAGATGGGGCATTTTTTGCCAAAGTGAACTAAAATTATTGCTTACCTTTCAATAAAAGATTTATGAGTATATAAACTGTTGACAAGACTCTGGGTTACAATAACCAGAGAGAAAAATGGAAACTAGTTTTGTATTGAGAAGCGTTAGTCGGCTATCCTTTTAATTTCAGTCAGTACGCCTTAGGGCCATTACAGACGGACTACAATCCGACTGCAATACCTGTGTATGGGAATTGCATGCCGACTGCATGCAAACTGCAACGTCGGTGTGCAGTTCCCGTACAAGTTGCAGTCGGGTTGCAGTCCGTTTGTACCGGCCGTTAGGGGCTGTCCATAAATTACGTCATCGATTTTTGACGATTTTGGACCCCCCCCCCCTATAATCATCCAAAAATCATGCTTCAAATGACCCCATTTCCTCCTACTTCATGCTACCGTCATCCGATGTCCAGACCCCCCCCCCCCCCTAATTTGAAATGACGTAATTTATGAATAGCCCCTTAGTGTAGACGGAATCTAAGTGCGTACAATAGTAAATGAACAATGAAACTGACCTCATCGAAGTTATCGACCATGAAGCATATGTGGGGGTAGGTGATCTCTTCTCCCTCGCCTTTCGTATCCATCTTGCGGCGGCTGGGCGACGCGTATACCTGCGCATAAGACACACACTTAGCCAATGAAGTTAGGCTACTTAGGTATACGGGTTGTTCGTTCCACCAATTATTAAAGAATAGTGAAAGTTACTCAGTAAAAAACTTTTTACAAAAAAAATGAAACCGACTTCAAAAAGGATGTAAAAAAAATATTATCCTTTTTTTTATGTCTATGCGTTACCAACTGATATGTTTGAAGTCGATGCCAAGCCAAATTTTGAAGCATACCATGACTTTGGTGCGATCCGATAAGGATTTACCTACGTTGGATTGCCTTACACGACGACAATGAACGTACTTTCTGTAGGTACAGTCGACGTTAAAAATATGTTTACACTTTTCGCCTTATTACAAAGGAGTAAGGTGCAAAAGTGTAAACATATCATTGACGTCGACTGGACCTAAGAACACACCTCAGAACACACGATCAAACCTTCTTGGCGCAATCCGTACCATGTTTGTCGGCACATTAGTGTAAATATAAATGCATTTTTTTGCCGTCGTATTTTTTAAAGAGCATTTCTTACTTTTGCTCGATCAGTCTATAGCACGCAAGTGTGGGATTGGGACTGAGTTATTTCCCGTCCCTTATCCAGAGGACTACATTTCAAAATATAGGATTCAAGGAATTTACCTTCTTGCCAAATTTCACCTAAAGCGGTTCAGTTGTTTAGCCATGAAAAGGCGACAAAAAGGAAGACAGAATTCTTTACACATTTATAATAGTTATTAGTACAGTTCTAATGGGATTTATAGCCATAAAGCTGATTATTTTTGACTGGTATTGTTACTACTTGGCTTGGCACCGACTTCAAACATATCAGTTGGTAACGCATAGACATAAAAAAAGGAGAATATTTTATTTCATCCTTTTTGAAGTCGGTTTAATTTTTTTTGTAAAAAGTTTTTATTTCACCATTTTTAGTTTTAACGCATTGTTAAGAGCGCGACGCATGAATGAAAAACAAGATCATGTTTAACACTAAATTCGTGTACTTTAGTAAAAATGTAATCAGGAATTTTCTCGAGTCCGTCTGGGAAATTATAATTCATGTCAACTAAATCCATCCGCCCGCCCCGCCACTGACCCAATCCCTCAGCCCCCCGATCACTCAACCTCACAGCACATCAACCCCTGATCCAGGAACCCCTCGATCCTGAACCAGCAACCCTTCAACCGCCATTCCCCGACCCCTTAATCCCTGACCCCTTAACTCCTAACCCTAACCCCCGATCAGTAGCCTTACCAGCTTACCACGAGTTTGACATTGATATATTCGCTAGCATGTGTGTAACTTACTTCCTATGCATCTCGCTCGTACTAACCTTAGTGTGAGCGAGATGCATAAAAAGTTACATTTAGATGCATAAGACGTTAGCGAATATGTCAATGTCAAACTCGTGGTAAGGCTACAGTTGCAGTACATCAAATTGGTGGTTTTCGGAAGCAAATGCTCGAGCTACTCTACAAAACCCCGAAATCACATAACACGTGCCTTTAAAAATTGAGGAGTTCCCTCAATTCCTCATGGATTCCATCATCAGACCAGAACCAAAAATAAAACGGGAACACCTTGGAGGTAACTTCTTCCAAACAAAAAAATTACTCAAATCGGATCACAGGTGCCGGAGTAATCGCTGAACATACTTACATTTAAAGAAATCATCATCATTATCATCAAAATAATCATCATCATCAGGTCTACTTCATCAAATTGGTGGTTTTCGGGAGAAAATGCTCGAGTTGCTTAAGAAAACGCCCAAAACTCTATGCATGTGCCTTTAAAAATTGAGGAGTTCCCTCAATTCCTTATGGATCCCATCATCAGAACAGAACCAAATTAAAATGGGACCAACTCGGAGGTAGGTCCTTTCAAACAAAAAAAAAAGAATTACTCAAATCGGACTACGGATGTCGGAGTAATCGGTGAACGTACTTAGAAAAAAAAAAAACAGCCATAACCGAATACAGAACCTCCTCCTTCTATGAAATTGAAGTCGGTTAAAAAACAGCTTGTACCACTGGACGTTGGACGACCAAGATTTAACGCTAGGTATATTTTTCTAGAATGTGGCTTAGTTTCGGATTAAACATAGTAATATAACATAATAAAGCAAAAGCCGTAAACCTAGGGTTAACTTAATAAGAAACAGAAGATCAGTCATCCGCGCCACAAAGCCAATTCCTCTGCTATTTTCAGAGAAATATTCGTAGAAAGTGTACAAACCAATAAACTAACACAAAATAAAATAAATCCAATCACGCTTTATCCGGAGCCGAGGCGCAGTATACCTATTACCTACTTATAGTTGAAAATTCTCAGAAATTAGATAATTCTCAGGCCGCGGACTGGACGCATCCGGCGCGCGGTGCGATGAGCGGCACATCAAGACTAATCATACATTTGGACGACCTCATATTGAATGGCTTTCTCGGCAGTCCACGGCCTCATATAATTATACCCGACTACATTTATAGCGTCGATCTAGTGTGAGGGCACCTGCACCGCGCGACCAAAGGGTCCGGGTGCGGGCGTGTCTCCACGTCATAAAAACCCGAAATAGACCAGACGAGTGCATCCAACCCGCCTCACTCGCGGGCGATGGAAATAGTCCTAGGCTTGTAACGCCGTCCACACTAGAAATGGGCCGAATATTCGGTAATTATTAGGTATTCGACATATTGGGCAAGTTTTCCAATGTTCGTAAATATTTTTTATTATGTTTGTCTTTGCAAATCGCCACACTGTGATTGTAACATCCAAAATTGTCACAAAAAATTACATAACATTTTAATTTTTTGTACAAAAATATTTTTTTGTATGGAAAGGTATAATAATTATTTTAAAAATGAATTCCTCCTCCCTAAATTATACGAAAATGATATATAACTTGCCCTAGTTGCTAAGACTAGGAAGGAATATAGCATAGATTGGACCTAGGGAGCCGACCCTTTCACCCCCCCTTTTTGGGGGGTCTGCATGGTACGATCTCCTGGCTACCGGGCCAGATCAACTTTGTTTGACCTAAGGAACAATCGTGCCAAGCGGCATCGCCTGAGACTAAAGTGCATGCACTTCCATACATTTGTGTTTCTTACTAAACCTACTATAGGAAACGATTCATCTTTGGCTGTTAATGTAATTAAAGTGTTTTCAAATAAAATAAAACTATGAAAACAGGTTATATCGCGTATAGTGAATTTATAATACATCCCGACGTTTCGAACCCTTTACAGCGTTCGTGGTCAACGGATAACGGGTCATTGTCATCCTACGTATGTGAAGTTTCAGTTCAATCGAATAATGGGAAGTGGGTCTAACTGAGCATGCAAGATTTGACACGAACATACAAAGATACATACAATCACAGAAAAAAATAAAATCTTGTAAAAACTGATTAATATAACAATAACATTTGAGTTTTGTAAGTCGATCGATAGTTTTAGATAACAATGCAAAAAGTTAAACGCATACCTAGCATGCGTGTCGTTATCTTAAGCCGATAGCAACTGACTTGCTGAATTGTTATCATTATCAATGCAACAATAAGATATGGTTCACTGGACTTCCTTCGCCGAGACTTATCCATTATCTTTTCTCTTATCAACCCTTCCCTTATCTGAACGCTGAGCCATTCCTATCTTATTTACCAGAGATCTGTCATAGGGAGCAAGTAATACTCAATTTAGGAATTTACTAGGAAAAGCAAACATGGGTACGGGCCGCGTGATGGAAAGCGGAAGCAGCCAGAAGAGTCAAAGGATATATGGTGAGAATATTTATATGTATGTAATGGATCCATTGACCCCTAGTTTACAAAATACGTGGATAATTCATCGCGTACAATGCAAGCCCGTATAAGTACATACATATTATTAAATTTAAATTATCGTGAGTCATGTTTCGGATCCGTCAGCTATATTTAAATATGTGCGATAAATGTTGCATTTTAATTTTAGACTCTTACTCAGCTTATTCACAAAACTCAGCAATCCTCAAATTATTGTTAGTGTCCGACCGAAGGTTCGGTTTCGGTTTCGGTTTCGGCCAGTTTCGGCCAAAAAATCATGTTTCGGCTGTAGTTTCGGTTTCGGCCAAAAAACGGCCGAACCTTTCGGCCGGGCCGAAACTTACGAAATGGTACTTCGTACTATGAAACTAAACTATGTGACAAAGACCAAAAGTTGGGGAATAAGTAGGACAACAATATTAATATGTACCTACATATACTGATTCATGTATAGGTATAGAAATTAATTGGTTAATTATTATTATTAATTGTATAAAACACAATTCCACTAATGAGGGCGCCACTAGACGGTCGACGCAGTCTTAAGAGGCTGTTAATACCTATATCGCGCACACTGTCTAATTGTATCGGAGTAAATGAGATAGCACTGTCGCATGTTACTGGGCCTAGGCAAAGGAATAATAAGAAAACTCATCATCTTCCTCGCGTAATCCCGGAATTTTTGCCACGGCTCATGGGAGCCTGGGGTCAAATTGACAACTAATCCCAAGAATTGGCGTATGCACTAGCACCCAGAGAGTAAACTAGGCCTTATCGGGACTAGTCCGGCTTCCTCACGATGTTAACTTTCGAAAAACTTATTGGTACGAGCCGGGGTTTGTACCTGCGACCTTCGGAT
Source organism: Cydia splendana (assembly GCF_910591565.1). Lineage (NCBI taxonomy): Eukaryota > Metazoa > Arthropoda > Insecta > Lepidoptera > Tortricidae > Cydia > Cydia splendana. The sequence goes on from NC_085962.1 coordinate 18,864,575, forward strand.
TAAAAGTCGCACGCTCTTACCGCTAGGCCACCAGCGCTCAAGGAAATATGTATCTCGCTTTTTAATACAATGGACATTGGTTGGAGTCTGTGCTTAACTACTTATCCTGAAACCTGAAGCACGGCTTTGACTTCGCATGAAAGTTCGCCTCACTGGGGCACTTCGGATGTTTAGGCCCAGGTGAAGATCGGTAGCCGGCCTTGCGATATTGTCAACAAAAAATTCGCGCTCGCTGCGCTCGCGTTTTTGTTTGACCCTGTATCTACATGTTGGCTTGACTGGTGAATCAATAGAGTTAGACCAAGAAAATGCTGCAATCATTTTGATAGCATACGCAGTGAAACTAGTGCAAATGTTATTTATACGTCATAATTTCATAGAAGTTTTGACGTTTAAAATAAAATAATCGTTGCAGAATTATCTTGGTCTAACTCTAGTAATTTTCTTAAAAAACTGCTTAAGTAACATCAATTTCAAGGACATTGGGTGTTGACAGCCCCATAATATGTGTGTAAAAGCGGTTTTATGACATTTTTTCAACGATTTTAACAAGTCTACAAAAGGTTCGGTTTCGGTTTCGGTTTCGGCCGAAACTAGAGCCAAAGCCGAACATTCGGTTTCGGTTTCGGTTTCGGCAAAAAAACATGTTTCGGTCGGACACTAAGTTTTAACACATAGATATCAGTGAATGAACATGGGTCAAAATGATATAAAAATAATAAAACCATTTATCTATATATATACATATTTTTGATAATTTTATCCGTTTTCATTTTGAGTTTTAGTCGTGTGTCGATAGATGGCAGTAAATTTACTGTGACTACAAAATTTACTATGACAGGACCCCTCTATACTATCTATTCTCTTTGTCCTGACGAATCTACGTGCAGACCCACATTTTCAACGAGTACAGAGTACAGATATAGCTGTATATAAAAGTGGATAAAAATTTTTAGGGACCGAAGTTTTCATGTACAGTCGCCATCAGATATATCGGAGCGGCCAAGGTGATCACAATATCTGAACACGCACTCTAACGTCTTGACAATAGAGGCGTGTTCAGATATTTGTAAGTACTAACGGCAATTCTCATGACCATCTTGAATCTAGTCTCTTTGCAATAAGGTTACGAATTGTCGGTTAACATTGTGGGCGGTACAGTGACATTTCTAACGATTACAGTTAATATTTTATTAACTTCCTACCGTCAGCTGGCGTGAACGTTGACGGACAATACAAATAGCCTTCTTAAGAGGGGGCTAACGCTATATTGTAGTCTTTATTTTGATTTTTCTACACGTTTGAATGAAGGGTACATGTTAAAAAAAATCACACTGAAAATTAGTTAAGTTTCCGTGTGATTTTATTTAAGTTAACTTATATTTTTGTAAGGGCAGACTCCAGCCAAAACAAGGTTAAAGTTGGCTCAATAGAAAAAAATCACGTAAAATGTCTAACTTTCATTTATTTTGAGTTATGTTTCGTACCCTGCATACCATAACTACCTATACTTTTAGTATAAACTAGCTAGTGATATAGGGCCGATTTACATGTTTTCTAAGCAAAGCTTGGTCTCCCAGGTACTATTCAATAATATAAAGCCTGACCAGTAATAAATGATCAATTGATCATTGTCAAGAGGGCGCTGTTATTCTCATGTAGGTATAGGGTGACAGTTCGGTATAGTATGAAAATATTAGTTCCAGTGAAATTCCGCAACATGGCACGTGATCATCTATTCCTGGTCAGGCTTTAACATAGACGCAAGAGAAACGAGCCGGTGTAGGTAGTAATTTATTTGCATTGTACTTACAGTACGCGAAACGACTACCATGTAATGTCTATCTACAGATCTACACACCCGGCACTATGAATCCTTTACGAAGAGCGCAAGGCAATCACGTTAGTGCAATTTTACATATAAAATGCAATGCTGAATTGCATCTTGCAACTTTTACATTTATTATGAGTATAACGACGTCTCATGTTCAGTGTTTGAGATATTTTTAACTTACATTTTACACGATGACAGGTCATAAACGTGAACGCGACTGGAATAAACGGTCATTTTTTTTGACTTAGCTTGGACGACGGTGACGGTATAAAGGTACTTAACCATAAAGCGAAATATGTAATGAGATACGATACGCGTCGATACGGCTTTCACCGTACCCAAACTCCAAGCAATTAGAAACTTTACGGGGCTGATTTATTTAATTTAAGTTTTATCCCTTTCTTACAAATACATAAATCAAAATGACAGATAAGGACAAACGATTTTATTAGCTAATTGAATTTTGTAGCGCGTTTATGAATAAGGGGGTAAATTAGTAGGAGTTACACCTATGAGTGGTGACTGTGAGTTGTCCCTATGTTCTAGTTGTAGTTGGAGTGATCCGCTGATCTCTTAACCTCTACAATGAGTTTAAATACAGTAATTGCTGGAGGCGGAACGATTTGTTAAGGATAATTTCGCTTTCGACAATTGAAATCGCACCAAACTGGTCCCGATCTAGTTAACCTACAGAAGCGTTGTGCGATTTTTATATTGCAATTTTGATATTGTTTCAACAATGAAGATTTTTAAAAGACTAATTGGAACATATGTAATTTTAATACTATAAAACTATGATCAGAAATTATCATAACACGAATGAATGTCGACCTGATAAGTAGGTATAGGTATAAGTAAGGTTGTTACTAGATATATGTAAGTAGATAGGTATATTGAGAAATTTACGAGCATAAATAAGTAACTAATATTATACAGGGTGGAAAGGCACGACGATCCTTTCCGGAAATGGGAGATAGTTTAGCCTAAGCTCTATATTTTCTCCATAGAAACTATGTTCATATGGGCAACCGTTTCTAAATTATGGCCTTTTAAACATCCATGCAAAAAACTACTTTGTTCTAACCCTAACAGGTGACAGGGTCAATGAACTTACTTGTAAACAATCAGTATACGACAGGAAATTATGCTAATTTGTTGCCATCTAACCATTTTTAGTCTGCTTACAACACGGTAAGAATCGTTGCAGGATTTTCGCTTTCTTAGTGGTTCCACTTGTTCAATACTTGAATGAAGTAGTTATGTTATTCCTTAATATTAATAATACTAACCACAACATTGTTTACAACGACAGTTCAAATCGCTCGTCTTATAAATATCTCTGGTTTCCTTGACTGATAAAAAGGTTTTAGTTTCTTAACACGTTTCACAAAATTATTTTCGAATAATTGGAAACTATCTAAAATAATAAAAAATTACACCAAATGAACTTGCAAAAATGAAATACTAAGAATAAATACTTCTTCAATACCAAACTAACAAACCTTCTTGCGTGGTAGGAAATAGACAAGACGTCTGATGTTTGAAATTAAATTTTCATTGAACTTTACTTATTTAATGTCATATTCTTCAAATAAAAATGCCGTTGTTCGATTCTCGTGGCTATTTAAATTTGTGGGGCTGTGTAAAAGATATGGTGTACCAAACGGAATGTGAAACTGCGGACGAAATGAGACAAAGGCTAATTGGTGCTTTCTGAGGGGGACAATCTGCGGAGGAAAAATGACGAAGAGCATACACTATCGCATGTGCATCGACATACTCGGGCACGGGCGGCGGCGGCTTTGTAAGACACGGAGGTACATTTGAACACCGTATGTGAAGAGAAGATAGTGTTAAATTTTGGCAAAAATTAACTATCTAAGAAAGTAATACAATTGTTTGAAATATTTTTGCATTCATTTGATTTATTTGACATTTATGCGTTATTCATACATCATTGCGATTCTGTCAACGATCGGAAAAACGTGTAAAGTCCCGAGTTTTCCCGACGGAGATCTTTAATCTATAGCCGTGATGTGCACATGCTATAGGGTTGTCACCACAGTTAAAAAGTAGTAAATTTGCTATTTTAATTTTTTACTCAATTAACGATTCTTACCATTACCAATCGTCTCTGTATCACTTAAACGACCTAATACTTCCGGGAAGGATCGTCGTGCCTTTCCACCCTGTATATCATTGGTGAACATTTTTGCTACATCTTGTTGAATCCGACAAAATAACGTCATACACTCATGTCATCATACGAATTTCGGTAAACAGACCTATAAAATCAGACCTGCGTTAACGATTCCAATAACATTTACCTATCTACTCTTTATTGCTTACCTCAAAAGATTTAAGATCATTAAAACTACACTCATGGACGAATTTAGAGGAACGCAAAACAAGACCCAATTACGATGGAATCATCAATCATGCCTAGCTTTTAGTTTTCCTGTCCTGCTAGTCTGGTATAGTGGTCGGTCCGACGACGATAGTAGAGTCTCTCTCTCTGCCTATACTGCACTGACAAGCGGCTCTTGCCAAATTATGTCGTCAGACTACTACTCATTTTCACGAAATGGGCCATTTATGTCTATTAACTACGGCTCATAATACGGCTGCAATTTCATATTGATTTTATATCGTTTCACATTCAGTTAAATAGCAACTTAGCGTTTATTTATTTAAAAAATATTGCACAAAATAAAAACGAATGTACAAATGGTGGACTTGATGCCCTAGTGATATTGTCTACCAGTCACCTAACTAATCATAACGCGAACGTGATGAGGCGCGGTGTTGGCGGCGCCGAAGAAACAAACCTACGACCGCATATCGGTCCGTGATCGAGATGCGAACCCGAAGCGGTTATTTTTTGGGATAAGGAACGGAAGGGCCTACGGAACGCTAGCCCGACTCGGTCTTGGCCGTTTCTTTATGAATAGTGAAGCAGGTAGGCCGGAAGGGTCGGCGGTCCCCAATTCCCCATTACGCAACTCCGGAATCCGTCACCAAATTGGGACGAGATATCCCCAGCTAGGGCAATTTTGTGTCGCAAACCGAATAAGAATAAAAAATATTGTGAATGACGAACTATATTTTAACGAAATAATCGCGAATAAAATTTCACTCCCCGTTCATTTAATTGACCTTTATTGATTGCTAGCATAGGCACAGAATAAATAATAGTACTAGGTACAGAAGACTCACTCTCTAACGAAACGCGTCTGTTACGATCAGGACAGATATGGCCGGTAGGTGACGACAGCGCCACGCGCGGCTTATGGCACCAAAATTGGTGTGGAACGGATGTACTTTTAGCTACCTGTAGCAAAGCGACCAAATCGCGGAGTGAGCCACGCCTGGCAGGGGCGTATTTACCCTAGGGCCAAGGGGGCCATGGCCCGGGGCGGCAGGCCGCAAGGGGCGGCGAAGCCGCCACCTCGCGGCTTTTTTTGGGCGCCTTTTATAATTAAACTTACAAGGAAGGGTACCCAACTGTCCGACACCGATTTGATTTATTTTGATATACTTATGTTATAGAGTGAAGCGGTGGTGGCCGAGTGGATATGACTTCCGACTTTCGATCCGGAGGTCGCGGGTTCAAATCCTGGCTCGTACCAATGAGTTTTTCGGAACGTATGTACGAAATATCATTTGATATTTACCACTAGCTTTTCGGTGAAGGAAAACATCGTGAGGAAACCTGCATACATCTGCGAAGAAATTCAAAGGTGTATGTGAAGTCCCCAATCCGCAATGGGCTAGCGTGGGGACTATAGCCCAAGCCCTCTCGCGCATGAGAGGAGGCCTGTGCCCAGCAGTGGGACGTATATAGGCTGATTATTATTATTATTTTATGTTATAGAGTAGTCTAAAATAACGGACACGTATTTTTTTTAGCTGCCCAAACTCAACCTGTTAGGAGAAAATGGCCTTCAAAGTACTGAAATTTGACCAAACCGTCTAATTTCTGAGAAGAGACTTGTTCAAAAAAATTGATAATTAATTACTGGTTTCGTTATATGTTGGAGAACATGAATAAAGAATGGGGACGTGTTTTGTCATTTCACCACAAACTCATTTTTTATATAATAGGTCGCATCGTCATTGAGTGACAAAAACGGGCCATATAAATCTGTATCTAGAATAGTGAGATTACTGACGTCACCTTTCTGCACTCAAAAGAATAAAAAATTATCTACCTTCCACTATCAGCGAAAAGCGCCTGAATAGCTTAGCTCTTCTTAATATAGAAGCTGAGCTGACAAACGTTTTAAATTACGACAGCGTCATTGATGATTTTGTCAACAAATGTGTACATAGGAAAACAATGTAAATGCCTATGTGAGTAAATGGTAAATGTTTAGTTTTTTTTTTATTTCACACCCCAAAGATACTTGTTGCAGGTTATTTTTTCTTAAATATAATACTTTATCGTCACTGATGAAGGGGGGCGGCAAATCAAAATGGCCCGGGGCGCCAAATTTGTAAATACGCCTCTGACGGCTTGGCATAGGTACCTAAGGATATTCTGTTTTTTTGTCTGAACAATGAACCCTGGAACAGTATGGGTCTGGCACACGAATTTTAACCTACTTTAATTAAACTATGGTTAGTAGGTAAGTAAAACTATTTACACCTATTTTAAATCCAATGGTTCATAATTCACATAACACAGGGTGAATTTTTTTATCACCAACCATATTCTGATAAGACTCTGCATCCAAAAATGATAAGGTGAGACGAAACAGTCGAGTCATTATCAGATGACTCGTTATGTAAAGCGAATTGAAATAAATTCAAGATTGAAATTGAAAGCGCATGATGTGCACATGCCATTAGACGTACTATGTACATCGTTATTAATATTTGCACGCCTTTTAATGCAAAATAGTTGAACCAAATTGTACCTATTAACCATCTTACTGTACACTATTTAATGCAAATAAATTACTTACTTACTATAGCAGGCGTGGCTCACTCCGCGATTTCGTCGCTTTGCTACAGGTAGCTAAAAGTACATCCGTTCCACACCAATTTTGGTGGCTAGCCATAAGCCGCGCGTGGCGCTGTCGCCACCTAGCGGTCACATCTGTCCTGATCGTAACAGACGCGTTTCGTTAGAGAGTGAGTCTTCTGTACCTAGTACTATTATTTATTCTGTGACTATAGGTACCTACCTATCTAAGATGCGATGGCCCTAAAATGTAATGCCCAATACCGAATACTAATCCCCAAATATTCGGCCACGCTTTCGGTCTTTGAACATTTTGAGAAGAGAAAACTGTGCTTACTTTGCTTAAAATAAATGTGCATATTTTGACGAAGCATGTTGCAGATGTTTTTTGCTTGATTATATTGACGATACTTTTTGCTTAATCAATGTACAGTCAGAAATACTATTCGGTTAGCGCCTTTGCATACAAACTTCTATGCAGTGGGGGTTACTTTTCTCTGCAACTGACTGTACTTACATTACTTACATACTTTAGTATTCAATACATATTTGCCGAAGAATTTTGTATTGATTGTTTACGAGTAGGTAGGTATTTGGTAAACTCGATTTAATCACCTACCTGACCATAATTCCAGATATATCCAGGATAAAACCTTCATTCGACCAATGGTGACATTGGTGACTAAACTACAACAAAAATGTACACCTACCTACTGCGTTTACATAAGCGGTAGGTAGTTGAATCATGAACCCATGACTCATTCAGTTCAGAGTTTATCTTTAGAGTTAGAGTAAGAATTGTTTATCTAAAGTTCATATATATTTAACTTTAAGTAAGTATATAATACATATCATTATTATCATCTCCTGGTCGGTTTCGACCATGCGTTGGCTAATATCAAACCCCTCTTATATCTCCTTCGAACGGATTTCAAATATTTGCCGTTTTTATGTAGTCGCAAATTATCGCCTATGCCCTTCATATTGAGTAAGCTTGTGATTTTAGCCGACGCATGGCGACTGATGGATATTAGTGTTTTGTACTTCTGGTGTGATCCTTACTGAAAATATTGACCTACTTAATTATAAATAATAATAAATAATCATTTATTTCAGATCATATTAACAATCCATAGAATTTGTTAGTTTGTCTTAAGCTACGTACCTAATAACTAGTGTTAGTATTAACATTATCACTAATTAACCTACACTAAACTACACTAAAGAGGAACTGCAGAACATACAGATCGCCCAGTCAGAACCACCAGGTGCCTCCATATTCGACAGTCGTATCTATCAGATAATACTTTCAGAAAGCTGTTGGGACTGCTTCTCGCTCGTTGCATTAAGGACACTGAACGCTTACACAGGATAGCATGGAACCCGTCGGTGCGCGCCTCTGCAAACATCATCGAGGCGCTGCAGAACCGGGACAGCCCCAACAGCATTCTGAAGGCATTATTATATTGCACTCGGAGAGCATTTGCGGAACGCTGGGTGTATCTAACCCACAGGCTGCTCGTGTAGAATGTAGAAATTATAATAATTAAAAATTTATTCAAATTTAATGATTTTAATCAATTGAATGATTAAGTAGTTAGCCCATATCGAGGGTAAATATAGAAATCCAGTCCGGAAACAGTCGCGCAGATATACAAACCTAACTAACAACAGCAATTTAGTGGTAGATAAAGCATTAACACAATACAATAAGGACAAATATGATTATTACATATATTACAATTAAACAAACATATAGACCACATGTTATTTGTCGAAGCGAATATATAATACCTACATATAAATGTCAACATATGCTGAATAGCTTCAAATTGAAGATTATTTTTGTAACAATTTGTATACGATGCATTGATTTTTTTTTTGCCTAATAAATTCTTCATGTAGCGGACGGTGTACAAAATAACCTGAACACAACTAGTTAAAAGAATATGATTTGTGTTTTATCTCTACCTACGAGTAATTTTAAATATTTTAAACAAAACAGACCCGACTACATAAAACAATTTAAAATGTCATAATTTTATTTTATATTTGTAGCAGTTGCAACTGCACTAGTGACTGTATAGAAACTTCTCTTGCCTTATATTAGGTCATTACCTATGAAATTGGCGTTTTGTTCGGAGAATTTCAACGAAACACGAATTTCCATACAATTAATTTTGCGGATATTTTTTTGATGGCTAATTCAAACCAAACAAAATTTTTCCAGTAATTTTTGACACCTTTAAGGTATGTTTTCAATATCTCCATTTCTTGAAAATTGGTACCATTAGAAAAATATAAGTAATTTTAATACTCGAACCGACAGCACATGAAAAGACCTATTTTCAAGGCTTAATTCTGAACACTTAACAATAAAAAATAACAATTAATTGTATGTAAAATCGTTGTTTATTGAGTGCACTGTAGTTTTATTGTAATTGTGTATGTACTTTTGTAAAAAAAAAAAACTAGGATCAGACTTATATCTATGAACAAAAACGCCAATTTCATAGGTAAGGACCCAATATATCAAAAAATGTGACGAATTAAGAACCTTCTTCTATATTTGAACTCGGTTAAAAACTCAAATATACTATGCAAGAGTTTGTAGACGAGGCGTACCGATAAATGAGGGTGTATATCGGAAGCCGTACCACTAATTATAGGTATAGCAATCAATGGCGTCCCGCCGTCGCCAGTGCAGAGTCTGCCCTCCTAAGCTAAAAGGACGTATTTTCAATGAAAATTTAATGCAAATACCGTTTTTTAGCTTAGGAGGGCAGGGAGGGTCGCGGGTTGCGGTCGGGCGCTGTCTGTCTAACTAATAATCTAATGCCATTAAGCCACACATACACCTACACCTATGAAGCACCGAATATTTGAAGATTTTGTACAGTCAGCATCAGATAGATAGTGACAGCCAAAGAAGCCAAATATTTCGAACGCCCTTTTTGTAACGAGTTTTTGGTAAGAAATTCGTACCAAGAGATAAAGATAAGCGAACACGCCGGCGTCTCACGGACAATCCTACCGAAATAAATATAATTGTTGTGTATAGTTGTTTACGTTTAAAATGTAAATATCGTAGACCGTAGGTGTTAGTGTAGGAGTAGGCGTACTACGAGTCATGAAGTCGGGACCTGCGGTCTGAAACCGGTTCTCACAAATAATTGAACAAGATCTATAACTACACCACATTCCTTATAAAAATTTCTAATACACATTTAATGCATACCAATTTGGTAATGTAGGTAATACAGTAATGGCCGGTATCGATACATTTTGTGTGTAAGTAATACTAAGAATTGGTCGTTAGGGTTGAATGGAAACGTTCGCTTCGGTCAGCTGTGTTGTGGAGCCGGTAGTAGGGGCCGCGAGCGAGGGAGCCTGCGCCGTCTGTGACGTCACGCACGTAATTATCTCATTGAGCCGAGCTCACCCGAGCGCGCCCGACGCCGCCCGAAGCCGATCAAAGCCAACCAGTGCTACATGTTTTCTAGTACGCGGCCGACACACACCACGCTCGAACGTTCCGTCGTTATTTATAATCGTCAAACAGTGCAAGCGGTGCCTGATAGATGCCCGTCGCGAGTGCCGTTACGCTAACAGTGAAGTGCATACGATTTCGTTTAGCCCTCATTTGTGTGAGTGATTTAGTGACGGTGAGCATTCCTCCGAGCCCGCAGCCGGTCGTCGGTCGATGAGCGCTCCCGCTGACGCCAAGGAGCACATTGATCGAGTGAGTTTCCGTGCGCTTTCTAACGAATTGTGTGCCCGGCCAAAGAGAAACCTGTTGTCTGTGCGCGCGTTATGTGTCGGGATGCACGACGCGCTAATTATCAACTGACAGCGACAAAGGAGCACTCCCCGCTCCGCCCCCTCGCGCAATCATAGCCGCGGTCTTTGAACCGCTCACATTCACAATTTGTTTACTTACTCGCTGAATATTCTAGAGATATCACGCTATAAACTTACATTTGATACATTTGTTGTTATGTTGTGTCACGATGTTTAGACCGCATTCGTTGCTCACGGAAAACGGAATGTCAAAATTATTAATTACCTACCTACGAAACCGGTTAATCGGCTTACGAAGGTTCATACCTCCTCATCTAATACATCTACATGTACTTTAACGCTCATAGAACTGGATTCTCACGTAGATAGTGATACAATGTAGGGTTCCAGTTTGAAGCGTCGAACTATTTCGAAAGGCGCTCGGAATAATGCAACCGACGTAATTTATTCATTGCGCTCGCATCGCAACTGAAATAGCCACTTCCGGTGATTAACGTTGTTGTTTTTCAATTTCAGGCTCGATCCAGCAGCCAAATGGAGAGTGGATGACGATCTCGGCCCGCTCCCCGGACAAGGAGCCGTCGCCGCCCAAGCAGATCAACCTCGCCGAGCCGCTCGTCGAGTCCGTGCGCGTCTACCTCGCCAATGAGCTGCCCGACAAGCAGCTAGCGCCGCCCGCGGATCCGCCGCCGCCCGGCGATGTCGACGTCGACATAGCGCAACACAACGCCCACGAAGAAATCAAAGGCATCAACTTCGAGCGCCTGAAGCGGAATGACCTGAACAACAACGCCTCTCGAACCGAGGGCGAGCGGCCGAGTGCGAACCCCGAGATGCCCAACCAGGCGGAGCTGATGCAGCGGCAGCCGCTGCTGGCGCGCGCCGCCAAGACGGACGCGCCCGCGCCCGGCACCGACGAGTCCGACCCCGACCAGGACCACTCCCCGGCCCGCGGCGACTTCATCGTCGAGATCCCTCCAGGCGCGCGCGAGGAGCGCTACCCTAAAGAGATATGGAAAACTATAATTTCCTTTTTCTTCCTGTTCTTATGCGTGTGCATCAACATGATGTCGCTGTCGCTGGTACACGAGCGGGTGCCGGACCGCAACACGACGCCGCCACTGCCGGATATCTGGCTCGACAACGTGGCGGCCCGGGACTGGGCCCTCGCTGTCTCCGAGTACCTCATCATGCTGTCGACGACGGTCGCCATGATGGTGGTGGTGTTTCACAAGCACCGCTTCATCGTCGCGCGGCGGTGTTTCTTCATCATCGGGCTGCTGTACCTTTACCGCTCGGTGACCATGTTCGTGACTGTGCTGCCGATGTCGAGCACAACGTACTTCTGCAGCCCTAAGAGCAACAGCACGACGCCGCTCCTGGTGGTGAAGCGCATGTTCTACCTCATCTCCGGGTTCGGGCTGTCCATCAACGGCAAGCATACGTTCTGCGGGGACTTCATCTACTCGGGGCACACGATGGTGCTGGTGCTGTCGTACCTGATCGTGGCGGAGTACTCGCCGCGGAAACTATGGCCCGTGCACTGGGGCCTATGGGGCGCGGCGATTCTGGGCGTGGTGTTCGTGCTGCTGGCGCACGGCCACTACACCGTGGACGTGATAATCGCGTACTACGTGACGACGCGGCTATTCTGGACGTTCCACTCGCTGCTGGTGACGCCGCACCGGCACGGGCCGGGCCAGTACATGATCCAGCGCGAGTGGTGGTACTGGCTGTTCACGTACCTGGAGCGTAACGTGCGCGGGCCTGTGCCGCGGCGCTACGACTGGCCGCTGCCGTGGCCGCGCAGCAAGCTGTTCAGCCGGCTCAGCTAGTGACGGGAGGGCGCCCCGCCGCCCGAGCGTGTGTGACTCACCTTCTGCGAGTGCCGGCGCAGCACCTGTAGTTCTTTGGGGCTGGTGCGCGTGCACACGGCCAGCGTCAGCGTGTAGTCGAACTGGTGCACGATCAGGTTCAGGTACACGGTCTCCTCCCAGTCGATCTCCGGGTCGCCGATGGGTAGCTTCTTCGAGTCCTTGCGGAACACCTCCACGTCCGTCTGCAACAGACAGGCCGTGACTGACGGGGTCGGACAAGTGTCCTATGTGATAACCGATAAGTGAGTTTTCCTAAATGTCTAGTGCAAACTGTTCTATAAACTTGTATGCTTTTATTGTTGAATAGAATAAGAGTTTTATTTAACGAGGACTGTTATCGTACGGACGATCAATTATTAACAACCATCTGTTGATAAATACATATAAATCTTTTTTTATATAAATTATAAGTTTTATAAGTGGTTATGGAGCGCGAAGTGTGGGAAGGACGCGATATTTGATAACCAAATGTACTGTGATTTGGAATGTTTCCGAGGATGCATGAGCGGGCTGCACCGCTAAGTACATACATAGCATAATGAGAAGCCTACTATAAGAAATAATATTTTTATATTGTATAAAATAGAATACATACTGTTGTTTAAAGCTACTTTTTGTATTTCCAAAGAATCTAATAGTATTTTGTAACTTCATCCAAATGGTGCTATACTGGAATTATCAGCGAGCCATCGCTGCCCCCAGTCACAAACTAATATGCTATCTACAAAAAGCATTTTAGTGCAAAATATCATATACAGGCTGATTGGAAATTCGCCGTATTCCTTGAAAGGGGTTATTCTTTGGGTCATTTGCAATGATTTAAGTCCAGTCAACCAGGGGTCAAAACTCATTGGTTTTCAAGTTATTTGAGTTTTTAGTTTTTTGTTTAAAAAACCTGCCTGTCGACTAAAAAGTGGTAATTGTGAGAAAACTACTCAAATTTGGAATTAAAAAAAGCATTCATCTAATAGCCAATAAACTACTGATTACGTGAAATAAAAAAAGATTGCCAAAACTTTCCAAAATTAAAAAAAAAAAAGGATTTGAAGTCACAATTTTTTGTAATTGTCCCAAGACTTTGTAACATTTTAAGGCATTACTTAATTTCTCTTAAAGTTTTTAAAATAATAATAATAGTTAATAGCAGAGCAGGCGGAAGACTTGACCTACCGCCTGCACTGCTATTATTATTATAATGTTACAAAGTCTTGGGAAAATTACAAAAAATTGTTACTTCAAATCCTTTTTTTTGGCAAGTTTTGGCAATCTTTTTTTATTTCACGTAATCAGTAGTTTACTGGCTATTAGATGAATGCTTTTTTTAATTCCAAATTTGAGTAGTTTTTTCACAATTACCACTTTTTAGTCGAAAGGCGGGTTTTTTAAACTAAAAACTCAAATAACTTGAAAACCAATGAGTTTTGACCCCTGGTTGACTGGACTTAAATCATTGCAAATGACCCATAGAATAACCCCTTTCAAGGAATACGGCGAATTTCCAATCACCCTGTACAATAGTAACGAATTGACAAGCAATGACGAGGACAAACTAGCTTTTCCGATCACAATCCACACATGTCATGGCTGTAGAGCGAATAGAGTACGAGTATTTCAAAATAATTTAAAGGACCTATAAACGTAATGAAAAGAAGTACACATGAACGCAATCTGATTAATTTAATTATCAAACGCTCATTGTTGCATAATGAAATCCTGCGTCGAATCACGATATAGCACATATTTGCGCTGTACCACCGATAGCGGCCGACAAAACAAAACCAGACTCTGGAATTATCGACTATTTTAAAAGCTATTTATTTGCATACAGTCAATTTTTCATCACACTTGCTCGCAAATTGTTGAAGAGGCTAGAAAGTGACCAATAAATGGACGAGTTAGTTTGAGCCTTCGAAGATACAAGTCTACGTATCTATTACACTTTCGGCGGAGTCATTAGAATAAAGTGCTATTTTACAACTAATCGTAAATCGCTAATCGTTTTACGAAAGTCGACACTTTCATATTCTTACTTATCTTAAATCAAAATTCAAAACGGCCAACCTTGCAGTCGTGTTCATTTCTGTACCTATGCATTACCAATACAGAAATTGCCACTTTACAACTATTTTCACTTGAATTATGCATTTTAACAACTAATCTCATAATTGGATCGTCTCAAAAAATTACATACTTACATCATGCGAACCTGCCGCCTATTTGTATTTATTTTCTAACTATACTTTAACGCTTAAACGCGCTTTATAAGACGAGTTTCAGGACCTATAAACAACCTTTCATATTAGAATGAAAAGCACTACCATAAATTATCTAATAAACTTCGTGCGTTGAGTTGGTCAAGTCAAGTGCCAACCAATCAGTGAGTTGAAAGTAAAAGTGTAGTACAATATGCTTATAGTACAACTAAAACATTGTTGGACTGTTTGGTTCAAGGGGCCCCGAATAAAGACGACACACGTTTGCGCTAAGACAACGAAACGGTCTCTCTCTATCACTCTTATGCGATACCGAACGATCGTCATCTTCGCTACGGGCGCAGCTAAACGCTCTTTCTATAGTCAAGATTTAGACTATCTTATCTATTGCTACATTTCCGAGCAGGGGCGTGAAAAACATGTTATTCCACAGGGAAATAATGAAATTTTGCAGCAACTTTGACGAGTGGATTTTTTTGTTAAAAAAGTTAACTGTGTCCTCGTGAGGCCGAAGCCATTTTATGCTGTTTTGAATTTGGAACTTTCTTTTATTTCTAAGAGTTCAAAACTCGAATTTAATTTGTACCTGTACAAGTACGCCGACGCGTACTGTACAGTCAACTTTAATTTCCGACCCATTTTGTACCTTGTCACAGTGACAAAACAATGAGGTCTCTAGCGACTTTCATATTAACACCGAAAAAAATATTTTTCTACAATACTACCAGGACGCATATAGTAGGTAGTTAAAAATATAGTAACACCTACTAAAACCCGGTAGTAATAACAAAAAATGTTGTATCGTGTAAAACTTGTTTTTTAAACATCACTGTTTAATTCTAGTTAAATGAAATTTAGTACTGCTTACAATTTCGTTATATATGTAAAGATGCAAGTGTTGTAAATATTAAACGTTTAGACCTACAGCAGGCGTGGCTCACTCCGCGATTTCGTCGCTTTGCTACAGGTACCTAAAAGTACATCAGTTCGGCCCCAATTTTGGGGTTTGCCATAAGCCGCGCGTGGCGCTGTCGCCACCTAGCGACCATATCTGTGCTGATCGTAACAGACGCGTTTTGTTAGAGAGTGAGTCTTCTGTACCTAGTACTATTATTTATTCTGTGCCTATAGACAATTTAGTACAGCTAACCAGATTCTGGTTACCAGTACCAGGTTTTTTTTCAGTGAATTGTCACTGTGACAGGGTACGAAATGGGTCGGAAATTTAATTTTTTGACTGTACATTTAAGTCCCCACTGAGTGCATTACTAATAGAAGTTATTCAAAACATATTTTATCTTGAATATGTACATAATCAGAAAACGTAAATTGACAGTAGCGGACGTGTATTTCATGAGATTAGATAGTTGTCGTTTACTATCTTTTATGACTAAATTATTGTTATTTACGCGATTTTATGTTTTCTTATTTATTTTTATATAAATAGGTAGGTGGGTAGGTGGTCACATGGCGTATAAAGTCTTTGCCTTAATACCTACAGCCTACGCTACGTGCAAAAAATGAGGAATCAATAAATTTTCTTGTAATTAACTTTTATTTTTGCGTACAAATGTGAGTAAAGATGTAGTGCATAATTGTTTTCCATCGTATTTTCTCGAAAACGTCCGTATGTGTCATGTTATTTCAGTCAACCTCAGTACTTTTTGTACCGAGACTGACTGAAATAGCAAGACACGTTCTTACGTTTCCGTGAAAATACGATGGAAAATAATTATGCACTACATCTATATGTATTTACTTGCAAGTGTGATGAACTGATGAAAAACATTGTACATAGCTCGTGTCGTGAATTATTTTATTAGACTCTAGTTTGTAATAATACTCTCACCCTCGACGTTGCACGATGTATACTAATTTCAACGTTAAGAAAAAAAAAATTGTTGGAAATTTTGGTTTTTAATATTATCTACATACAAGTCGATTTATACTAGCTTTTATTTACTTTCACCTCCCCCGGACGTCAGTTTGTAATAAAATCAAGATAACGACAAGTTGCTAAGCGGACCGGGTGCATATTCAAAATGATCTGAACACAACTAAATTAAAAACGGTTACTTTGAATATTGTTATCACTTACAACGCCAAGCGCCTCATTTCTAAATTTTCCAATACAAAATGACAACACCATGAATGTTCTTGGCAGTGAATGTGTTAAGAGGACACACTTCGGCCGCTTCTCCATACAAACGTATTGACATTATGGAAAATGTTTTAACATATTTTGATGTATATTAACCATAGCTATGCCCCTATGGTTGTCTTTTTTCTATTTTTTGATTATGGTAAAAAATATGAGCGAAAAACAGATTTCATACAAATTTTTAAATGCTGCTAACAAAATATCGAAAAAAATCAAACGTATGGGCACAGTTGTGGTTGATATACAACTGTTAAAATATTTTTAATATAATGTTAATATCCAGAGAGTAAAATGAAAACTATGTTTGTATCAAAAGCACATTTCGCGCGGCCGCGGTGTAGCCTCTCCTCTTGAGAGTAAAAACGAGTGTAGATTTTTGATTGATTGCGAATGGACACCTCACCCGCTAGCTATAGGTACTTCTGCTGATGATACTACGCCCCTTCGTTACTAAACGGAATTTTTGATTTAGGGGTAAAGCTCAATAGGCATTTTAGCCCGGCCTCTGCCCAAGGTACTAGGTACTTGCATAAAGTCTAGGGCGCCTAGCCAAGATGACAACGTTGGTAGAAAATGCCAATCGAAACTTAAATAAGGTTGTCTATTGTTTGTCCGAACATTATATAAAATAATACTCATATGCCCGAATTTTATTTGCCCGAATTTCATTTGCCCGAATTTCATTTGCCCGAATTGTTTGTTTATCATAAAAATGATGTGACATACTCTTTGTTTACCCGATTATTAGATTCCAGAACGTACGAGTGCCATACGTGTTGTTGTCCATATTATTAATTGTAATAATATTATTTAATAGAATATTTAACCTCACCTAACCCACTTTTCCAGTAGTATTTCTTTTCTGTAAGGGTCGCAGTTCAAACCTAACCTAACCCATTTTTCTAGTAGCATTTGCTTTCTGTAAGGGTCGCAATTCAAACCTAACCTAACTCACTTTTCTGATAGCATTTCTTTTCTGTAAGGGTCGCAGTTCAAACCTAAGCTAACCCACTTTTCCAGTAGCATTTCTTTTCTGTAAGGGTCGCAGTTCAAACCTAACCTAACCCACTTTTCCAGTAGCATTTCTTTTCTGTAAGGGTCGCAGTTCAAACCTAACCTAACCCACTTTTCCAGTAGCATTTCTTTTCTGTAAGGGTCGCAGTTCAAACCTAACCTAACCCACTTTTCCAGTAGCATTACTTTTCTGTAAGGATCGCAGTTCAAACCTAACCTAACCCATTTTTCTAGTAGCATTTGGTTTCTGTAAAAAAAATATATTATGGCTAGTGATAATTATGGCTTACAATGATGATGACAAATGATATTATTGAAATTGATTTTATGGGAAACAAAGTTTCTGGCACGTGACTAATATAGTAAACAATAAGTATTGCATATGTAATTATGGGAAACAATATAATGGCTGTTGACTATTATGGCAAATGAAATTCTGGCAAGTGGGTGTATACCCTTAAATAATGTATGGAAATAGTCACATCAATTTTCGTAGCATCTGTCATCCCGATACATTTTTACTATTGTTTACTTTTCGTTTTGCGTTTGTCCATGTACAATTGTTATCTTGGCTAGGCGCCAACCTGCCGCGAAAATCTAAAATCGAAATGTTATCTGCCTCTCTGTCACTCTTGCATATTTGAGCGATAGAGAAGCATATAGGCGAACAAACGAAAGAAATGGTTGGCGGTAGGCCCTCAGTCCCGGGGAAGTAGCGTCTAGTATTTGGCCCCCGCAGAAAGACGCGTACCTCATGCTTAAAAGGATAGGAGTACCTCATACTTGGTACATTCGCCATCAGATATATCGGGGCGGCCGAGATGCTTAAAAATATCTAAACACGCACTCTAATAGCGCCTTAACAATAGAGGCGTGTTCAGATATTTTTGAGCACCTCGGCCGCTCCGATATATCTGATAGCAACTGTACCTCTAACTTACTACCTCATACTAAATAAAAATGATAAATAAATACTTGGGAGGAGATGAGCAACCTATAGTCTGTATCTTTAGGTATTTAAATAAAAGTAAACAAAAATCTAACCTCAAATGACTCTTTAACCCAGTTGAGGGCAGATGTAAACATTACCTGATCAAAATAATGTAGGTTAAAGTCAGATCGTTCAGTGACAGATCCAGGCGGTTTTGTATTTGGTTGGTTAACCAGTAAATGTTATAACTACCCGAAAATGTGCAAATTATTTGTTTACTTTTATTTAAATACCTAAAGATACAGAGTATAGCAGAATTAGTAGGAGCAGGCGTGGCTCACTCAACAAGTAGCTACAAGTACATCCGTCCCACACCAATTTTGGTGGCTATAGCCATAGGCCGCGCGTGGCGCTGTCGCCACCTAGCGGTCATATCTGTCCTAATCGTAACAGACGCGTTTTGTTAGAGAGTGAATCTTCTGTACCTAGTACTATTATTTATTCTGTGGTAGGAGTACGATGCATACCTCATACTTGGGCAGGTACCGCGAGGACCCCTTGACGTGCCGCTTGCGCACGAAGAACAGAAGGTCGTCGCAGTCGATCGAGCGCTCCTCTTGGAAGAGGAAGTGGCGCACGAAGAGGTCCGTCCAGTACGTCGTGCCTTGGAGAACCACGAAACCAGACTCTGCGAAGAACGGGTTAGGTGTAATTCCAGATCGTTTTGGGGTAGGTACGGAACCCTAAAAAAAGACCTAACGGCTCGGCCACGACATTGAGCGACTTGCGACGGCAGCAGCGATAACCATAGGTTGGAGCGCGACACAGCGATCGGACCTTTCGTTCCCACCTATGGTAGTCGCTGCTGCCGTCGCCAGTCGTGTAATATCGTGGCCGAGCCGCAATAATTCCTAAGACTGTCTAACTTTAAAAAATCACTCCGTATGTCATACACTAAACTAAACTATATGGCTACCAACAGTTTGTCACTGACATAATCGCTAGCGTATGCGTAACTTACTGTCTATGCATCTCGCTCGCACTAATATGCGAGTACGAGCGAGATGCATAGAAAGTAAGTTACGCACACGCTAGCGAATATGTAGATAATTTTGAACAGCTCAGCCGTTTAGCTACTGCTGCAGACCCT